>NW_028230436.1:18172042-18489078 GCF_043228905.1 Azolla caroliniana
AAAGCATCCCAACTAGAGGAGGTAAATCTAGGAACTACGAAAGAGGCGAGACCGGTGCACATTGCCAAGGAAATGACTCCGGAGAACAAAACGGCGATGATTACACTTCTCAAAGAATTTCGGGACGTGTTTGCCTGGTCTTACGAGGATATGTGAGGGCTCGATCCTCAACTATATCAGCATCAGATACATTTGAGCAAAGACGCCAAACCGGTAGCACAGCGACGGTACTAGATGAATCTAAATTATGCCGCCAAAGTCAAAGAGGAAATCGACAAGTTGCTGAGGGTTGGCTTTATCCACCCAGTAAAGAAATCTACATTGCTGAGCCCGATAGTAGTCGTACCAAAGAAAAACGGCAAAATTAGAGTTTGTGTCGACTACCGTAAGCTTAATGCGGCGACGGTAACAGATGCATTCCCACTCCCATTTACGGATGGAGTTTTGGACGCAATCGCCGGCCATGAGGTATACAGTTTCTTAGACGGATTCAGTGGATACAACCAGATCCGGATGCACCCCGATGACCAGGAGAAAACGGCTTTCATCACCGAATGGGGAGTGTTTGTTGCCGTAGTAATGATGTTCGGACTAAAAACGGCGCCGGCAACGTTCTAGAGGATCATCATGGAAATATTCGGAGAATTCATACCGGCATTCATGCAGGTGTTTCTAGATGACTTCACCGTCTATAGCCGGGAAGGAGATCACTTTCAGCACCTCCGATTGTGTCTAGAAAAATGCCGGGCTTACCGGCTAAGCTTGAATCCGGCAAAATCTGTATTCGGAGTGTCAAGCGGGGCACTATTAGGACACACCGTGAGCAAGGAAGGAATTGTCGTGGACCCGGACAAAGTAAAAGCAATCTTGGAGGCACCGGCACCAAGAACGGCCAAAGCATTAAGCTGTTTCTTAGGCCAAATCCGGTGGCATAGCCGAATGCTCCGGTATCTGGCGGACCTAGCTACACCACTGCATGTTGCAGTACACCTAACACTGTTCCAGTGGACCGACACCGAAGACAAGGCGTACTGGGCACTCAAAGTACTATTGTCGCAAGCGCCGGTAGTGCAACCCCCAGATTGGGCTAAGGAGTTTCATGTGTTCGTGGATGCGTCCGACATTGCAATCGGAAGTGCGCTGATGCAACTTACTGAGCCAAGGTGGTACCGGCCCGTATATTACGCAAGCCGAAAGTTATCCCAAGCCGAACGAAATTATTCCACCACGGAAAGGGAAGCTTTGGGCATGATCTATAGCGTGACAAAATTCAAACATTATTTGCTGGGAAGGAAATTTTCCTTCCACGTAGATCATTCGGCACTCCTCTATTTAGTTTCCAAAGCGTCACTAACCGGTAAGTTGGCACGATGGACGTTACTGTTGCAGGAATTTGAGTTTGAAATATTCTACCGACCCGGCATACAGCATGCACTAGCAGACTATTTGAGCCAGTTAGATTCCGGCGAGACTGGTAACGGAGTCCCGGACGAGTTTCCAGATGCTGAGCAATTTCGAGTCACCGTGGAAACGGCAACAGATGAAACGGTGGCACAAGAAGATAAGTGGCTAACGAATATGCAACAATTTCTGAGCACCGGATTGCCTCCGGAGTAGATGAACCGGGACGAGAGGAAACACCTCGCGGTACAAAGCCGACACTTCTGTTTAGTACGGGCGTAGACGGTATATGGTGACGGGCGGTGCGCAGCAACGAGAAGTATATAATACTACGAGAAGCACATTGCGGAGTCGCCGGAGGCCATTACGCCGGAGATGCTACGGCAAGGAAGATATGGCAGAGTGGCTTATGGTGGCCGACAACATTGAAAGACGCGGTCCGGTACGCTAAAGAATGCGATCTATGTCGGCGAATGGGCCAGCCAATCGAACAAGCTAGGATGCCGCACCAACCGGTACTGCCGTTAGAACCATTTCAGAAATGGGGGCTGGATTTTGTGGGTCCATTCAAACCACCGGCAATGAGAACCGACAACCGGTATGTGATCGTAGCTACGGATTACTGCACGAAATGGGTAGAAGCCAAATCCTTGCGCGACAACACCGCGGCGTTGATGGCGAAATTCTTGTATGAATACATCTGGTGCAGGTATGGATGCTTGATCAAGCTAATAAGTGACCAAGAAGGGCACTTCCTCGGCCAAGTGGTGGAAATCTTGACGTTGTTCTATGCCGTGGTGCATAAACGGAGCACGCCATACTATCCGCAAGCAAACGGGTTAGCCGAGTCAACGAACAAAACGCTACAGAATATCCTTCGGAAAATCATCAACGAAAACCGGACAGACTGGAATATGAAGTTGCACAGCGCACTCTGGGCTTACCGGACAACCTACAAAACAAGCATCCAAACCACACCGTTCCGGCTAGCATTCGGATTGGAGGTCGTCATGCCGGTAGAGTTCCAGATCCTGAGCTTACGGATTCAGATTAGGGAATAGTTAAACGAGAAGGAATCGGAGGCAATTCAGTTAACAGCTCTGTGTGAACTAGAAGAACACCGATTAGCGAGTATCATGCACCTGGAACTGGTGCAACGGCGAAGAAAGGCGTTTGTGGATCGCCACCGAAAAGGAAATGAAAAGATGTTTGGAATCGGCAAGCCGGTACTAGTGTTCCAGACCCGGATGGGAAAGATGTCGGGGAAACTACGGTTTCGGTGGACCAGACCGTACTAGATCACACGCGAGTTCAATGGATCCTACCAGTTAGGGACAATTGCCGGCGAAGTCCTGGGTAAGTGGGTCAACGGATTTCGAAACGAATAAATAAATAAATAAATAAATAAATCGAAACGAATCAAAGAAATCATGCAAAGGAGTGGTGGAAACGGCCATGCAAACCAGGAGTAAAGAGGCACTTTGAAAAGGTATGAGGGGGCTATGAATAGGGCATTAAACCACCGCCACATGGCACGTAAGGCTATTATAGTACACGACCTGCACACGCGTAGGCTTGAAAAAGGCGCCAAGATGTAGAGAGAAAACCCCCCCCCCCCGCATCGAGACCTTCTTCTTTCGCGAACCAAGGAGCACAAACGCACATAGGCGCTTGAAGATCATCAGAAGAGAGCCAACACACACAAAGAGCCTCCTCACACAGAGCTTCCTCATACACAACCCTCACCAACGTTGTCTAACATCGACGCAGACATGGACTGCCAGACTCTCTCTGAGGCTGCCAAGAAATGGCTACGACAACACGGATTGGAGGGGTTCCTCACAATCATGGAAGCACCACCACACAGAGAAGCTTACAAGATCATCAAAGAAATTGACACCGAGCTGATCACGGAGGAAGCGATCCGTGCATTAACAGGCCTTCTGGAGGGGGGCATCTATACTATTGACAACCCTACCTCTGAACGGCTCATCAAATACTTCGACGAGTATTCTCTGGCCAGCAAGGGCTACAGGACACAGGGCAAAGAAGATATGTTATTCCGAGAAATTGCCCGTGTACTCCATGAGTTCGTCCACGTATACCCTCGACCCCCCGTTATGCCTCAGAACCGAGCAGGCTTGATCATCGCAAAATACGAAGGGGTCAAGGTGGATTGGCCGATGTTGATCGCCGACGGATTGTGTGCGGCTATTGACACCGTAAGAGGTAAGGAAGCCAAAGAAGGCCGGAAAATATGGCATGCGGTGGCGCAATGGCTCACCCTATTGGTGCCACTTGTCGAGCCCGTCCAGACCAAGAAGTGGGGAAGAGTAACGGACGGCACCCCGAAAGCTGCTTCAAAACGACAGCAATTGTTGGCCACCAAGACCACTAAGGGGAAGACAGCCGACACGGAGCAGGTGGCGAAGGAGCACGCCATCCGAAAGCAACCGATGGACACGCAAGAGGAGACACCGGCATGGTCCCTTAAGAGCACTCTCCGCCGACTGGTGCAGCAAGAAACGGACACCCTGGTGGCAAGAATGAATATCGGGACTAAGGAGGAGGAAATGGAGGAAGAACCTACGGAGCATCTCTAGCGGTCGCCGACGACGAGCACCGTAGAATCAGCCGGGAAGCGTTCGGACCCATAGAAGGATGGAACGCCTTTACCCCACACTGAGAATCCCACGCCAAGGGAGGAACCGGTCTCAGAAGCCCCTGCACAACAGGCAATACCGAAACGCAAGCGCCGGTAAGGCATGTGCCACCTTCCTCAACTAGCCAAGAACAAACAGAACAAGAGCGGGCAACCGAAACACAACCGGAACCTGAATGGCAAAGGGGTCAGCAGGCAGAGCCGGAATTGCAGCTTGACCCAGTTAGGCGGGACCGGCCACTGGCAAGTGAACCCATCAGCCAACCCTCCGTGCAGACGCAACAATAGGGTACCGGCAGCCAATGGCTCCGGTGGATAGGAGAGCAGGTTGCCAGAGTGATATTGTATGTAGAGACGGAAGAACGAGCGCAGATGGAACGGTTGCTAGTCACAACCGATGAACTAGAGACGGCCCGGTCAAGGATCCGGTGCCTTGAACAAGACTTGGATCGGGTCACAGAAGACATGGCCAAAATGGCCTTAACCGCAACACAAATCCAAGCACCGGTGACTCCGGTGGATGTACAGAATAAAGAAACAACCACGCTTGTACATAGGAATAAGACCCCAGAGACAGAAACCGTCCCGGAGAAAGATGCGGCGCAAGCCCAAGAGCTTGCTGAATTAAGGGACGAACTTGCCGCACAAGAAGCACTACGGAGCCGCGAATGAGATTTGAAGAAAGCGGCAGAAGAGGAGTTAAAGAAGATTGTTGAAAGCCTCCGCCGGTCAGAAGAAAATCTGCGGAAAGGGCATCAAGCTTACGACCGGCTAAAGGAGGAAAAAGAAAAATTGCTACAGGAGAAGGACAAGCTGCGACAGATGGTGGAAACGGAAATCAAAAGGCCAAAAGAAGAACTATGTCAACAAAAGGACCGGGAAGACCGCGCTCGCCGGCAAATCAACCAGAGGTTGAAGCAGAAGACAGAGGACTTCGACCACCTGCACTAGAACTTTAAGAGCTTGGACACAGAGCATAAGCAACAGCAGGAAAGGATGGCCGAGCTCCGGCAGGAAGTTGATAGGGCCAGGACGGCACTCGCCGACGAACGGGCTGAGAATACAAAGCTATTGGAGGAAGCGGCGAGGGACCGGATGGAGCTCCACAAGCAGCACAATGAAGAAAAGGAGAGGGCGACAATGGTGTTACAGAGGTTGCAAACAACCTATCAAAGTTAATTGTCGCATTATAGGGAGTAGGAGGCAGACACGGTCAGAATCATCAAGCAATTGAAAGAGGAGCGACAAGCCGCGGAGAACAAATCACAGATGGGAATGGAACGGATCCAATGCATCCTCTGGGCATGGCTAAGCAAGACCAAACGCTTGATTGACGAGAGCTCCGTGCGATGGTGGATGAAATGGGCGTAGAATACGGCTGAACTCCAGTTGCTCAGGGCAGACGCGGAAAACCGGCGGAAGGAAGGTGACGACTATTACATGCTCACATCGGAGGACTTCACCGCCATAAAGGATGAGCTGGCAGAAGATTTCACAGCTCTTGCGGATGAGCAATTGGTGCAGGTTTGGCAACTCATAGCTCAATTGGATGACGATTGGATGGATGCTCAAATCCAGTTTGAGAGCTATGAGTGGTCCCGGCTTAAGGAAGAAAAAGCAAGGCAGGCGGCAACAGTCAACCTTAGTGATGAGGAACTGTCGCTGGTACAAGGACCAGACGGGGACCAGGCCGGGGTAAGTCAACCAGAGACAACTCCAACGGAGGAAACAACAAAGGAAACATCGGTGCTAGAGCAACAATCGGAGTCACAACCGGAGTCGTAGCAGCCACCACAACAGCCACAACAACAGCCACCACAACAGCAACAACAGATTCCCATCGAGCCACTGGAGACCCTGGAGCAAAGCATCCTGGATATCTTGAACGAAGAGTAAGGGGCCAGTGTGGGATTCGACGTACAAGGTACTGTCCCACAGGCGTGCCATGTGTTACCCGGCCGGCAAAGGAGCTAAGGACGGCAAAGACCAAGGTGTGAAAAGGGGAATTGTTATTTGGGAATATTTTTAAATTACTAGTCTTAATATATATATTAATATATGAGAAGATGTGGACGGACGGACCGGAATCGGTATGCCGATCCAGATTCGGACCGATTCCGAATAGGTGTCGGTTGGCACCGTTTTGTACCTCGCACCGGTGACCTATATAAAGGCCCAGTTACAATGTAGTCATTGACGGAGAGTAATATAAACCTTTTGTTAATCATTGAGTATTGCTCACCGAGTTCTTACGCGTGTTAATGACGTATTGCTAAGTAACCGCTTAAGGTCCAATTAAGCATTGTGTCGTAAGTTATCTCGCTATAACACCCTTTGGTGAAGTGTCTTAAGTGGACACCTGTGTTAGGTTGTTGTCCGGCCCTAAGGATTAACACCAACAAATGTCACAAGTAGATCGGCATGCGCATTTACAAGATCTTCATGGAGCGAAGATAATGACGAATGCCATTTCAGCATCATATTCCTCATTAGCGGTGACCTTCGAACCCATACAAGAGCATTTTTGGTTTGGATGCTTCATAAATTATATATTGTTGGTTGTCAAGGGTATCTCACCTAATGGGTGCATTTCTTATTTTGAGGTCCTTGATAACAATAGAATGTAGCCTCATGCCTTTGACTGCAACTATTTTCAGCACACACGAAATGCACTAGTCAAAGTGCTTGGAAAAATGGGAAAGAAGTGGTTGCTTGATCCTTATCCTTCTATGACTCATATGTGTGATATGATGTCGTTGTATGCAAAAGAACCTGTTGCAAGACTACTATGGGATCCGGAGGGTTGGTTCTAGACATATTCCTTGGGGGAACAAATCATAAAGGTTCCCTTCTTTCAGTATTCAGTAAAGCTTGGAAGGTCATTATTAAGGTCTACGAATGTACTAGGGCCAGCAACACAAAAATATTGGACTTACTGGGGTGTTTCAACGTTGCAGTTGAAAACATATTGGAGATGGATCTAGTCTTTCAAGGGGCTATCTAAATTTATTCTTTTTAGATGTCTATTAGTGCATGCAGCATTACCAGTTGGCCAGGCGTTAAAAGGGAATGTAGTGCATAATCTCAGGCAATGTGGATTTTGCTATGCAATGCTAGAGACTACTAAGCATGCCTTCTGGTCTTCCTCCTTGGCTCAGCAAGTATGGAATAAAGTTCTTTCTTGATTCCTTACCATAAATGTTGGTTGCTTCTTCTCATGGGGAGCAATGGTGTGGGGAATTTTACGCTCCAGCTTCATGTTGTATGAGGTAGACGATATGCAAGAGGCCATGCGGTACATAACAAAAGATTGATATCGGTTAGTCTATTTTAGCAACCTTGAAAGCAAGTGCGATCTGTCCAGGTCTAGAAAACTGTGACTACGATAACATTATGGGTATTATGGAAATGTAGATGCAGTCGACTTTATGATGCAACAAGTCTTGGTCTTTAGAGATATTGCTTGAGATATGGGAAACATTGTTGATAGTAGTTCGTGGGCAATATGATAACATGTATGGTTCTCTAGAAAATATTCATAAAAGAAGGATGAAGCTTCTTCACTTATGGAGGAAGGTGCCTCTCTTTGTAGTGACAAATCAAAGACCTCAATGGAACTATCAACTTCCATGGACCCTTTCTTGATATAAAAGCTACATGTTAATATACCGTATGAAGGTTCAACATCCCTATATAAGGTGTTTTTGTATGTACAGGTTTAGGTGTACATACATTGTCTTTTATTCTACGTTGTAAGCCTACGGGCACATAACTTTTACTTGTACTTTTTCGATGTTTTTAATACTATTCAAGAAAATCTTTCAAGTAAAAATAAAAAAGAGAGAGAGAGCATTGAAGTACAAGTAAATACTTCTTAACGGCCTTGACAGATGGGCTTGTATATATAAAGTGCACATAAGCACTGTGTAATGAAGTGAGCACTTCTATAATAGAATTTCGTTGTCTGCTCTCACTCAATCTCTCTCTCTCTCTCTCTCTCTCTCTCTCCTTGTTCTTGTATTCTGTGCTTTGTGTTAACAATCTATTCAATTTCCGGATAACCGACTGATTCTCGGTTCATAAGCTTTCGCATCTAACTTTTTACATGGTATATGAGCGTGAGTGTTCAAAAACATTCTCCTCAATCGATGTAGCTTGCTAACACAAGCCTTCAACAAGGCTTTGGAAAAGAAAGAACTAAAACATGGACAAAGGAATGGGTGGTGCTCTTCAAATAGAAAAGTTGGATAGAAACAACTACATGTCTTGGGAATATAAGATGCACCAATACGTGCTTGGGCACGGCTACTAGAGTTACATCCAGGGAGAAAGTGTAGTGGCATCGGAATCAACACACAAGGATTTTCTAGTTTGGGAACAAAGAACAAGTAAACTCTTGTAATGCCTTGCATCCTATGTGCACGATCAGCTGCTAGGCTATTTTCGGGACGCAAAAACTGTTAGGAAATAGGTCCCTCCGGATGGGAAGTGAGAAGAACAGTGCTGATGAGAAACTCAGCCGAGCCCGATAGGCTGAGGCCGAATCCGGATGTGGAGTACCTAGCTACGGAAGACCCGGTGAAAATTGGATGAGGAGTACCCGATTACGAAAGACCTGGTGAGAACCGAATGAGGAGTACTCGGCTACGGAAAACCCGGTGAGAACCAGATGAGGAGTACCCGGCAACGGAAGACCCGGTGAGAACCAGATGACAAGTACCCGGCAAGGGACATATTCGTAAATATGTTTTCTGAGAGTCCATCGGGGCTATATTTGTAAATTACCGAAAAGTCATAAATATGACTTAGGGCAAACTTAGTGTATTGTTATTATTCTTGTTTGTGCAAGACTACAGAGCGCATAACAATGTACAGAGAGAGAGAGAGAGGAAGAGGTCATTGCCTCTGTTGTAACCGCTGCCTGTGGCGAAGATAGCAAGCTCGAGGTAGTTGCCTCGGTGCTTTACTATTGTACATTCTGATATAGTGATAGTTTGTAGTCTGTGGGTTGCCGTGGTTTTTTCCCTAGTTTGGGTTTTTCCACGTTAACATCCTGTGTACTCTTCTCTTCACTGTGTCGTGCGTTCATTACCCGTTTTCTGTGTTTGATTTTAGACTCGGTTGTGGCCGAGTGTTGTGCAAAGGGAGTGTGCATTCCTATCAAAAACTCCGAAAGAGGCATGGTAAAATTTGAAGAATTTTTTTGCAACAAGTACCACAACCCGAAAGTTGCAGCTTCGCCACGAGCTCAACAATATCCGACATATGTATATGTCAGTGACCAACAACACCACCAAGATCAAGTAGATCTATGATGCCCTAGGTTCAAACAATATGTCGATGGACGAGGAAGAGATGGTATAGACCTGTCTTGGTGGTCTAGCTCCGAGGTACAGGCTGATCCGAACATGGATTTGCATGAGGGACAAACCACTCTCATTCTTCGACTTGCCATTGATGCTTATGGTTGAAGAGAACCACACAAGTGCATCAAGGAGCATGCAATGGTGGCGGTGGACAATCAGATGTTGTACACAGAGGCAGATAGGCCTCGTGGTCATGGAGAATGCGGTGGATCGGCACGCAATGGTGGCAGTGGACAAGAGCAGAATTGGGGCCACATAGGAAATGTCGACAAAAGTGGACCATCCACAAGCAGGGGGAGTTAGGGTGGTGCCAGAGGTAGGCAAAACAAAACCATTGACTGCTTGTATTGTGGCCGGAAGGGTCACAAGGAAAGAAAGTGTTGGAAGAAGAAGGCCGACTCCAATAAAACCGAATTGAGCAAAGCACCGGGAACCGACAACGATCGCACTTCCCTAAAGGTTCAAACCAAGAAAAAACGGGTTCGGCATTGGTAATGAAGCATAAGGCCCAATCGATGAAGATGAGCACCTCAAAACCAAACGAGGTGTGGTATGTCGATTTGGGAGCATCGAATCACATGATGAGCCAGGAGGAGTGGCTCTCATATTTGGAGAAGCTAGAACAGCCGGGGGTTGTCGAAACCGGTGATGTTTCTGCACATCCCATCGAGCATGTTAGTGACGTCCCCTTGAGCCACTTCAGCTAGAAAGGGAAACTAATGAAAGTCCTGCATGTTCCGACAATCACCAAGAATTTGGTGTCGATTGGATAGATTGTCGAACAAGGAATGCAGGTTTGGTTCACCCATCTTGGTTGTTTCATTGAAGAAGGCAAGCGCCTAGAGCTTGGCATTCAAAGATAACACAATATCTTCATCAAATCAGCTTCAGAATGTCAAAATCCGACAACTCTCTCTATGTGAGAAGTGAATCTAGAAGCCCAAACTTTATCGTCCTATACGTGGATGATCAGGTCATTGGCTATGAACATCTGGTCAACGTCAACTAGGAATCGGCAACAGTTTGGTTTAGGCTTAGCCGTTTTGGCCTTATCCAAGCGAAACCGCTTAAGCCCAAACCGTTTAATGGTTCTCAAACCTGAACCGAACCAAAAGAAACCAATCCCTAAACTGGTTTGGGAAACGGTTTGTGAACCAGTTTGGAATATTGTAGCTTGACAGTTTGCAATATGTATTAAAACCTCCTAACCCTAAACCTTACATATGGTTATTACCTAATAATATAGGTAGTGTCAGATTATGGAAGTATTCTATGGGAATAAAAATTATTCTCATAAATGGTAAGTAAAGACAAGCGATGACAACTAAAACGCTTAATGCTTTGTTTAACATTTCTATCTCTGAAGAATTATTGAATTTAATGACGATTGAAACACATTATAAGGATCAAAATGTCTCTTTAGTACCAACAATAGCACAAACATAAAATCAATGATAGAAATTTAAAGAAAAACATAAAATGAGAAAAATAAGTCATCAATTGTCCAAGTTGGTTGTATACCAACCACTTTCACTTGTCCAAGTACAAGTATTCAATAACATCATCCTTTGCCATCATCTCTTCTAAATTTTTATCTAAACTATTATAGGCGTCATTAATATCTTCAGGTAAAGGAATGTTTACATTGTCAAATAAATCTAACCAAGATTGTATGCACATCTCTTCCTTGAAAGTGCATGAATGCAACCATTGCCTATCTTCGAATTTATCATGAGCTTCAGAATTAGCTTCCTATGAAGGCACCGGTGAAGCCGAAATCGCCAAATAATCACATGCCATTTTGTACATCCTTGGAAAAGTAGATCTGTTTTAAATGACCAAAAAATATAATGTTTAAATGTGTTTCTTTAATTACCGACAATAGCAACAAATTTGTTTAATAAAACATGATGCAATATTGATGAAACCTATTGGTAAACCACCAATGTAGAGGGTCTATGGTAGTCTTGGCTCGTCGAAGCTTCAAGAAATTTTCAATTTCTGACTGGGCTGATGATTCATGAGATTTCTCATTGTTGATACACCAAAACTCCATATATTCAAATTGAGATCTTTCACATGCATCGTCGGATTGAGAATCTTCGACATTAGGATCGTGATATTTTGTTGTTAAAACAGTTTGCACCAACTCTACATCAAGGTCTACCTCAATTGGATTTGCTGGTTTTGGAACTCTCCATCCAAACATAAGACACTATTAGTAAGAAAAAAAGATTAAAAAAGGGAAATTTTCAAATAGAAAACATTACCTAGGGTCAAGAAACATTGCATTCGAGATGGAACAAATTTCAGGGATTCTTGGTACTTGATTAGATATAGTAGGCATTTGGTACTAGCCTCGTGTTGCACTTGAAGAGTATACTTCTCAGAGGGTGAACCAACGGAGTTCATATCCATAGATATATACTTATTACAATGTGATAATAAGTGGTTGAATGCAAACGCTGCTAGTGAGAGGGTAGGGTACTTTGACCCGCTCAAGTAATTACAAATTTTGGGCAGGCACAAGTAACCATTGTCCCATACTTTGTATATCATTCCAATCTTCTATGGACAGTGTACATGGTCAACGAACTCATTAGCAATGGCCTTGTCACTTGTGGTACAAATCAAGTCATCTCTTAACTTTAGCGATTGTTGATACATAATTAGAGTTAAATTCTATCTATTAATGCAATCTAGACACGGTGATTCTTGTTCCCCATTCTCATGGATGGTTTTTGAATATTTTTTAAATATTGCTCCACTCACTTTACTTGTACGTATAGAATGTAATGTCTTCCTTAACTTCATAATAGGAGTAATAGCTTCTAATACAGTGTTGTCCGCTGGAATAGTCACCGACGGACAAGAGCGTAGGAATAAGAAATAATAGAAGATTATAACGCATGTAACGGTTCACACAGGAAGCGTGAACGGCTAAAAAGACCCTGCATATATAAAGGGCAGAAAACCTCTTATAGAGGGAGCGTGTAATTTTGGAATGTAAAGAAGCGTCTCATAATAGAATTCTATCTTCTCTAATATCTATGTATAGCTACGGCTAATCTATTGTGTGTCTGGAATACCTGAGAGTGTAGAAGTAAGAACGTGAGTGTGTAACCACTGATAAGGAGTTCGGTTCTAGCCGTCTCCCTTATACGTTGTTAGGTTACGGGGAACATTCCCCTACGTATTATGCACAGACGCCACCATTCGTTGTTTCACAGTCACTTGCAGGTCTAGGTCGAAGGACTGACTGCAGGCCGTGTTCCTAATCGGTAACACTTTTGGCACGCTTGGTGATCTGTGTCTTCTCACAGACGAACAACGACGAATGGATGTTTAGCCGCAGATGCCCCAGAGAACCAACATGACAAGACCGGCCAATCACAAGGTCCGTCACTCGCCAGGCAGAGGAACGCACACGGCAAAAGCCTCGCCTCAGCGACCTCAGTACTACCTGTCGTGATTACAAAGGTGATTCTTCGCCCTCCACATACCTCAACGATACGCAGGGAACACGCTCACCACAGCAACACTATGGTCTTTCCCGACCCACCGTAGCCCCCAACATGGCCTTTGCCTATCCCCGCTTTAACGGCGAAACCGACGCCGCAAACCATATTCGCATGTTCCTCAATGTCTGGAATGCGAACCACATGGCGCAGAGCCTTTTTGAGGCGGTAGTGCACAATAAAAAATGACGGAATTCGAGTTAACATTGGATGGGCTAGCGACATTTTGGCATTCACAGATGGATTTGCCAGCAATCATGACCTTCGATCAGTTACAGTCCGCCTTCTTGTGGTTCTTCCATCGGAGGGTTCCACAACGCGAAATCCTCGGACAGTTCTACACGATTAAGCAACTGCCGACCGAGACGATCACAGACTTCAGCTTATGTTTCCAAAATTTACGGCGGAAACTAGAACGGAGCCCCGCGGAGGACAAGGCTCGAGAGACATTTCTGGCAGCATTACGCCGACCCATACGGACAACGCTCAACAACAATAGCGTGAAAGGGGAAACGGCGGATATGGTCATTGAACGAGCGTTACAACTCGAGTTGGATGAGGAGGAGGAAAGGTTTTCTATGTCCTCCTTACGACAAGTGTTACCCCAGGACGAGGAACGACAGTTTCGTCAAGCAATCCAGTGCACGATTTTCTTGAACTCAGGCCATTCCGTAGTGGAGTGCAACATGCGAATCCACTGCCCAATCTGCCACTCGAAGTCTCACACAGTCGACCAATGCGAATACAATATGTTGAACAAAGCCGCTCCCACAGTACGCAGCATGGACACACAACGTCCCCCATGTCGTACTGAACAAAGGAGGCAAGAAGACCGACCACGATATGTGAAGCGCAACCCACGTGACGACCGGCACCACCAGAATCACCGGAATCCCAACGATTCCGAGGAAGACGAACTAGAGGATGAGGATTACCGTGGACCTCCGAGTTATGCTAAAGGGGGTTGGCGTTATGAGAATCACTGGCCGACAAACAAACGTGACGGCTTCAATGGTTATTGTCGGAAGCCGCGGCAATATCGAGACCACCGATGATATGACGAAAGCTCGGGAGATGAGTGACACCAAGAACCACATCGGGACCAACAGCAACCACCGTGTGCATTCCGACAAACGAGGCTAGACCGTGAGAAGCAAGTCGCACCAGGGGATCGGCACACACCACCAGGAGCCGAGAAGGGCGAATCGAGCATCCATTGTTTTGTTTGTCAGCAGCCCGGACATTATGCCATGCAATGCCCAGCACGCAAGGGCAAGGGGCCCGCCTTCAATACGATTATGGCGGAAGTAGAGCAAGTCACGACACGCCAGCAAACAAAAATGGTTGATTGGGCCGCGCAAGATGAGATACGATGACAAGCCCAGGCATGGGTGGAAAAAGCAAACGCCACATCCGGAAAGACTGCGGGGACTTTGCGGAGGCTTTGAGAAGCCGGGTAGTGTACCTGTGGGAAGGTCGGGTGCACGCCAGCGATACCCGGAGGGCCTTGAACCGAAACGACGGGCGAGGGGGAATGAAAAGGCTGATGGAAGAGGCGGCGGCTCGGCACGCGGAGACCATCCACTACTCGGCGTTGGCCGGTATTCAGGTCGGTGGCAGCGAGGCCCGGAAGGAGAGCAAAGCCGGGTTCTGGCCGACGATGTTGGAAGGCCTCGCCGGTGCCCGACTAAAGAAAGACGAGGCGGACCGCGCGGAGAAGCGGGTCCAGGAGGTAACCGGGTGGAGTGACCCGGTCGAAGAAAAGATGGGTTTCGTCGATGCAGCTTGCCAGAACTACGAGGCTCTGGTTGAAGACCAACGGGTAGGTAAAACCGGAGGGGCCGGACCCTCACAAAGATATGAAATCCGATTCAGGCCGAAACAGAACGAGGCCGGTGAGACCAGTGCCCAGGATAACCACAAGAAGGGCGGATGCCGGTTGGGCATGAAGATCGAAAGGACCACGGACCTACGAAAGGTCCTGGAAGAACGAATCCTCGACAGCAAGGTGGAACTGTCATTGTGGGAGGTGCTCGGAATCACCAAGAAGGAGTTCCACGACTCCATCGTAGACTTGGTGAAGAGGAAGAGGCTATCGACGGAGACAGAACCGGAAAGGCTGGTGGAGGTGCGGACGACGCACATGGAGGACATGGCGTTGGAAGACGAGTGGCCGGAGAGCCACTACTCGAGGCCACACTGGGCCCGAGCGACCACGGAAACCCCGCTGAAGATCGGAGATGTTCAGGAACTAGTGGTGGCGCTGGTGGACCACGGTTCGGAAATAAACCTGATGTCCATGGACTTCTACAAGAAGGGGAAATGGCCGATCAACACCAAGCACGGGTGGAAGATACGGGCGGCGACGCGCGCCACCGAGGAACTACATGGGGCCTGCCCAAACGTGAGAGTCAAGATCGACGACGTCGAGATAGATCAACACTTCTTTGTGCAGGAGACGTCCTCGCACCCGGTCATACTGGGAGAACCGTACATTACGGCAGCGCGGATGGAGACCAAGGTGCTAGACAACGGGTCGGCTTACGCGAGGATCAAGAGTCAGGACGGGCGTCATTCGGTCCAGTTCCTGACGGTGCGACCGAACCACGAGCGAAACCACGAGTCCCTCGGTGGCGAGAACCGAGAGGATTTTTAGAGAGGGCTGTCAAGGCATGGGGCCGCGACAGTCCGGACACTCTGGGAAAACCCCACAAATGTACAATAGAGGCGAAACCGAAGAAACCTTGTACCATAAGTAGGAAGTTTTGTTTCTCCGACAACGGAGGTTGTACGATAGTCGGCGTCGTTGGCCGAGAAAAGACAAGGACGGAAGAGCGACTTCGGGCGTGCGGAGTTCTCGGTCCCAGCGAGGAAATCAACGGAGCCGTGGAGGCGGTCTCCTTTGACGATACCTTGGGAATACTGCGAGAGGTGGTCGGAGAAGGCCTTAAAGAGGACCGGACGATACCGGTTTGTTCAGAAGAGATGTATGAAGTCATCGTGGACTTCAGTCGGGGGCTCGAGTCGGATCGGACGACCCGGGTTAACACGAAGTACAAGACTGTGGACCGGAAGGTAAGGCCAGTCGCGGCACCCTTACCGGAGGGCAGCGAGTTGCGAATCAAGGGGGTCGCGTCGGACCCCAGTTTACGAGATCCGGCCTGCATAGGACACACCTTCACCGACAGAACGCTACGGGAGCTAAAAATCGGTGGGGGCGGTTTCCTACTGCCGGCGGAAGAAGACCAGTTTCGGAGAATGCTCAGAAGGCACGGGAAAGCCTTCGCATTCTCACCGGAAGAGATCGGGTGCGTAGACCCGACAGTCGTGAAGCCGATGGTGATATTCACGGTACCGCATGTGCCGTGGAATCTCAAACCAGTTCCGGTACCGAGAGCTCACATCCCGGAGCTGATGGAGCTATTGAGATAGAAAGTCGATATGGGCATCCTCGAACTGTCGAGTGCCCCGTACTCGAACCGGTGGTTTACCGTACCGAAGAAGAACGGGACATTGCGCTTCATTCAAGACCTGCAACCGGTCAACAGAGTGACCATTCAGAACATAGGAATCGGACCAATGATAGACGAGTTCGCGGAGGCCTTTGTCGGAAGGTCGATCTACTCGGTCGGGGATCTGTACTCGGGGTACGATCAGTTCCAACTAGCCGTAGAGAGCAGAGACATTACGACGATGCGGACTCCTCTCGGCCTAGTGCGGATGTGTACCCTACCACAAGGAGGGACGAACTCGGTGGCCCACATGGTGAATGCGATGAACAAGGTGCTGAGGGACTGTATCCCGGACATCACCATGCCATTCTTGGACGACATCCCGATCAAGGGGTGTCCGGTGGAGAAAAGGGACGAAATGATCGGACCGGACGGATGCCAGAAATTCGTGGCGACACACATTGATGACTGCGAGAGGGTGCTGCAGAGGCTAGAGGACGCGAGGCTCACCTTCTCCGGGGAGAAATCGGCCTTCGGGCAATCGGAGATCATGGTCGTCGGACATCTATGTGGACCGTATGGCCGGAAACCGTCTCCGGCTAAGGTAGAAGCCATCTCTGCAATGAAGCCCAACTGTAACTCAGTCACGGAGGTACGGAGGTTCTTGGGAGCATGCGCGTTCTACCACATATGGATCTCGCATTACGCCCACGTTGCCAAGTCGCTATACGGGTTGTTGAAAAAGGGGCGAAAATTCGAGTGGCGAGACGAGCATACGGAGTCGGTCCGATAGATGAAGGAGGCTCTTGCTGCAGCTCTAGCACTTCGGAAGGCTGTCTACGAGAAAGGCACTCCCATCTACATAACGGTAGATACAAGTCCGACCGGGATCGGATGGGTCGTCAACCAAGAAGCTGAGGACGACATTCGGTTCCCAATCCGGTTCGGCGCGAAAGTCCTCAGCGAGCGACAGCGAGGATACGCCCAGGTTAAACGCGAACTCTGGGGTATCGTTTCGGCGGTGAAGGCCGATAAAGACTATATGATCGGGACAGAAGTGATCATCGAGACGGACTGCCTGCCGATTCTCGGCATGGTTTCCGGATGCGCAACCCCAGACCTAGCAATGCTCAGGTGGATAGCGTACATCAAGTCCCTGTGCCCGGAAATACGACACATTTCCGGGAAAGACAATGCCATGGCCGACATGCTTTCGAGGGCGCAATTCGACGACGAGGGCGGCATGGTTTCGGAGGACGAGGAAGTTGGCGTGGACTTCTTCGAGGCGGCTTACGTAACAACCGAGGGGGGGAGCACTCCGGCGCTTAACGATTTCAACGAGAGCAAGTATGACGGGGAGTGGCTGCAGATTGGGGGATTCTTAAGGACGATGACGTCGGACGCGTCATGGACAAAGGACGAGGCCAAGCGGATCCGGAAGAAAGCGTACCGATTCTTTCTCTGGGACGGATACTTGTGGAAGCACCCGAAGAAGAGAAACGACATCCCGCTCCGAGTAGTGGAGATGAAGGAGGAACAGGAGGAGTTGCTGAAGGCCTACCACGACAGCCCCAGGGCTGGACACCGTGGGACGTGGGCCACGTTCGAGAAACTAAAGGGGAAGTACTGGTGGCCGGGACTGTATTGGGACGTACATCGGTTCGTGACAACTTGTGAGAGCTGTCAGATGCACTCCATAGTCCGACATCGGGACGAGCTTCACCCTACATACCCTCCGGCCATCCACTTCAAATGGATGGTAGATTTGGTGACGATGCCGATGGACGTAGGGCAGATGCGATATCTGGTGCTGGCCCGG
The DNA here is from genome assembly GCF_043228905.1 of Azolla caroliniana. Classification (NCBI taxonomy): domain Eukaryota; kingdom Viridiplantae; phylum Streptophyta; class Polypodiopsida; order Salviniales; family Salviniaceae; genus Azolla; species Azolla caroliniana. The sequence continues at coordinate 18,190,261 of NW_028230436.1, forward strand.
GAGGACCTGACGAACCAGGTGGAAGGCCGAGCCCTGCAGAACAAAACGACCGCGGTCGTGTGTCGGTTCCTGATCGAGGACGTGATATGCCGGTACGGGTGCGTCGGGAAGATCGTGGTTGACCGCGGGGAGTTGGATGCCGAAGAGGCCGAGGAGCTGTTCGACCGGTTAGGGGTCAAGCTCTCGCTCACCACAACGTACAATCCGGAGGCGAATGGGAAGGTGGAGCGCGGACACGGACCGATCGTCAAAGCGCTAGTCCGGGCATGCGGAGGCCAGGTCGGGAACTGGCCACGACTGTTACCTTATGCCTTGTGGGCGGACCGGACCACGCACAGTTCGGTGACCGGGTTCATGCCGTCAGAGCTCATGTTCGGACAGAAGCCGATCATGCCGATGGAACAGACGATCTCCTCTTGGGTGACAGTGGACTGGAGAGACGAGGAGCCGGGAAGAACTGCTAGCGGCGCGTATACGGCAGCTCGAGCGGAGGCCAAGGGACGTGGAACAAGCGGCGGAGAGACTTCGGGTGTCGAGGATGAGGAACAAAGCCTGGTTCGACCGAACGCACCGGCTCCGACCAAAGAAAATCGAGGAAGGCGACTGGGTGCTAGTCTACGACAGCAGCCTCGACAACCAGCACCGGGCAACACGGAAGTTTGCAAAGCGGTGGTTCGGGCCTTACGTGGTAACGAGCGCCAACGACAACGGGACGTATCACCTCGCGGAACTCGACGGTACGAGGATGGCGGTACCGGTAGCAGGGAAGCGGATCAAGGCGTTCAAGAAGCGCCACGACGGCGAACCGGATGTAAGAGGCCTGGACAGCGACGACGAACAGTCCGAAATAGAGGACGAACCGATGAACGAGTAATCGGAACCCGGACCGGTTTTCTCCAAACCAGAACCCAATTTTGGCGCATACCGGTGGATGCGCGGTTAGGTGGGGGCAGATGTCGTGAAGAAAACCGTCCCTTAGCGCAATCGGTGTATAGCGCTCGCGAACCGGCTCTTCACGCGTGCGCGCCCTCTAATGTATATAATAAAGGATTAGGTACAAAGGTATATCCTAGGTAGTTAGATTCGGTAGGTAGGAAGTTAATGAGGGAAGCGGCTCCCTTCTTGGAGCTATAAAAGAGAGGGAGGCGCAAGGAGAAAGGAATCGTGCATTGAGGAGGACGAAGTGTTGTCGGACTGTAACCGAACGTTTCTCCTCTGTTCATTCTCCATCGCTCTTCTCTGCAGGATTTCGGGAGGCTCGCGCTGCTTCGAGGAACGCCCGTGTGCTTCCGGCAACACCTCCATCCTATCCCCTTTCGTGCGTAGACGAGCAGGCATCGGCATCTGTTCGCCGGCCTGTTTGGTTGTAACCGCTCGCGTGCTCTGTTGTTTTGTGTCATTTGTTAATATACAAACATTCGTGTCTCTCTGTCTCTCTGTCCATTCGTGTTTTCTGCGTTGACGGGCCGTGTCCCTGTGTTTCTTTGCTCATACGTTACCGGTCGTCTCTCTCTTTCTCTTTCCCCTCCTATCACCTGCTCTTCGGTTCAAGACCCCGGTGGTTCCGCCTCGTTTCTCCACGCACGCGCGTAACAACGCGACACCGGATGATGTGTGTTCCCAATATCTGTCTTGCCGGCCCCAAGACTTTCATTGAGAAGGTTCGGTTCAAAGCCTTCTTCAGCATCCGAAGATTGCCTTGGTCTAGTCTGACGATCAGCATATCATCCACATATAGGAGGAGTATCAAGAAATCTCCTCCATCAAATTTCTTCACAAACACGCAGTGATCGGCCTGCGTCTTTTGGTACCCTTGGTCGTTCATGAAGGAGTCGAACTTCTTGTACCATTGCCGAGGAGCTTGCTTTAGTCCGTATAGGCTCTTCTTAAGCTGACACACCAGGTGCTCCTTTCCTTTCCTTTCAAATCCTTCCGGTTGATGCATGTAGATCTCTTCTTCGAGGTCGCCATGTAGGAATGTCGTCTTGACATCCAGTTGCTCTACCTCGAGGTCCATGCTTGCCGTTATGCCCAATACTATCCGGATGGATGTCATCTTTACTACTGGGGCAAAGACCTCATCGAAGTCCACTCATTTCTTATTCTGGAAGCCCTTCACCACGATTCGGGCCCTATACCTTGGTGGATTTCCGTCATCTCCGGGTTTCAGCTTGTACACCCAATTGTTCCGGAGTGCCCTCTTTTCTTTAGGCAACTCCGTCAATTCATACGTGTGGTTCTCATGCAGGGAATCCATCTCATCCTACATGGCACTCAACCACTTGCGGCTATGGGTGTCTCTCTTTGTTTCTTCAAAGCTTTCCGGCTCCCGCTCATCGGTCAGCAACACATGCTCTGCATCCGGAAATCTCCGAGGGGCTCTTCTCTCTCAGACAGGATATCTCCGTTCCTGGTTTCTGACAGCCGATTCCTCCTTTTGTTACTCATTCGAATCCGATTGGGGATCTTGTCCGGTTCCTATCTCTTCTTCTTCTTCTTCTTCTTCTGTTGGTTCAGTTTCTTGTCCATATCCGGCCAGTTCATCGAGTGTGATCCAGTTACCAAGTAAATCCTTGTGTCCTCAGGCCGGTTTTCAATGAATGATCCGGAGTTCATCACCTTCTCCAACTCCCAGTCGGCAATGGTCCTGTCTTCCATGAAGACTATGTCCTGACTCTGGAACACCTTCTTATCGACTAGACCCCACACTCGGTAACCGAACTCATCATCGCCGTTTCCAAGGAATATGCATGGCGTGGACTTCGGATCCAACTTTGCTCGCTTGTCCTTTGCGACATGCACATATGCGAGACACCCGAACACCTTCAGATGCCGGTAAGAAACATCTTTACCGGTCCATACTTTCTAAGGTGAGTCTCCTTCTAAGGGTGGTGAGGGTGATCTATTTATCACATAGGTCGCCGTCGTCAGCGCCTCAGCCCAAAACATCTTGGGTAACTTTGCATGTGCTAGCATGCTCCGAACTCTCTCCATTATGGTTCGGTTCATCCTTTCGGCCAACCCATTTAGTTCTGGCATCTTTGGCACAGTAAACTCGAGCCAGATTCCCTTCGACAGGCAGTACTCCTCAAACTGCCCCTAGTATTCTCCTCCGTTATCTACCCAAACCGCCTTCAGCTTCCGGCCGATTTGTCTTTCCACTCTTGCGAGGAGCTCCTTGAAGACAGATAGCACCTGCTCCTTCATCTTCAATGGTGAGACCCACTGCCTCCGGCTTTGGTCATCTATGAATGTCACGAAGTACTGCGATCCGGCATGTGACTTCGTGTCCACTTGACAGACATCGGTATGCACCAGCTCCAGTGGTGCATTCCGTCTTATCGGTAGTCTTGACCGGAAGGAGGTGCAGTTTTGCTTGCCAACCAAGCAGTTGGTGCACTTCTCAAGTTGCATGTCCTTCACCAGAATGAGGTTGTCTTCGGCAAGACTCTTCATCCCCTTCTCACTTATGTGACACAGTCTTTTCTCCCACAGCTCACCGATAGTGTCGGATGCTACGTTCACTTCTTCTCGGCATATCCGGGCATGCATCAAGTATTCCGGGCTCGAGCCACTATCAAGCATCCCTTGCTTAACTTCATAACTCCATTCTGGATGCTACCCGTGTAGCCTTCATCATCTAGCTGATCGGCTGATATCAGGTTCAGTCGAACATCTAGAACGTGTCGGACATCCTTCAGTAGCAACTTGCATCTGATTGATGTCGTCAACAACACATCTCCTATGCTGACAATTCGGCATGTACCTTCATTCCCCATCTGGACACAACCATGATCATCGGTTGTGTAGGATGAGAAGCATTTTCGGTCCGGTGTCAGGTGGAACGATGCTCCGGAATCGACAACCCATGTTGTCTCGTCACCGACAAGGTTTAACTCATTCTCTTCGGTAATGAGCATCAGTTCTTCTTCACTTGTCGCGATCTTCAACGTTCCTTTCCGATCCGGGCCTCTCCGATCCAAACTGTTTCGGTCCGAACTCTTCTTCGAATCGGTAGTGCCGGTTTCTTTCTCCTTCCGGAGGTGCGGACAGTTCTTCTGGAAGTGTCTCGGCTTCCCGCAATAGAAGCACGTGGGCCTCCACCTTGACTTCGACCTTGTCCTCGATTTGTCCCTGTTTTGGGGACTTCGATACCGGCCTCTTCTCCGGTTGTGGTCATCTTTCGTGACCAAGGCCTTCGAATTGATTCGGGACTCCGAATCCTTCCGGCGAGCTTCTTCATCTAGCAAGCTTGACTTTACCCTTGCTAGGGACAATTGTTTTCCTTCTGGCCCAGCGTCGCCCAACGTGACAACTAACGTCTCCCTGTTGTCCGGGAGGGAACCGAGCAGGAGCAATGCAAGTACCTCATCGGCGAGAGGTACTTTCAACGAGGTTGCCTGGTTTATTAGCCCTGGGCAGGCCTTCATGTGCTCCGCCATATTGGAGCCATCCTGGTACCAGAGCCTCACTAGCTTCCAGAATACTGAAACCCGATTAACGGCATTCTTGTTCTGGAACATGATGTTGATCTTCTCCCAGAGTTCATGAGCCTTGCTCTCTTCATTGAAGTTGTTGCACAAGCTCATGTCAATGAAGCACCGGATGTATGTCGTCATCTTCATGTGCATCACCTCCCACACTGTGGCGTCAATCTTATCCGGTCTCTTGTCCCCGAATTGAACCGGCAACCAAAGATCTTTAACCACCAGCATATCCCTCATCTTCGACTTCCAGACTGAGTAGTTGGAGCCGATGAGCTTGAACATGCTGCCAAACAATTCTTCCATTTCTTGTGTTGTTCTTTGATACCAGTTTGTGGAGAATAGCGCGGAATATCGCTCAGCCCTAAATGAGTCTTGAATCATAGAAATGGGAATGAACAAGAGAGTACACAGAAATGACACAAGATGTTTACGTGGAAAACCCTAATAGGGAAAAACCACATGAACCCACGAACTCCAACTATCACTATATGAGAGGAAATACAACGTGAAGGCATAGAGGCCATGACCTCGTGCTCGCGATCTTCGCCAAACAGCGGTTACAACAAAGAGTGCTCGTAGCTACTCTCTCTCACTCTCTCTCTCTCTCTCTATACAATAGTTATACACATACCACCATATGACAATAATAACTATTGAGAGACAAGCTCAACATCGGCTGGATCGGCTGAGCAAGCCGAGGATCGGATTGGTTGGGACCGATTGGTTAGGCCGGACCGGTGCGTAAAACGGATGCGTAAACCGGTACGCAAACCGGTGCGTAGGAAGGCCGTTAGAAAGATATTCCTCATAAGGAATAGTTTTGGGAGTAAGAGTCGAGGCTCATTTATGAGTAGTCACTTCCTGTCAGTACTTGTGTCAGCCCGATTGTCCGGGCTTGTATAAAAGTGCTCACTGAGCACATCCTATGTACAGATTGAGTATTATCTTCTTGAATTAAGTTCTGTGTTTACTCTCTCTCTGTGTCTCCCATGCATACTGTGCAAACCTAAGCTTTCCATTAAACCTGCATTTTCTGTTGTTCAGTTTTCTATATTGCTTCCGCACGCAATTCTTTTCATGGTATCAAGGCGCGAGGGTTGAGAACCTCTGCAGTCGACTTTGCTTGAAGGGAAAACCAACGAAGAAGAACAAGAAAACTGATGGAAAGAGGAATGGTTAGCTCTCTTCCGATGGAGAAGCTCGACAGAAACAACTACGCGTCTTGGTCTTACAAGATGCACCAGTACCTGCTCGGACATGGTTACTGGAGCTATGTCGACGTTCGGGGCGTTCCGAACTACTGTGTGTACCTGGGAGAATACGCCGTCGTTTTTTGACTTACAGTGGATGCTCCTTATAGAGGAGAACCACGCGGGTGTGTTGATAAGCACGCATGCCGACAGCAAGATGTTGTACACGAAGGGAGAGAGGCCCCGTGGTCGTGGCAGATGAGGCGAGTCGGTACGCAATGGAGGCGGCCAACGGGATCAAGGAAGAAGGCACCGAAGTGATGCCGACAGCAACTTCGGACCCTCCGAAAACAGGGGGAGTCGAGGCGACGAGAACCGGCAAGGGAAATCTGCCGCGAAAAGTTGGTACTGTGGCAAGAAAGGCCACAGGAAAGCGAGTGCTAGAAAAAGCGCGCCGAGTCGGAGAGGACCGGTTCCGAATCTGGTTCCAGACATACTGACAAAGGAAACCGGCAACGATCGCACTACGTCAAAGGATCCGAAGAAGCCGGAAAAGGGCCAGTCTTCGTGACGAGACACGAAGCAAACTCAATGAAGCAGTCCACCCCGAAATCGGGCGATGTGTGGTACGTCGACTCCGGCGCGTCAAACCACATGACGTGCCACGAGGAGTGGTTCTCCTGTCTTGAGAAACCGACGCAACCAGGAGTAGTCGCAACCGGAGACGACACTCCGCATCCGATCGCGAATGTCAGTGAAGTTCCCTTGAGCCATGTCGGGCAGAAAGGGAAATTTATGAACATGTTACACGTCCCGACCATCACGAAGAATCTGGTGTCAGTCGGGCAAATCGTCGACTAGGGGATGTAGGTTCAGTTTACACACCTTGGGTGCTTCATTGAGGAAGAAGGCCATATAATTGCGCAAGGGCACAAAGATGGGAGGATGTTCATCCTCGACTCTACTGACGGTGGCACTGCAATGTTTGCGAAGGGACAAAAAATCGAGTCGGACATCAACTTATGGCACAAGCGGATAGGCCATGTCAACTACCAGTGGCTTCAAGACCTGCAATCGAAACAAGTGGTGTTCAGATTGCCCAGATTTAGTGGCCGGAAGGCACAAATTTGTGAAGGCTGCCAGCTTGGGAAGCAACACCGACTTCCCTTCCCCAACGAGTGTAACCGGAGCCGGAACAAGCTCGACTTGATACACTCCGATGTGTGGGGGCCAGCACAAAACGTTAGTCTTGGCGGGAGCTGATATTTCGTCTCCTTCATCGACGACTACATGCGACACACATGGATCTAGATCATCGAGAGGAAGAGCGAAGTCTTCCACTGTTTCCGGGACCTCAAAGGGTTCGTGGAAATGGAAACAGGAAAAAAGATCAAGTGCCTGCGGTCGGATGGCGGAAAAGAATACTTTTCTGGTCAATTCAACGATTATCTACAACAGATGGGAATTCGGCGCGAATTCAGTTGTAGATACACGCTTGAGCAAAACGGCGTGGCCGAGAGGAAAAATTGGTCGGTTGTGGAAGCGACATGGGCAATGCTGGAAGAGAAGAGCTTGCCCAAGTTCTACTGGGCCGAGGCGGTAAGGACCACGGTACACATCCAGAATCGGATCGGAGATAAAGTGTCGGCGCATGAGCTATATTTTGGAACAAAGCCGAACTTGCGACACTTACGAGTTTTCGGTAGCATTGCGTATGTGCATGTGCCGAAGGAGAAAAGGAGGAAGTTGGACGCGAAAGCCGAGAAGTGTATCTTGGTTGGCTATTCGGACGAGCAAAAGGGTTATAAGTGCTATAACCCGCGTACCAAACAAGTGCGCGTGAGCCGCGACGTTGTGTTTGATGAGTCATCATCCTGGTACCTGCCTCCGACTCCGGACCTCACCTCCAATCCGAGTTTTGACTATGAGGACAGCGAGGCTGAGGTGCCTCCGGCTGAGCCTGAAGTCAGGACCCCCGAAGAGAGTCCGATTTCGTTTCGGTTAAGTGGACTGAATGGACAACTGAGTCATTTTGACCCGTGTAGCGAAAGTGCGTGAGTTGGAGAGCTACGCAGAAGCGGCTCAGGACGCGAATTGGCGCGCCGCAATGGAGGAAGAGATGCACGCATTAGCGGAAAACGAGACCTGGGACCTGGTTGACGCACCGAAGGGTGTGAAGCCGATTGGATGTAGGTGGGTGTACAAGGTCAAGTACAACACTGACGACTCAGTCAACCGATACAAGGCCCGGTTAGTAGCAAAAGGCTACGCGCAGAAACACGGGATAGACTACGATGAGACGTTTGCGCCAGTCGCGAAGATGATGACCGTCCGTGTTTTGCTCGCAGTAGCCGCGGACAAGGGGTGGCACTTACATCAGATGGATGTAAAGAATGCGTTCCTGCAAGGTGAGCTTGAGGAACAAGTGTACATGGTACAACCCCCTGGATTTCAGTCCGGAACGAACACGTCGGTAGTGTGCCGATTGAAGAAGTCCCTTTACGGCCTGAAGCAAGCTCTGCGTGCCTCGAACGCGAAGATCACGCATCGATTGCGTCGGATGGGCTTTGCGACGTCAAAATCGGATTCCTCACTATTCGTTCGGAAAGGTCGACTGGGGCCGGTCAGTATTTTACTCTATGTTGATGACTTGGTCATCACCGGCGCCGACCTAGGAGAAATCAACCGCGTGAAGCTCCAACTTGCGGCATCGTTCGACATGAAGGATTTGGGGGATCTTCATTACTTCCTCCGGATCGAAGTGATCCATACCCCCGAAGGCATATTGATCAGCCAACGCCATTACACATTGTATATGGTCTTCAAATTCGGGATGGCAGACTGTAAATCCGTCTCGACTCCTTTTGATAGAACCATCAAGCTTCGCCCCAATTCCGGAAAGGTGTGCAACCCGACGAGGTTTCGACAAATTGTCGGAAGCCTTATTTACTTGACAATCACCCGACCCGATCTCAGTTATCCGGTCGGGGTGATCAGTTAGTTTATGGCACGACCTACTGAGGAGCACCTTCAGTGTGCGCAACGCGTACTGCGGTACGTAAGCGGCACTACGGACCGGGGACTGCTATATCGGACCGGTACAGCCTCACAGTTGGTCGGCTACACCGATGCTAATTGGGCTGGCAACGCCGCCGATCGCCGATCCACGTCCGAATACGCATTCTCCCTTGGGAGTGCCGTGATAGCATGGAGCAGTAAGAAGTAGCCAAAAGTTGCACTATCGAGCACTGAAGCTGAGTATAGAGGAGCGACTGTCGCAGCATGCGAAGCCATATGCTTGAAGCGGCTACTTAAGGACCTCCAAGAGGAGGTGTCCGATCCGACGACGATCTACTGCAACAACCTTAGCAGCATCCAGCTCACAAAGAACCCCGTTTTCCACGCACGGACCAAACACATTGAGGTGCACTACCATTTTGTCTGTGAGCGTGTCCTTTCTAGTGAAGTCGAACTTCAGTATGTTCCGACGGATCGGCAAACTACTGACATCTTCACCAAGCCCCTTGGTCTGGACAAGTTGCGGCAATTCTCGGGTGCGCTTGGATTGCATCACCTCGACGTGCCAAACTTGAGGGGGAGAGGTGTCCCGAATGACCATGGAAGGAAGCAGGAAAGGAGCAGAGAAGACCGCGACGCTGAGTCAGATGACGAATTCGATTTCGGATCGGCTGAAGAAGCCGAGGGCGGATCCACGGAAGAGTCCGAAAGCGGACATAAGGGGAGCAGCCGGAAGAAAGAGCCAAAGCCAACCAAGCATGGGGGAGATGATGCCGTCAAGGGCGAGAAGACCGAAGACGAGTTGGAGACAGCCAACTCGGACGAGAGCGAAAACCGATCGAAGGTAGCTGAGTCGGTTCGAGTGTTTGATTCGGATACACTGAATCAATCGAGGGCCAAGCGGAAAAGAAGGCAGTAGGAGAAGCGCCAACACTGCAACAACAAGGGAGCTGTGAAGAGCCGTACAGACTGGAAGGGTCGAAGCCCACAGAGTCAAACAGGCCGAGGAGCACGAGCAAGGCGTGGAGCCAGGAGGAACCAGAGCGATGATCCCAAAGATCCCGAAGATCCCGAAGATCCCGAAGAGACTCAAGTTGAGCTTGAGGGGGAGTGTTGAGAGACAAGCTCAACATCGGCCGGATCGGCTGAGCAAGCCGAGGACCGGATTGGTTGGAACCGATCGGTTAGGCCGGACCGGTGCGTAAAACGGATGCGTAAACCGGTACGCAAACCGGTGCGTAGGAAGGCCGTTAGAAAGATATTCCTCATAAGGAATAGTTTTGGGAGTAAGAGTCGAGGCTCATTTATGAGCAGTCAAGTACTATCAGTACTTGTGTCAGCCCGATTGTCAGGGCTTCTATAAAAGTGCTCACTAAGCACATCCTATGTACAGATTGAGTATTATCTTCTTGAATTAAGTTCTGTGTTTAGTCTTTCTCTGTCTCTCCCGTGCGTACTGTGCAAACCTAAGCTTTGCATTAAATCTGCGTTTTCTGTTGTTCAGTTTTCTATATTGCTTCCGCACGCAATTCTTTTCAACAACTAACAACCTTACAAAGTGATTTCCCTAAGTCATATTTATAGTTATATAAACTTAGGGCTATTTACAAATATAGCCTCAATAGGCTTACTCAAAACATATTTATTGATATGTCTTCTCTCTTCTAGTTCTCACCGGGTCCTCTTTATTCATCACCGGATCCCATCTGGAGAGACCGATTTCCCAATAGTTAAATCCCTCCTCTCTCCTTACCCCTCTTTTTAATTTTTAACTATGGTTTTAATCTCGTTTTTAGCTTTAATCTTAGACTTAATTATGTTTAAATCTCTCTCTCTCTCTCTCTCTCTCTCTCTCTCTCTCTCTCTCTCTCTCACACACACACACACACACACACACACACACACACATACACACACAACTCTCCCCTTACCTTGTTTTTAGGTTTATGTTTCTAGATTTATGATTATGTTTTAGTTTTTGGATTATGTTATTTTTTTCTTATTATGTTTATGTGGTAATCGTTTCCATTAGTGTTTATGTTTAGGCTTAGTATGTTAATCCTCTCCCCTTCCCTTACGCCTTGTCTTTAAATTTTAATTATGTCTTTAATCTCGTTTTTTTATTTTTAATCCTAGGCTTAATTAAGTGTTAATCTCCCTCCTTCCCTCCCTCTCTCTCTCTCTTGCACTTTATTTTTAATTAGTATGTTAATCCCCTCCCTTTACCCCTCTCTTTTATCCAACCCCCTATTCCTAATCATGTCATCTCCCTCTCCCCTTCCTCTACCTCATCTTTGATTCGGGTGCGCTCAAATCGAGCTTGGTGTTCCTCTTCGCGTACCTCTACTCGCCGATGATCCATTATTCCACACTCCTTGTTACACCCGCAAGGTCATCAACCCTAAACTCTAAACCCTAATCCCTAAAACCTACACCCCTCCTACACCCCTAAACCCTAAACCTCTGTTACATCTAGGCTCTACCCACCGATGATCTACCATTCCACACTCCTTGTCACGACCGTATGGTCAACATAGAACATCCAAGGTGAATGCGATCCAGGACATGAAAGAGGAATACGTATGGGTAAAAGCATGTGAGTGGAAACACTATTATAGATAATTAGCTACTAAAATGGCCACAACTAATTAGCTATTTGTTGAGGTAGTTTTTTGTGGGAAAATCATAAGGATAGTTTACGAAATTTTATGTTTTATTAGCTAAGTACATGTCATTTAAATACATGTCATTTAATTTATGAGAATACTCAAATATTTGAACTTTGGTTTCTGACGTAGTGGAACATGGGGGATACTGCCATCATGTAAGGTCGACTTGAATGTCATCAAATTCTTGATAATCCTAAGTTCGAGTTCGAACTCCAAACAGATGGAGTACTCTGAGTATGAATGCAAACGAAGCCCCCGCAACAGCACAAAAACTCTAAGATCGACATTGCACCTTCAGAACTACAACACACGAGCAAGTCGATATTAAAAAAACTTTTTTTTTCCTTTCTGATAACTGTTTGTAACTTTGGTGCCTGATCATCTTTCCCAAAAATCGATTAGGGTGAAGTCGTTGGAGTCCCAAACAAGGATGTCTCGAAGATCGGGGTGTAGTAGCAGGTGTGTTTCTGATTGACAGAATTTCGTAGTACGGTTGATTTCTGCCTTTAGTGATGATTAGGGTTTGTGTTTCCCTTAAGTGGTTTAGGGTTTCAGATTACAAGTTTCTGGTTACAAATTTCTAATTACAAATTTTTGATTATTGTCGCAATCTGTTGTAATTTTGCACCAATTCTCATGAAAAATTCTGATTAGGGTTTCTGATTTTTTAAGTGGTTGATTGCTGATACATGTTGAAAAGGACAGATTACAAATTTCAGATTACTGTCTCAAAGTGTTGTAAATTTGCACCAAATTCACATTAAAAATTCTGTTTTTGCACCAATTCTGATTACTGATTTTCTATTTGAGGCTCGTTCCTCCCTATCCTAGACTGTTGAACTTTGCAAAATTTTGCGAGACAAAGGAGGACTTTCACAACATATATGGTCCGTCGCTCGAAGGTATTGACCATGCTATTCTAACAAATAGATTGATTATTGATGTAGTTTGGATGTCAGTATATAAAGTGCCCAGAGTGAATGGCAAGGTCAAGCTCAAGCATGTACGACCGGACCTGTACGACGACTGCATGATACTGCACCAGAAAGTACATCAAGAGATCCCGGTCAAAAAAAGTTGTCTGTTTCATTTGCTAGAGCTTTTGCATACGAGTATTCCAAAACACCGAAGGAATCTCGTGACCCTGAAATGTACAAGGTAGCTTGGGCAATTTATGGTGAGGCATCGGTAGAAAGATGTTGGAAGATGGGGAACTTGCAATAGAAAATGGCAAGATTTTGGAGCATGGCAGTTGATGATGCAACTGCCGACTCCCAACAAACCTGCAACTATACGCCACACCGACACACAATGAAAGCCAATGCCGATGATACAAGTGAGACATTGATTAGCTATATCCTAAAAAGTGTCCATGAAGCTTGTGAGACATTGGAGTTTTTTAAGACTAATTTAGAGAAAGCATCATTGGCTGTTGCGATCGAGAGCAAAGTCACTTTGGCAGTTACAACAATCAGAAATAAGATTCAGGTACCTATTGTTTTGCTAGTATGTAATACGTTATAAATAACTTGTACATGAAAATGTGCTATTGAGGCATTATCTGGAATAGGTTGCTCAACATGAACATGAAATTGAGGGGTCACTGGATCCCCAGCGAAAAATTCAACTGTAGACAGAGATCTAGGTTCTTTCAATGAACCTGGACCTTCTAGGTGTAAATATTGTCGCTGATTACAATTTGGAAAAGCTACAAGTAAGTTCATGATTCTTGTTTCTTGTTGTTGTATCTTCCTCATTAAGGAATAATTAATCGGTAAATTTCTCGGTTGTGTTGAAGGAACAATACTCCTTTCAAGAACAGGTTGTTCACTGCCTTAAGAAGCAGCAACATTTTGTGGAGGGGATTGTAAGGAGCAGACAAGAACTGGACCTGAACATTCATCCTCCCTTACCAAATGAAGGAGAACCAGGAAATGATATATTGACTGTTCAAGCACGTTGCATCGCTTGTGGATTACGTGTAGAGGACAAATTTGCTACTCTGTTGGTTCACCTGCAACCATGCCAACTCACATACCATATCGTTTGTTTTACAAAATGCCTGTCACATTGCTGCATTCTATTTGGGGGATTGTAGTACAGATTTCCCAGATGAATGGAGAAAACACACAGCTAAAATTGCTGCTTGTGCCCATAGTGTAGCTAATTACTTCCATCTTTGCTCATTAGGTAAGCTGTATAAAGTGTGGAAACTATTTAGCTATTATGGTTGTAGTGTATATGCTACTTACCTAACATATAGTTAATTAGCTAAGTGGTAGCTAATTAGCTACTACCATACTTTAGTTGAGTAGCTAATTAGCTAAGTGGTAGCCAATTAGCTACTACCATAGTTTAGTACAGTAGCTAATTAGCTAAGTAGTAGCTAATTAGCTACTACCATACTTTAGCAGAGTAGCTAATTAGCTACTATCATAGTTTAGTACAATACCTAATTAGCTAAGTGGTAGCTAATTAGTGACTACCATACTTTAGCTGAATAGCTAATAAGCTAAGTGGTAGCTAATTAGCTACTACCATTGTTATGTACAATAGCTAATTAGCTAAGTGGTAGCTAATTAGCGACTATCATACATCTTGTTGTAAGCTTTAGCAGACTAGTTCCTTCAGCCGAGGAAACTATCCAATTCAATGTATTGTACACACTTTTTCTACTAACACCAATTACCTTAGATAGCACACTCGTCAACATCACTATTAAGTAACATCATTAGACTAGACCTTTTTAAGACAAGATCATCTTCTGACCTGAAACTATTACGGAGATTATTTACTAGTACAGATGTTATGTTTGCATTAAGACCATCACAATCAACTAACTCCTTTATCGATGGATCATTTAATATTCCATAAAGTACTACCTTCTTTTCTTCATTGTTGATGTGCTTGGTTTGAACATTGAAATAGTCTACAACCTTTCTCTCTACGATAGAAGTCTCATTACTTCCATTCTCAGTGATATTTAGACCTATATCCCAGCCAATACTATCTTTACCTTTAGTGAGTGTGGCTTTCGTATCCTTCAACAATTGACGATGTTTTCTTTTGTTGTCTGCCCAATACTTTCGTATCGCTTGTTGTGTCCTGCTATCATCATCCCTATCCCGATGATCATTGAGGGGTAATTCTAAACACCCTCCTTCCCCTTTTATTTGGCTTGACGAGTTAAAACCCTCATTTTCCCGAAAAAAAGACACGTATTAAAGATGGCTATGGGCAACAACAATACACAAAAATATTCCTCAATACACAAGATTATACACAACAATACACAGGATAATCAATAGACAGAATAGTTATTCAAATCCAAGACCGAACAATGGCGGTAATCCAGGGCTGAATAGTGGCGGCAACTGAGTGTAGAATGGCGGCATTGGAGGAGTGAACTCCGTTTGATCGAACAATTTTTACAATTTGGGACCGAACAATGGCGGCAACTGAGTGTAGAATGATCGCAATGGAGGAGTGAATTCCATCGGATTGAACAGTGGTAGATGATGCTTGGAATGCACAATGACGACAACTGAGAGTAGAATGGCAGCAGTGGAGAAGGAGTGAACTCCTTCGGATCGAAAAGTGGCAGCAATACACCATCAAACAATAACGACAATTAAATGTAGAATGATGGCAATGGATGAGTGAACTTTGTCAAATCGAAAAGTGGCAGCAATCCAGGACCGATCAGTAGTGGCAACTAAGTGTAGAATGATGGCAATGGAGGAGTGAACTCCGTCAGATCGAATAGTGGCAGATGATGCTTGGAATGCACAGTGATGACAACTGAGAGTACAATGGCAACAGTGGAGGAGTGAATTCCCTCAGATCGAAAAGTGGCAGCAATACACGACTGAGCGGTAACACCAACTAACTGTAGAATGATGGCAATGGATGAGTGAACTCTGTCAGATCGATTAGTGGCAGATGATGCTTGGTGTAAAGAATAGCGTGCGGAAGAAATAGAAAACCGAAAACAGATAATACGCAGGTTTAATGGAGAGTTTGAATATGTACAGTACGCGGAAGAGAGAGAGAGAGAGAGAGAGAAGACTTTGTAATACTCTGTGCATCGTATGTGTTTAGTGAACACTTTTATACAAGTCCATACGGACTGACATAAGTATGGTGTACTTCAATGCTCACACGAGCGTCTGACACTAACTACGAGACATTAACTACCCAGTAGCCTCGGCTGCTACTAGGCTTCCAGTTATTGATGGATCCGGCTAACCGGCCCACTTGCTCACTAGCTCACTGATCCAACTCATCCTTCCAGATGCCGATCCAGCCCAGGCTTATTCAGCCGATCTAGATCCGGTTGAGCTTGTCGCTCAACACTCCCCCTCAAGCTCAACTTGAGGTCAGATCGTAGTGTCAGTCTCCATGGTAGCTGGGCCTTCCACCCGGGTCCTTCTGGTGTCACTTCGCCTCGCTCGCGCTCCTCGCCCGGTCCGGTCCCGTTTGCCACGACCCCTCTGGTTCTGCGCACCTCGACCTCCTCGGTCGGCTTGTCTGCTCAACAGGCCCAATTCAGCTCCCTCGCTGTTGTGACTTCAGTGCTTATCAACCCGCCGGTTCCTTCATGTTGGCGTCGACTTCCGCTGACTTCTCGTCCGCTTGGTCTTCAGCTGATCCGGTTCTTCTGAATCCGTCTGTTGAACTGAATCGACTGTCTTAGATTCGTTCCAACTCTTGTCCGAATTGGTCGCTCCCGATTCATCTTCCGGTTCTAGGCCCTTCACTACATCGGACAATGTCTGGGTCTTGGCCTTCTTCTTCCGGTCGGCTCTGTCCTTCTTGACTTTGGCGCCGTTGCTGCTTGTTCCGACTTGTTCGGATGTGTCAACTTCCTTTGTGGACTCAACTCCTTTCTTCTTCTTGTCTCTCCCTCTATCGGTTCTTCCCTCTCCGGCGCAATTGGCATTTTCTTTGCCTTTCCCCACTCTCCCCCTCAAGTGTGGCACGTCGAGATGCTGAACACCAAGCATTTTGGTGAAGTGCTGCAACTTGTCCGATCCGAGCGGCTTCATGAAGATGTCGGCAACTTGCCGATCCGTATGAACATACCAAAGTTCGACTTCACCGCTTAGGACCCGCTCACGCACGAAGTGGTAATGCACTTCTATGTGCTTTGTCCGAGCATGGAACATGGGGTTCTTGGCGAGCTGCATGCTGCTTATGTTGTCGCAGTAGATCAAGATCGGGGTCGGCACCTCAATCCGCAGGTTTTGCAGCAGTCGCCAAAGCCAAATGGCTTCACAGGTGCCAATGGTAGCGTCCCGGTATTCAACCTCAGTGCTCGAAAGGGCCACTATTGGCTGCATTTTGTTGCTCCACGCAACAGTCGCACTACCGAGGGAAAACATATAGCCGGAGGTGGATCGGTGATCCGATGCATCGCCGGCCCAGTCGGCATCAGTGTAGCATGTCGGTATAACAGTCCTCGTTCCTTCGTGTCGCTCACATATCGCAAAATTTGATGTGCGCACAGAAGGTGCTCAACGGTCGGCTTCTGCATATATTGGCTGATCACGCCGACCGGATAATTGATGTTGGGTCAGGTGATTGTCAAATATATAAGGCTTCTGACGATTTGTCGGAACCGCTTCTCATCGCAGGCCGATCCGGAGTTGGGATGGAGCTTCTGATTCCGATCCAGGGGTGTGGAGATCGGTCGGCATTCTATCATGCCGAACTTGTACAACATATTCAACACATAGTGTCACTATGAGAGTAGTATGCCATCGAGGGTTCGGATCACCTTGATCCCAAGGAAATAGTGAAGGTCCCCCAGGTCCTTCATCTCAAATGCGTCCGACAGCTAGGACTTGAGTCGACTGATTTCATCAAGTCTGGGTCCAGTGATGACTAAATCATCAACATACAGCAAAATGCAAACCGGACCATCCAATTATTGCCAGATGAACAACGACGAGTCGGACTTGGAGGCCGCAAACCCCATCTTACGCTGTCGTGAAGAAAACCGGCCATAGGCAGAATCGGAGAGAAAGCGCGCGAACCGGCCCCTACACAGATGGACGCGTGACTGTATACTTTGTACACAAACCGATCGATGTGACTACTATCCCACGCACATTTATTAGAGGGGATTGTGCGTATCTCAGAGGGGGGAGATAGGGAATAAAAGAAGAAGAGAAGAGAGAAATGGGTATCGCGCGCGAGGAGGGGAGGAGCGTTGCTACAGAACGAAAGCCCGAGCTCTCTCTACTGGAATCGTCGCTCTCTGTGGGTGTCGGGAGGTCGCTGACTCTACTTCGGGGACAGCCCGTGTGCTTCCAGCAGAGTCGCACCCTTTCCCCTCCCCCTTTGTTCTCTTTGAGTCGTGTGACTATCGTCAGTGTGCGTGAGTTGGGTCCCCGTGTCGGGTCCGTCGCCGCCTTGTCGGTTGTAACTGTCGGAGCTTGCAGTCTCTTGTCATTATAATTAAGTGTCACGTTATATATCTCTTTTTCTTGCTTCTACGTGTTTGTGGATCTCTCTCTCTGTCTCTCTCTCTCGCTCCTCGGTCCAAGACCCCCGTGGTCCCGCCCCTTTCTACACGTACGCGCGTAACAACGCGACATATTTGGTGAACCCGACGTGAACAAGGCGGCAAAGGAGTTGAAAGATGAGGGGATCGGAGCTAGCAGAGGCAAAGGCGGTGGCCGTGGACCGGCTAGTGAGCGCTCGTGAGGGAACGGGTACCCTCGACAGAGCCATTGAATCGATTGTCAGCTTTATAGGCCGTTTCGGAGGGAAAGACGCCACAAGTTATTTGGAGGCTTACCGGGCCGAAATGATCGTGAGGGATATCCCGGTGGACAGGCGGCTGTCTAGATTCCCTCGGGTGGTGACGCCGGGCATCCATGCGGAGGTGCTCGAGGTGCTGGCCGGATGCCAGGCTTGGGAGGAGTTCAAGCTGCAGCTCCTCGAGAAGTACGGGTTTGACGACTCGCTCCGGCTATCGAGGCGGGACTTCATGGCGTGGGTGGAAAGCCCCTGAAAAGGGAGGAACATGTCGGAACTCCTCCAGGAGTTCGAAAAACAGTTCGCGCGGCTGTCGACGCTAGACCGGACAGTGCTCGAAACAAGTCGAGTGCTGCTGTTTGTCAAGTCGGTGGATGCGCTCGACAGGGAAAAGGTGGGTCCCCTATTGGAGATGGACGAAGGGCTCACGACGGATTGGGCCGTGGTAAAACAGGTCTGCAGCCGTTTTGACAAACGGCGCGATTGGAGCGACGGAAGCACGTCGGGGTCGGGGCCGGTCTCGGGGAGAAGGCTCGAGGAGCCGGTTTCGGTGCCACTGGGAGGAAGGAAGAGACCCGAATTTGGTTGGAGTCGGGGTCGGCATCGAGCGACGTTGTCAGAGGCCCATCCGGAGGAGCGGCTTTGGAGGAGCTAACGCAGATGGTGCGCGACCTGCAGATCGCACAGGCACAGAGCGACAGCGGTGAACCACCTCGCGACCGAAGGCCGCCGGCTGGGCAGCGGTGCATGTGGTGTGACACGATCGGTCACATTCAGAAGGATTGGGCGGATTTCGCCGACGCGCTCAGGACCAACGTGGTGTACCTCCGGAACGGGCAGGTGCACGCGAGCGAGACCCGAAGAGCCCTGGAACTGAATATGGGGCGCGACAGAATGAAGAAGTTGATGGAAGAGGCCGTAGCACGGCACGTCGAAGCCGTTAACTACTTAGTGTCGGTGCGAATTCGGGTCGGGGGTGATGAGACCCGGAAGGCGAAGGACTCCAGATTCTGGCCGCTAGTGCTAGAAGGCCTCTCCGGAGTTCGGCTGAGGAAGGAAGAGGCGTACTGCGCGGAACAGCGGGTCCAGGAGGTCACCGGTTGGGACGATCCGGTGGAAGAGAAAACGGGCTTCGTAGAAGCCACTTGCCAGAACTATGAGGTTCTGGTGGAGGACAAACGGGCAGGAAAGGCCGGAGGGGTTGGGGCCCCGAGGTATGAGAACCAGTTCGGGCCGAAACCGACCGGTGCCGGCAACCCAGGCGTGCCGGATGGGAAGAAGCAGGCGGGGTTTCGGTTGAGCACCGAAATCGAGAGAGCAACGGACCTTCGGAAGGTCCATGAAGTGTGAATCCTCGACAGTAAAGTGGAGTTGTGGTTGCGGGAGGTGCTGGGAATCGCCAAGAGGGAGTTCCACGACTCTATCGTAGACTTGGTGAAGCGAAAGAGGCTCTCGACGGAGCCGGAATCGGAGAAGCCGGTGGAAGTGCGGACCACGCACCTGGAAGACGGAGCCCTGGAAGATGAGCTGGCGGGAAGCCACTACACGAAGCCGCATTGGGCCGGGGCGACTACAGAAACCCTTGTACGGATCGGCAACGTTCTGGAACCGGTGGTGGCATTGGTAGACCATGGATCCGAAATCAACCTGATGTCCATGGATTTCTACAAGAAGGGTAAGTGGCCGATCAACACCAAGCATGGCTGGAAGATACGGGCAGCGACGCGCGCCACAGAAGAACTACATGGGGCCTGTCCGAACGTCCGGGTGAAAATCAGCGATGTCGAGATCGACTAGCAGTTCTTTGTGCAGGAGACGTCCTTGCATCCGGTTATACTGGGAGAACCATATATCACGGCGGCACGGATGGAGACCAAGGTGCTGGACAACGGTTCAGCCTATGCAAGAGTCAAGAGCCAAGACGGGCGTCACTCGATCCAGTTCCTAACGGTGCGACCAAACCACGAGCGTAACTGCGAGACCCTCGGTAGCGAAACCCGAGGGGATTTTTAGAGGGGCTATCAAGGCGTGGGGCCGCGAT
The DNA here is from genome assembly GCF_043228905.1 of Azolla caroliniana. Lineage (NCBI taxonomy): Eukaryota > Viridiplantae > Streptophyta > Polypodiopsida > Salviniales > Salviniaceae > Azolla > Azolla caroliniana. The sequence goes on from NW_028230436.1 coordinate 18,210,431, forward strand.
AGTCCAGACACCCGGGAAGAACCCCACAAATGTACAGTACGGAAGAAGACCTGTACCATAGGTAGGAAATTTTGGCTCTCCGACAACGGAGGTTGTACTATAACCAGCGTTAGCGGCAGGGAGAGGAAGCGAGCGGAGGAGCGGTTCAGGGGATGCGGAGTCCTCTTCCCCGATGAGGACATCAGCGGCGCCGTGGAGGCGGTCTCTTTTGACGACACCTTGGGCGAACTACGAAAGGTGATTGGTGGAGACCTTAGAGAAGACCGGACCGTGCCGGTGGGGTCGATAGGAATGTACGAAGTCATCGCGGACTTCGGGGAAAGGATCGGGTCAGATCGGACGGCCCGAGTGGATACGAAATACCAGACTGTGGACCGGAAGGAGAGGTCAATCGTGGCACCCTTGCCGGAGGGCAGCGAGGAGCGGATAAAGGGGGTCGCATCGGACCCAAGTTTACGAAATCCGGCTGGCATAGGGCACCGGTTCACCGACATAACGCTACGGGAGCTCAAGGTCGGTGGGGGCGGCTTTTTACTGCCGGCGGAGGAGGACCGGTTTCGGAGAATGCTCGGGAGGCACGGGAAGGCTTTCGCATTCTCACCGGAGGAGATCGGGTGCGTAGACCCGACAGTTGTCAAGCCGATGGTGATCTTCACGGTACCGCATGTACCGTGGAATCTCAAGCCGATTCTGGCGCCGAGAGCTCACATCCCGAAGTTGATGGAGCTCCTAAAGCAAAAGGTGGAGATGGGCATCCTCGAACCGTCGAGTGCCCCATATTCGAATCGGTGGTTCATAGTGCCGAAGAAGAACGGCATGCTGCGCTTCATTCAGGATCTACAACCGGTTAACAAGGTAACCATCCGTAACGCAGGAATCGGACCGACCATAGACGAGTTCGCGGAGGCCTTCGCTGGAAGGTCGATTTACTCTGTCGGTGATCTGTACTCGGGGTATGATTAGTTCCAGCTAGCCGTGGAAAGCCGAGACATTACGACGATGCAGACTCCTCTCGGCCTAGTGCGGATGTGTACCCTACCACAAGGAGGGACAAACTCAGTGGCTCACATGGTTAACGCGATGAACAAGGTGCTCAGGGACTGTATACCGGACACCACCATGCCATTCTTAGACGACATCTCAATCAGGGGATGCCCGGTGGAGGAAAAAGACGAGGCAGTCGGGCCGGACGGATGTCGAAATTTCGTGGCGACTCACATTGATGACTGCGAGAAGGTGTTGCAGAGACTAGAAGGCACGAGGCTCACCTTCTCCGGGGAAAAGTCGGCCTTCGGACAGTCGGAGATCTTGGTGGTCGGACACCTGTGCGGGCCCTACGGTAGGAAACCGTCTCCAGCAAAGGTAGAGGCCGTCTCCGCGATGAGGAACGATTGCGGATCGGTCACAGAGGTCCGCCGATTCTTGGGGGCATGCGCGTTCTACCACATCTGGATCCCACACTACGCACATGTCGTGGAACCCCTCTACGGGCTAATAAAAAAGGGGCGTAGCTTTGAGTGGAGGACGGAGCACACGGAGTCAGTTCGGAGACTGAAGGAGGTGCTTACGGCAGCACCGGCTCTCCGTAAAGCGATTTACGGCAAGGATGTTCCCATCTGCGTAATAGTGGACACCAGCCCGACCGGGATCGGGTGGGTAATCAGTCAGGAGGACAAGGGCGGCATACGATTCCCAATCCGTTTCGGGGCAAAGGTATTGAGCGAGCGACAGCGAGGGTACGCCCAAGTTAAGCGCGAACTTTGGGGTGTCGTTTCGGCAGTCAAGGCCGACAAGGATTATCTGATCGGGACGGAGGTGATCATTGAGATGGACTGCCTGCCGATACTTGGCATGGTTTCCGGATGCGCGACGCCGGACCTAGCAATGCTCTGGTGGATCGCGTACATTAAGTCCTTGAACCCGGAGATACGGCACATCTCCGGAAAGGACAACGCCATGGCCGACATGCTTTCGAGGGCAAGGTTCAACGACGAAGACGGCATGGTTTCGGATAACGAAGAAGTCGGCGAGGACTTCTTCAGGTCGGCTAATGTAAAGACGAAGGAAGGGGACATTCCGGCGCTTAACGATTTTGACGAAAGCAGGTACAACGGGGAGTGGCTCCAAATCGGGAGGTTCCTATGGACGATGACGCCGGACGCGGCATGGGCGAGAGAGGAGGCGAGCCGGATACGAAGGAAGGCGTACCGATTCTTCCTACGGGACGGGTACATATGGAGGCATCCAAAGAAGAGAAGTAGCATTCCACTCCGAGTAGTAGCAAGGAAAGAAGAATAGGGGAAACTAATGGCGGCATTTCACAAGAGCCCCTGGGCCGGACACCGCGGAACGTGGGCCACTTTTGAGAAGCTGAAGGAGAAGTACTGGTGGCCGGGACTATACCAGGACGTGCATCGGTACGTGACGACTTGCGAAAGCTGTCAGATGCACTCCGTATTCTGACACTGGGACGAGCTACACCCGACCTACGTGCCTACAGTCCATTTCAAGTGGATGGTCAACTTGGTGACGATGCCAATGGGGGTAGGGCAGATGCGATACCTGGTGCTTGCATGGGAGGACTTAACGAATCAGGTGGAAGGCCGTGCGTTGCAAAGCAAGACAACCGCGACAGTATGTCGGTTCCTGATCGAAGAAGTAGTGTGTCGGTACTGGTGCATCGGGAGGATCGTGGCGGACCGAGGGGAGCTAGATGCGCGGGAGGCCGAGAAGCTGTTCGACCGGCTAGGCGTCAAACTCTCCCTCATCACGGCATATAATCCGGAGGCGAACGGAAAGGTGGAACGTGGGCATGGACCGATTATAAAGGCATTGGTGCGTGCATGCGGTGGGCAGGTCGGGAATTGGCCGCGACTCCTTCCTTACGCGCTATGGGCGGACCGGACTACGCACAGTTCGGTGACAGGGTTTATGCCGGCGGAGCTGATGTATGGAAAAAAACCGATCATGCCGGTGGAGCGGACGGTTTCTTCGTGGGTGGTGGTAAATTGGAAGGACGAAATGAGCTGAGAGGAGTTGCTGGCGGCGCGGATTCAGCAACTCGAGCGGAGGCCGGAGGACGTGATACGGGCGAAGGAAAGGCTGCGAGCGGCAAGGGAGCGGAACAAGATCCGGTTCAACCGGACACACCGGTTGCAACCAAAGAAGATCGAGGAAGGTGACTGGGTCTTAGTATACGACAACAGCCTCGACAATCAGCACAAGGCAGTGTGGAAGTTTGCTAGGAGATGGTTCGGGCCCTACATGGTGACGAGCGCGAACGACAACGGCACGTACCACCTCGCCGAACTCGACGGAACATAGTTAGCGGTGCCGGTTGCGGGAAAGAGGATCAAAGCTTTCAAAAAGCGGTTCGAAGACGAGCCGGAGCCTGCGAGCGGGAGCGACAACGACGATCAGTTCGGGTCCGGCGGAGAACCGGAGAGCAACGAGTGAGGCCAGGTTTCTTCGATATCTACCCGTCTCTGGCACATACCGGTGGATGCGCGGTTTGGTGGGGGTGGATGTCGTGAAGAAAACCGGCCATAGGCGGAATCAGAGAGAAAGCGCGCGAACCGGCCCCTACACGGATGGACGCGTGATTGTATACTTTGTACACGAACCGATGGATGTGACTACTATCCCACGCGCATTTATTAGAGGAGATTGTGCGTATCCCAGAGGGGGGAGACAGGGAATAAAAGAAGAAGAGACGAGAGAAATGGGTATCGCGCGGGAGGAGGGGAGGAGCGGTGCTGCAGAACGAAAGCCCGAGCTCTCTCTACTGGAATCGTCGCTCTCTACGGGTGTCGGGAGGTCGCTGACTCTGCTTCGGGGACAGCCCGTGTGCTTCCAGCAGAGTCGCTCCCTTTCCCCCCCCCCTTTGTTCTCTTCGTGTCGTGTGACTGTCGTCAGTGTGCGTGAACTGGGTCCCCGTGTCGGGTCCGTCGCCGCCTTGTCGGTTGTAACTGTCGGAGCTTGCAGTCTCTTGTCATTATAATTAAATGTCACGTTATATATCTCTTTTTCTCGCTTCTACATGTCTATGGATCTCTCTCTTTGTCTCTCTCTCTCGCTCCTCGGTCCAAGACCCCCGTGGTCCCGCCCCTTTCTACACATACGCGCGTAACAACGCGACAACGCAACCAGTTCGTGATCTTGGCATTCCAAGCTCAGGGGGCTTGCTTCAGGCCATAGAGTGACTTCTTCAGCCGGCATACCTCCGACTTGTCCATCTCCATCTAGAAACCAGGAGGTTGGGTCATAGAGACCTCTTCTTCAAGATCGCCTTGAAGAAATGCATTCTTCACGTCCATCTGGTGAAGATGCCACCCGCTTGCCGCAACAACTGCTAGTACCACACGAACTGTAGTAATCTTCGCTACCGGAGTGAAGGTCTTGTCATAGTCGATTCCGTGGGTCTGTGTATATCCCTTCGCCACTAACAGGGGCTTGTACCGGTTAACTGAACCATCGGCATTGTACTTTCCTTGTACACCCACTTACATCCGATCGGTTTATAGTGTCGGGGAGGGTCAACTAGGTCCCATGTGTCATTGGCATCAAGTGCTCACATTTCTTCCTGCATAGCGGCACGCCAATTTGCGTGCCTTGCCGCTTCTGCGTAGCTCTCCGGCTCACGCACTTCCGTCGCCTTGGTCATGTACGCATAATGATGCGCCATGTACTCATTGTACCCGTACCGCTTCACGGGGTTCTTCTAGCGGGAAGACCGGCGTAACTTATCATTACTTGGTTTGAGGCCTTTCTTGGCCGGTTTGGACTTCAATCTCAAAGATCCACCTTCATCCTTTCCGGAGTCGGGTTCGCCCCGATCCGACTCAACGTTGCCGGTTTCATATTCTGGCATCTTCGTCTTCCCCTTGTCTTTGCGCGGGAACCGTCTCCTCGGTTCCTTGCGCGGGGAGAGCACGACAAAGTCTCCATTACTCGTTGGTTCCTCATCCGACTGCTCATTCGGTCCATTTAACCAAAATGAGATCAGACTCTTCTAGAGTGCCGAGGTCTTCATCTCCTATCTGGATCGGTTCAAGCTTACTAGCCTCATCCTCCGGTATCGGGTCGGGGTCGGAAGTCGGAGCCGATAAGGTACACCATGATGCCATCTCATCAAACTCAACATCCCGGCTAACTCGGACCTGCTTCATCCGGGGGTTATAACACTTATACCCCTTTTGCTCATGCGAGTAGCCGATCAGGATGCATTTCTCTGGCTTTGCATCCAACTTCCTCTGCTTCTCATCCAACACATGCACATATGCAATGCTACCGAATATCCAAAGGTGTCTCAAATTCGGCTTGCGTCCGAAATACAACTCATGTGCAGACACCTTGTCACCGATCTGGTTTTGGATATAGACGGCTGTTTGGACCGCTTCGGCCCAGTAGAAATGCGGCATGCTCTTCTCCTCCAGCATTGCCCTTGCCGCGTCAACAATCGACCGGTTCTTCCTTTCGGCCACATTGTTATGCTCCGGTGTGTATCTGTAGCTGAACTCTCTACAAAATCCTTTTTGCTGCAGATAACTGTTGAATTGGCTGGAAATATATTTTTTCCCGCCATCCAACCACATGCAGTTGATCTTCCTCTCCGTTTCCCATTCAACCAGGCTTTGCGGGTTCTGGAAACACTCGAAAACTACGCTCTTCCGCTCAATGAGGTAGATCCACGTGTGCCAGCTGTAGTCGTCGATGAAGGAGACAAAATATTGACTCCCACCAAGACTAACGTTCTATGCCGGTCCCCATATATCCGAATGAAGAAGGTCAAGGTTTTTATGGCTAGGGTTTCTTTCGGTGGGGAATGGAAGCCGGTGTTGCTTCCCGAGTTGGCAGGCTTCACAAATTTCGGCCTTTCGGCCGCTAAATTTTGGCAAACAAAAAACAACTTGTGCTAGAGATCAATATCCGATTCAATCTTCTGTCCTTTGGCAACCAAAGCGGTGCCAACGTCATTGGTGTCGAGGATGAACATCCTCCCATCTCTGCACCCTTGCGCAATAATCTGGCCCTCTTCCTCGATGAAGCACCCAAGGTGCGTAAACCGCACCTACATCCCCTGGTCAATGATTTGACCGATTGATACCAGGTTCTTCGTGATAGTCGGAACGTGTAATACGTTCATCAGCTTCCTCCTCTGTCTGACGTGGCTCAAAGGGACTTCTCCGATATGCAGGATTGGGTGAGGAGTGTCGTCTCCGGTTTCGACGACTCCCGGTTGTTCCGGTTTCTCCAAAAAGGAGAACCACTCTTTGTGGCTCGTCATGTGATTCGACGCACCGGAATCTGATAGGAATGCGCTTCCCTAAGCTATGCTCAGCCACAACCGAGACGTCGGATTAACCACAGAAAACAAGGATGTGGAAAGATGTATCTACACACGAAATAGTAAAGAAGAGAGTGCACTGGATGCTAACATGGAAAACCCAAATATGGGAAAAACCACGGCAGCCCTCAGACTGCAAAGTATCACTATATCAAGATTACAACAATGGGGCACAGAGGCAATGACCTCTTGCTCCCTGGCTTCACCACCAAGCGGTTACAACAGAGGCAACAACCTCTTCCTCTCTTGTCCTCTCTCTCTCTCTCTGTACACAGTTACACTTAGAATTATCGCCATAACGATAATCACACAACCAACTCTACATCAATCGATACCTATTAAGTTTGCCCTAGGTCATATTTATACTAATATGACTTTCGGGCTATTTACAAATATAGCCCCAATGGGCTCTCTGGAACATATTTACATATATGTCCCTTCCATCCGATGAGAGGTTCTCACCGGGCCTGCAACATCCGGTTCTCACCGGGTCTTCCTTGCCGGGTACTCCACATTCGGTTCTCACCAGGTCTTCCATTGCTGGGTACTCCACATCCGGTTCTCACCGGGTCTTCCGTTGCCAGGTACTGCACATCTGATTCTCACCGGGTCTTCCGTTGCCGGGTACTCCACATCCGGTTCTCACCGGGTCTTCCGTTGCCGGGTACTCATCATCCGGTTCTTCTTAATTCCCATCCGGAGGGACCTGTTTCCTAACAGAATCAACGTACCACAATTCCTCCAATTCGGAAGTGGTCTTCTTCATTGAGTTAGCCTTGTGTTTCAACACCAACCCTAGCCTTTACCAGCTTTTCCAGTTTTGGATCCTCCCGATCCGTCTGAGTAGTGCGAGTATTGCCGGTTCTCTCTACCGGCCTTGTCAGATCCGGATCTGTCCGAATCAGTGCACTTCTTCTAGCACTCGCTCTCTTTGTGTCCCTTTTTACCACAGTACCAGCATTCCGTGTCGGCCTCTGGCGCCACCTTGACTCGCCCTACTTGTGGAGGGTCCGGAACTGTTGTCAGCACGTTCTCTGTGCCTTCGGTCCTGCTCTAGTCGGTTGCTACCATTGCGAGCCGACCCGCCTCATCCACCATGTCCACGGGGCCAATCCGCCTCCATGTACAACATCTGCCTGTCGGTGGGTGCACTTGTTGACACACCGGTGTGGTTCTCCTCCACAAGGAGCATCGACTGTAAGTCGAAAAATGACGGTGTATTCTCCCTTGTGCACACAACAGTTTAGAACGCTCCAAACTTTGACGCCAAACCTCCGAGATAGATTTGCACCATATTGGCTTCTTCGATATTCACATCGATGGAGGCCAGAGAGTCGCAAATGTCCTTGATTTTGGAGGTGTAGTTTGCCACTGACAAGTTACGTTGTCGTAGGTTGCTCAGCTCCTATCGGAGTTGAAGCTTCCTGGCTGTAGTGCTTGTGGTGAAAATCTTCTTTAGATTTCCCCAAGCATCTTTCGGCGTTTTGCTTCCTGAATGTAGCTTAGGAGCTGTTCGCCCACACAAGATGTGAAGCAGTACAGTACTCTGCTCGCTGATTGTTCCCACGCTGGGAAATCTCTGTGTGTCGACTCAGGTGTTGTGTCATTTGCTCCGTCGACATAGCTCTAGTAACCGTGCCCGAGCAGGTACTGGTGCATCTTGTAGGACCAAGACACGTAGTTGTTTCTGTCAAGCTTCTCCGTCGGAAGCGAGCCAGTCACGCCTCTATCCAACGGTTTTACCTGTTCTTCTTGGTTGGTTTTCCTTTCAAGCTATGTTGGTTGCAGAGGTTCTCAACTCTCGCGCTCTGATACCATGTAAAGAATAGCATGCGGAAGTAATAGAAAACCGAAAACCGAAAATACGTAGGTTTAATGGAGAGCTTGAATATACACAATACGCGGGAGGGAGAGAGAGAGAGACAAGACTTTATTAAAAAATAACAGTTCTTTGTAATACTCTGTACATCGTATGTGTTCAGCGAACCCTTTTATACAAGTCCATATGGACTGACAAAAGTATGGTGTAATTCAATGCTCACACGAGCGTCTGACACTAACTACGAGACATTAACTACCTAGTAGCCTCAGCTGCTACTAGGCTTCCGGTTACTGATGGATCTGGCTAACCGGCTCCCCAACACACTGGCCCACTTGCTCATTGGCTCACCAATCCGGCTCATCCTTCCAGATGCCGATCCGGATCCGGTTGAGCTTGCTGCTCAACACTTGGAATGCATAGTGATGGCAAATGAGAGTAGAATGGCGGCAGTGGAGAAGGAGTTAACTCCGTCGGAGCGAAAAGTGGCAACAATATACGACCTTCACAGTAGCGACAACTGAGTGTACAGTGGCCGCAATGGAGGAGTGAACTTGGCAGATGATGCTTGGACTGAATAGTGGCGGCAACTGAGTGCAGAATGGCGGCAATGGACAAGTGAACTCCGTCGGATCAAACAGTGGCAGATGATACTTGGACCACACAGTGCCGGTAATTGAGTGTAGAATGGCGGAAATGGAGGAGTGGACTCAATAGGGTTTAGCCCATTTTCATGATCGTGGATACTAGTTCAAGTGGAATCGGATGGGTTATCAATCAAGAAGACGAAGATTGCAACCAATATGCAATTCGGTTTGGTGTGAAAGTGTTAAGTGATAGGCAAAGAAGGTATGCCCATGTGTAGGGGGAGCTATGGGGAATCGTATCAGCGATCAAGTCTCTGATCGTGACTACCTTATTTGAGCAGAACTCATAATCGAGGCAGATTCTCTACCAATCTTGGGCATGATGTCTGGTTGTAGTACACAAGATATTGCCATGTTACGTTGGATTGCATATATCAAATCACTCAACCCGGAGATCCGTCATGTAAGTGGGAAGCATAATGTCGTTGCGGACATGCTAGCACGAGCGAGATACCATAGAGAAGAAGATCGACCTTCTGATGAAGACGATGTTGGCTTGGACTTCTTTACAAGTTCCTACGCTAGGGCGCTGACTATTTTCATAGAAGAGAACTATGAAGGCGAATTCGTGGAGATTGGAAATACTTGAGTTCTCTCCAAAGAGATGAATCCTGGGCGACGGAAGACTTCCACCGAATTCGGACAGAGGCGTACAAGTATTTCGTTAAGGATGGAGCTCTTAGGAGGCATGCCAAAAAGAAGAATGGGACTCCAATGAGAGTTGTTTGCAAGTTGGAAGACCAACAAAAAATAATGTCCAAATTTCATGATAGTGTTTTTGCAGGCCATTGATGAATACGGGCTACATTTGCGAAGCTCAAGGAGAAATATTGGTGGCTGGGCATCTACAAGGATGTAGCAGCTTACGTGGAAACATGTAAGGAATGTCAGATGTTTTCAATTGTTCGCCATCGTGATGAACTTCATTCAACTTACCCGTTAGCTATGCATTACAAGTGAATGGTGGATATTGTAATGATGCCAATGGGGAGATGGCAGATGAGGTATCTTGTGTTCGCAAGAGAGGATCTTACCAATCAAGTTGAAGGGTGAGCATTGAGAACTAAGGAGACATCATCAGTATGCAAATTCCTTCTTGAAGATGTTATTTGCAGATATGGATGTGTCAGCAAGATAGTGGTTGATAGAGGAGAGTTGGACACCAATCAAGCTAGAGAAATCTTATCCAGGATGGCAATCAAGTTATCTCCTACCACGGTGTATGATCCTGAAGCGAATGGGAAACTGGAACGTGGACATGGACCGATTGTGAAGGCTCTAGTGAAATCTTGCTATGGGAAAATAGGAGAATGGCTGCATCTACTACCATTTGCACTATGGGCTGACATGACTACTCATAGCACAGTGACAGGATATATGTCGGTAGAGCTCATATTCGGAGATAAGTCGATAATGCCAGTGGAACAAAGTATTGTTTCATGGCTGGCATTGCCATGGCAAGATGAGATAAGTACAGAAGATCAACTAGCATTGAGGATTCAATAGTTGGAGCAAAAGTCGGAAGATATAAAAGTGGGTAAAGCACAGCTAAAGAATACAAGGCTGAAGAACAAGAAAGACTTCGATACATGACATCGACTTCATCTGAGGAAAATCGTCCGACAATAGCCTAGAAAACCAACATAGTACGGCTCGGAAATTTTCGCAACGATGGTTTGGACCATATGTGGTGAAGAAAGTGGAAGATAATGCAACATATCGTTTAACAAAACTAGATAGTACACCATTTGCTTTGCCAATTACCGGGAAAAGAATCAAGATCTTCAAGAGAAGAGACAGAATGGAAATTGGATTCGAAGCTTTGAACGATTCAGTCTTGGGCATCAACGACAAAGTAGAGTAATCAAAAGAGGAGCCTCACCATAATTGGCACATATCGGTGGATGTGGGAGTTTGGTGGGGGTGAGTGTCGTATGGTTCTTGACACACGATATGAAAAATAATGAAATAATTATTTTAGATTAGCTTAATGGCTTGGTGTGAAAAGATGGACGTGTTCAAGAGCTTCTGAACACATTTTACTACATCTGAAACAGACAACTAAGTATCATGTTATGTGAGTATGAAGTTTGAGAAGATGGGGCAAACAGAACTATAAGATATCCCACACAGATAGAACAACATTGGATCCAACAATATATATAGCATACCCAAAACCTATTACTTCATATGTGTGTGTTTGGAGCACAGAATGGTTAGGGTGATTTGTGCCGAATTGTTCGGATGGATGGATGCAACCAAATTGCCTAAACGGACGAGTGTGGATGGATTGCTCAAAATGATTCTGGATGGATTGGTCGCGACTCACGGGTCGGTCAGGACACACCATTGGTTGCGACACACGGGTCAGTCAGGATGCACAGGTCGGTCAAGACGACCGTACAGATCAATGCACGGGCCGAACTTTACGTTTTTTAACTAAAGTAAAGGTCATGTGTGGATGCATGCAAAGAAGCCATGCAACTAAAGTAAAGGTTGTGTGTGGACGCATGCAACTAGGGGAGAAGAGGAGAGAGGAAATTTTTCTTCTCTCATATAAGCGAAGGGAAGGAGAAAGTTATCACGAATAACCCTAACCCTAATTTTTTTCTTATCTAAGCCATATCTCACAAACCCTAAAACTTCTGTAATCCCAAACTTGGGATAGATTGTAATTTTCTTTTCTTTGCTAATGAAAAATTACTAAATTTTCTCGTTTCCGTTAATTCTTAAAGTATAAACTCACGAATTTGATATCCTCTGGTCGAAGGCCCCGGGGTCCTCCCTCAAGTTCACGTGTCCTTTTCGTATCTTTGCGACACCGCTAAGGCTACGGAAGATTTATTCGGAGCATGTCCTAGTACGAAGGTAACAATTAGTGATGTGTTGGTGAATCAAAATTTCTCCGTGCAGGATCGATCAACCTCCCTCGTCATCCTTGGTCAACCTTACATCACCACAATAAGGATGGAAACAAAGGTGATTGATGATGGTTCGACTTTTGCGAGAATCAAGAGTCAAGATGGAAGAAAGATTGTCCAATTCTGAACCGTGAGGCCCAACCATGAAAGAAACAAAGAATGCTTGAGGGAACATCCAATTCAAGAGATGGATGAAAAGTTTTCCCAGGACTTTTAGATAAGGCTTTTACAGGTAGGTGTTGTGATGGCACGAACATAAAAGAAAACCCCATAAATAATAATGTAAATAAACATATTCCTTGTACAATCTCATCCAGTGGTGCTACTTTTATATTAAACGTAGATAATAGTAAAATACAAAATGCTTCCGAGTACTTTAAGTGTTTTGGATTAATAGATGATGATGAAGAAATTCAGGATATGTTTGAAGAATTAAGTTTTGAAGATACAATAACTGATTTAGAAGCAATGGAGGATGACAAAGAAATCCAAGTTCCTGTCCATTCGATCAAAGATGTACGAAGTCATTGAAGAAGTTGCTCGAAAGGATCATGAGCAACATGTGCTGACAAAGTACAAGACAGTGGAGAAGAAGGTTCATCCTATTGCTGCTCCACTTCTAGGGGATAGTGAAAGGGCAATCAAAGAAGCAGCCATAGAGCCAATGTTCAGAGACCCACGAAAGGTGGGACATGTGTTTACTCTGGAAACAATACAAGAGATGAAAATAGGAGGGGGTGACTTCCTATTACCTGCTGAAGAAAAGCAATTCAGGGAGATGTTAAAAAGGCATGGAAAGTTGTTCACATTCCAACCTGAGGAAATAGGGTGTGTGGAGTTCATGGTTATATTCACTATCTGTCACATTCCATTGAACTTTAAGCCAATACCCATGCCTAGGGCTAGAATCCCTCACCTATTAGAACTTCTGAAAGAAAAGATAAGGATGGGTATCTTGGAACCATCAAACGCTCCTTACTCAAGTTGATGGTTCACTATGTTAAAGAGAAAATAGGAGGGGGTGACTTCCTACTACCTGCTGAAGAAAAACAATTCAGGGAGATGTTAAAAAGGCATGGAAAGTTGTTCGCATTCCAACTTGAGGAAATAGGGTGTGTGGAGTTCATGGTTATATTCACTATCCGTCACATTCCATTGAACTTTAAGCCAATACCCATGCCTAGGGCTAGAATCCCTCAACTATTAGAACTTCTGAAAGGAAAGATAAGGATGGGTATCTTGGAACCATCAAACGCTCCTTACTCAAGTTGATGGTTCACTATGTTAAAGAAAGATGGGCGACTCCAATTTATCCAAGATATGCAACCCGTGAATAAGGTAACAATCTGAAACACGGGAGTAGGGCCAATTGTGGCTGAGTTTGCTGAGATGTTTGTAGGAAGAGCTATATATTGAACAGGAGACCTTTATTCCGGGTATGATCAATTTCAACTTGCTATCCAAAGTTGAGATATTACTTCTATCAAGACACCTATAGGGTTAGTACGGATGTGTATCTTGCCGCAAGGAGCGCCCAACTCAGTGGCACATATGATGAATTGAATGAACAAGGTACTTCGTGATTTTATTCCTCATATTACAAAAATGTTCCGATTAAGGGATGCAAGGAGGAAGAGAAGAATGAGGAATTGGACAAAAATGGTTGCCGACAATCGGTTGCCAACCATATCAAGGATTGTGACAATATACTATCAAAGATGGAAGAAGTGCATTTGACCTTAGTAGGGGCGAAATCAATATTTGGGGCAAAAGAGATATTAATAGTTGGTCATATGTGTGGCCCGTATGGGAGAAAGCCATCCCCAACCAAGGTCAATGCAATTAAAAATATGCAAGAGGAATGTACATCTGTCTCAAAAGTACGAAGGTTTTTGTGGGTATGTGTTTTTAACTGTAGATGGATTCTGCATTATGCCCATCTATCTCAACCTTTATATAGATCCTAAGAAAAGGAGAAACATTTGAATGGAGTGAAGAGCATTTAGAAGCAATGAGGAAATTGAAGTCCTACATAGCACAAGCTCCACCATTAGAGCAACCTAACTAGACCCGACCCATATATCTGACAGTAGACTCTAGTCCCATTGGAATTGGATGGGTGATAAGTCAACAAGATGGGGAAGAAAGGTATCCAGTCCGATTCGGAGCGAAGGTTCTTAGTGGCCGACAAAGAAAATATGCACAGGTCAAAAGAGAGTTATGGGGGATAGTAACAACAGTTAAGACAAATAGAGATTACTTAATTGGTGTTGAAGTAATAATAGAAACAAATTGTTTGCCTATTCTTGGTATCATAACTAATTGTGATATTCCAGATCAAGCCATGTTAAGATGGTGCATCTATATTAGATCAGTCAACCTTGAAGTTAGACATATCTCTGGGAATAGAAATGCAATAGCAGCTATGTTATCAAGAGCAAGGTATAAGGAAGAGGAGATTCCAAACTTGGACGATGAGGAAAAAGAACAAACAGTTCTTACCACAAGCATTACCCGAGAAGGAGGAATGCAGTTTCTAAAAGAGGAGTATGAAGAAGAATTAAAGGAAATAGGGAAATATCTACAAACCCTTGACAAGTATAAAAGTCGATCTGGAAAAGAGTTCACATAGTTTTGCAATAAAGCCCATAAATTCTTGTTGCATGAAGGAAGGTTCTGAAGGGCAAAGAAAGGACATAATGAGAGAGCTGCATGACAAAGAATGGGATGGTCATCGCGGAGTGTGGGCCACTTTCAGTAATATTAAAGAAAGGTTTTGGTGGCCTCGATACTATGAAGAAATATAAAAGTATGTGTAAACTTGTGCCACTTGTCAATATTATTCAAATGTAAAATTTTGTGATCAATTACACCCAACATACTCACTGGGGGTGCATTACAAGTGGATGATAGATTTGATAACAATGCCACTTGGAGTAGGACAAACGAGATACTTGGTTCTTGCAAGAGAAGATCTAACAAATCAAGTGGAAGGACGTGCATTGCGAACAAAAGGGACATTAGGAGTATGTCAATTCATCTTAGAGGACATTGTTTGTAGATATGGATGTATTGGGAAGATAGTGGCAAATAGGGGAGAACTCAATTCTGTGGAAGCTCAAGAATTTTTCGACAAAGTAGGAATTCGGCTTTCTTTGACAACGACGTACAATCTGAAAGCTAATGGAATGATAGAAAGGGGGCATGGGCCAATAGTCAAAGCTTTGGCAAAGGCATCTAAAGGACGGATCAATGATTGGCCAAAAATCTTACCCTATGCACTGTGGGCTGATAGGACAACTCACAACACTATTACTGGATAGAAGCTGATAATGCCAATTGAAGAAATGATAACTACATGGGTTGTGTTGCCTTGGGAATCAAAAATGAGTTGGAAAGATTTACTTGCGATTCGAATACGATAACTTCAATCAAGGAAAAAGGACATAGAAAAAGAAGTTACTAGATTGAAAGAGGCAAGAATCAAGAATAAGGAAAGATTTGACAAGATGAAAAGAATTCGACCAAGAAAGGTGCAAGAGGGAGTTTGGGTATTAGTATATGATAGCAACCTAGATAATCAATACAATACTATTCGGAAGTTCGCAAAAAGATGGTTTGGACCTTATGAAGTTAGGAAAATAACAAATAAGGCCACATATTTCCTCAATGAATTAGATGGGACAGAAATTCATATCCCAATTGCAGGAAAAAGGATTAAAATATTTAAACGGAGGGAGTCACTAAAGCCCAAATTTTATGAAGAAGGAGAAGAACTAAAAGAGTCGGAAGAAATGTTGGATGAACTCTACACAACCAGCGTGCATGTTCAGAGGGGGTGGGTGTCATGAAGGATTTGCTTCATGATATAAAAATAAACTTACATATTGTACTCAGTAATATTTGAGACTCTCGAACCCATAACCTCACACATCAAGTAGGAAGTACATACCACTAAGTTAGGTTATTTGTTTGTGAAGTCTCATAAAGGATATAAAAATAAACTAAAATATTGTATTGAATAACATTTGAGAGACTTGAACCCACAACCTCACATACCAAATACAAGGCACATACCATTAGGCGAGGTTATTTATTAAAATTATATTTTCATGTTTGTATTTATGCCATGTATATTTTTATACATGAAAGCTGAAATGATTGACATGTCGATCATGCATCACATGTAATGCATGAACGCCAAATGGTGATCATGCATCACATGCATTTCATGCACTACATGCATGTCTTGTACCCTCACATACATCATATGGATGGGGCCACCTATTTAAAGAGTGAAAGGGAAAAGAGGATGAATCAATAGGAAATCAGAAAATAAAAAGAAGAAGAGGAAGAATTTAGCTCCTTTGGCAAGCATCTTGTGTTTAGAAGTGGAAGTCGAGAGTTCAAATCGGAATTTGGTAGAGAAAGGTCTTGCGATCAAACATTGTAAAGTTAGTAAAATCTTGTATTATTAATAGACATCATGTTCATATCATATACTCTTGCTTCTTGAATCATACTTTGTGTCTATCTTGCTTCTTCAATCATATATTGTATCTATCTTTTATCCATGCTCGTCTCTCTCTCACACATTACTTTAAACTCTTATTCTTCTTATCCTTAATCTTCCTAACATTTGTGCACAAGCCTTATAAAATTTTCTTCAACTCCCCTTAACCTCAGTCCGTGCGACTTTGCCACACGAACCACAACTACCCTGACAACGGCAGCAGAGTCAAGAAGGACAAAGCCGACCAGAAGGCCAAGACCCGAACATGGTCCGATGTGTTAAAGGATCTCAAGATTTAGGACAAATTAGAGACACCCAATTCAGACAAGAGCTGGAACAAATCGGAGTCACCCGATTCCGAAGAGATGCTTGATTTGGAGGAGCTGGATCAACTGAAGGCCGAATAGACAAGGAGGCAACGAAAGTCGACATCGACATGGAGGAGCCAACGGGTTGAGACACGTCGGAGTCGCAACAACAAGGGATCTTAGATGGGCCTTCTGAGCAGACAAGCTCCTTGAGAAGGAAGAGATGCGCGGAACCGGACGCATCGCGGGAAGACGAACCGAACCGGACGAGGAACGTGAGCCAGGCGGGAGGACGCCAGGAAGAGGCAACGGAGAGGATCGACTACCACTCACACTAACACTTTGATCCGACCTCAAATTCAGCTTGAGGAAGAGTGTTCAGTAGACAAGATCAACCAGATCCAGATCGGTGTCCGGATGGTATCTGGAACCAGGAGCCGGATTGGATTATAACCGATAGGTTGTTAGAGGCCTACAAATCTAGTCTATTACGTAGGCATATTTTTGGGAGTCAGTTTCTGTGAGGAATAGTACTAAAACAAAGAGAGAATTAGTACTAGAGAAGGGAAGTACTATTAGTACTAAGAGGACAGGACTGCGTAAGACTCCCGAGAGAGAGGAAAGAGAAGACGAGAGAGAGAGAGAGAGATAGTGTGGATGAGAGAGAGAGATGATGATAACAGACGATATACTATAGGAAGAGTAAGTACAAGATGGCTATGAGGCTTAAGACTGGTGTTCTCAACATAATGCCTAGTGCCTTCTTTTATAGTGTTCTCAGGAGTAATCCTGAAGCTTCTAGAATGTTCCAGAGAAATTTGGAATATACATTAATTTCCTATAATAAAACTTAAATGAAAATAATATCCTACATATTACAATGGATGGTATAATGGTCAAGAGTTCGACCCATATAACATAAGGTCATGGGTTCGATTCTTGCCATATCATGACACTATCTCCCCCTTAAGATGACAAGTGGAACGAGTTGACGCTGATTGCGGACCGGGTTTGTCCTGATACTTTCGATGGAACTCAGCCAAAAGATCCTGAGCATTGGCGACATGCTCGATGGGTTCCCAAGTACGTTCGCTCGGACTATAGCCTAGCCAATTGACCAAATAATAAAGTTTGTTGCGAACAAGTTTGGAATCGAGGATGGCAGCAACTTCATACTCCGGGCCGACTTGCAACTAGTAATCGGGAATAGTGTTTGCTTGATAAGGTTCAAGAAGAGAGCTATGGAAAACCAAATGTATCTGAAGATGCGGAGGGAGATCAAGGCGGAACGTGACATCATTAACCTTACTAGTAATACAGAAAGGACCGAGTCGTCGATAATCCAACTTGTCGCACGGTCGAGTAGTCTTGATGTGACAATGTAAGAGCCATACTCGATCTCCGATGGCAAAAGAGGAGGATGATCAGGAACTAATGGAGTAGTTTTGCTACGGCCTGCGAAATGATTTCAAAGACCTACTTCTAACCTTCCCCGAAGAACCAAAGTCTCTTATGGAGGCAATGAGTCAAGCGGTCCAATGCGACAACCGCCTTTTTGAACGACGTTCATAACGTCAATTACAAATACCATGCTCTAGGCCGGAGCCCACTTACGGCTCAGTTGTGGCTAAACCGTTTGCAAGAGACATACCTCAAGCAAATACTCCGACACCGATGGAGATCGACACCATACATCGATGTGGCCTGTTATCGGAAGAAGAAAAGCAACAACGACGTGCAAATCGATTATGCCTTTATTGTGGTGGACCAGGGCATATCGCAATCATTTGTCCCAATAGGCCAAGAAGACAGGTAAATCAAATCGTAGCCTATACTAAACCCGAGTCAATTCTTCCCTTTGGAGTGTCTGATAGTATTAATAGTACTAATAGCCCAAGTATCTCAAACAAATTTGAAATCCTTAGTCAATTAGATGAAGAGTTAAACGATTGAGTCTAGCCAAAATAGGAGCCATTTGGTTGGACCTCCCTAGATTTATACAGCCCATTACTGGTTCCATTCCCTCCATGCAAGTTAGCAATGTGTTCCTAGCCCAAGTCATGGTTAGTACTAAAAGTACTCCCCTAGTACACGTCCTAGGACTTCTAGATTCCGAAGCTAAATCCTGTTTCATGGATCGAAATTTTGCCCAACCTTCTTAGATATCCTTAAGAAAACTTCCTTGCCCCACATCTGTAGTAGTCATTGATGGTTGTCCCATTGCTTCCAGGAATATTATAAAAGAGTCAGAACCCATTCAAGTTGTCCTAGGTAGTTTTGTGTGTGTACTATCCTTTAATATAATTAATAGTCCAGAGAATCCCATTGTCCTGGGATTACCTTGGTTTGAATTACATAATCCAAACATCGATTGGAGAACAAGAGAAGTCCGACATCGACAACCCCAAGAATCTCCTCATCGAGTTTCGACCATTTCACTACGTCAATTACGCGAAGGACACAAGGAGGCAATGTTCCTATTTGCAATATCAATACATCCTTCTAGCACTATTAAGGAGGAATCCTTAGTGCAACTTCCAGCGAACTATCATCCTTATGCCGATGTATTTGACAAAGTAAAAGCCGGTACTCTTCCTCATCATCGTCCCTATGATTGTCGCATCGATTTACAACCAGGAGTAGAGCCACATGGGGACCAATTTACAACTTGTCACCCACCGAGTTAGAAGTCCTTCAAGCCTACATAGAGGAGAACTTGGCAAGTGGGTTTATTCGTCATTCGAAATCTTTGGCTGGTGCACCCATCTTCTTTGTCAAGAAGAAAGATGGCTCACTTCGTCTCGTCGTTGATTACCACGGCTTGAATAAAGTCACCATCCGGAATAGGTATGCACTTCCTCTTATATCAAGTCTTTTAGAGAGATTTAATGGTGCCAAGTTTTTTACAAAAAATGATCTACGAGGAGCGTATAACCTTATGCGGATCCGACCGGGAGATGAATGGAAGACCGCCTTTCGCATGCGGTATGGGCATTTCAAATATACTGTTATGCCGTTCGGTCTAACCAAATCACCCTCAGTCTTCCAACACATGGCAAATGATATATTTAGAGACCTCTTGGATATCTGTTTGATCATCTATCTGGATGATCTATTGATTTATTCGAAGACCTAGGAAGAGTACGATTCTCATGTACTATTAGTACTAAAACGACTCTGTGAGAATGGTCTTTATGCCAAGCTAGAAAAATGTAGCTTTGACTGCAAGCAACTGGAATTTCTAGGCTACGTCATCTCCTCAAAGGGCATCTCCATGGATCCAACTAAAGTCCAAACTGTGCTAAAGTGGCAAATTCCACGGTCGGTACGAGATGTACAATGTTTTCTAGGTTTTGCTAACTTCTACTGCAAGTTTATACAGGATTACTCGAAGATTATTTTACCTCTCACACAACTTACGAAGAAGGGACAAGCATTTCTTTGGTCCAATGAAGCGGACATGGCTTTTCGGCATCTTAAGAAAGCCTTTACATCAACTCCTATTCTAGGTCATGTGGATACAAACAAATCATTCATCATGGAGGCCGAAACATCAGATTTTTCCCTCAGTAGCATCCTGTCTCAACTAGGAGATAAAGAAGAGTTACATCTCGTGGCTTTTCATTCGCGCAAATTCGATGCCGCGGAAATCAACTACAAAATACATGACAAGGAGTTATTAGCCATTGTGGATTCCTTTGTGCAATGGCGGCATTTCTTAGAGGGCTCTCCACATCAGATCATTTTCTTTAGTGATCACAAAAATCTTGCTTATTTCCAGAATGCTCAGGTGTTAAATCGACGGCAAGCTCGGTGGGCTCAATTCCTCACGCATTTTGACTTCAAGGAAAACTAACAAGGAAAAGCAGATGCACTATCATGGCATTCATATCTTGCACCTTGTCCTCGTGATCCAGCATTTGATAATCAAAAGCAAGTAATCTTGGGACCAACACGATTGCACACAACGCGGATTTTTCACACCCCAATGGATTCCCGGATTACCAATGCCATACGTGCGAACTTGAAGACAGACAGTTTTGCTCAACACATTCTGGTGAACATCAATACCTCTCGGGCATCCTGTTCTCAATCTCAGCAACCAGCTATGGACTACCGACAATTCGAATATCATGATGGTTTGTTATTCTTTAAAAAGCTTGTATATGTCCCCGATTGCTCCTGTCGCCTTCAAATCGTCCAAAATTGTCACGACACCCATACGGCGGGACATTTCGGTAGTACTAAGACATTGGATCTCATTCAACGATCTTTTTGGTGGCCCCATATGCGACGTTTTGTCAACAACTACGTTTAGAATTGTGATGCTTCCTGCCGAGCAAAGATGCCCGAACACCATCCATATGGCTTGTTGGAACCCTTACCGATTCCAAGTAAGCTGTGGCAGTCTATTTGTCTTGATTTTATCACATATCTGCCGGTCTCGAAGGGGTTCGATGCTATCTTAACCGTCGTTGATCGATATACTAAGATGGCCCATTTTGTGTCGTGTACTAAGACCATCACTAGTGGGGAAACCGCCGCCCTTGTCATGCGTGAGGTATTTCGGCATCATGGCCTCCCAGACAGTATCATCAGTAACCAAGGACCTCAATTCATCTCCAAATTTTGGCAGCATCTCTTCAAGATGGTCAAGGTCTCTTGCAACCAACCTCTCCTCTAGCTACCATCCCTAGACCGATGGGCAGGCGGAACGAACAAACCAAACGCTGGAACAATATCTCCGGTGTTTTCTGAGTTATCAATAGGACGATTGGGCCAAGATTCTCCACTTTGTGGAGTTTGGATATAATAATGTTGTTCACTCCTCGACTCAGGTCTCCCCATTTTACGCTTATACCGGTTCTCATCCTTGTTGGTCGGTGACCGACACCCTGGAACTACCTACCAATCCTCGTGTCGGGGATCAATTGGAGAGGCTACGCAAGATCCAGATGTATCTCTCTACTCATCTTCTTCATGCTCAACACACATAGAAGACTTATACAGATCTTCATCGGCAATGAACTTTCCTAGAGATACTACAAATAGAGATGCCAAATCCCTTGGTTTAAGCGACTTCCTAACTAGATCCTTTCTTTTACACACCTTTCCTTCAAAATTGGTGTCCATAGACTCAAATAACTTGGCAGAGATTAATATTTGTGTAAAGAAGGTGGGGCGTAGATGGTGTTATGCAACGGAAGCGAACTCTATGTGTGTGTGTGTGTGTGTGTGTGTGTGTGTGTGTGTGTGTGTGCATGTAAGGCAAGATAGAGAGACAGAGAGAGCTTGAACAAGAAGTTGTATTGGTAAAAATAGAATTACATCGAACAATAACTAAGTTACAAAAGGTTGGTTTAAATACTAACTGATCAAGGACAACTGCCCTTTCTACTAATTACAAATCTAGCCTAGTATGATGTCCACTGGCTAGTGTGAACACTATCTCTATGGGAAGTTGAGTTCGATTCTCAACATACCCCTTCGAATTACAACTTCCGGATGTTGAAATGTTGGTTCAATTCGATCTTAGAAAAAACTTCGATTGGGCTGAATTGGCTTTGGCTTTCGAGTTGTTTCAGTTGTTCAGCTTTCGATTGCTCGATTACTTCGTGCTCCTTGTTTGACTCTCGGCTCGATTATTATCGTACTTCGTCTCCTTTGGTCGGCTTTGTTCGATTGATCGACTGTTATTCGATCTTGACGGTTACTATTTTTTTTCAGTACTCCCCCCCCTCAAGCATGGATGGTCGGTGATCAAGAGACGAAGGTTCATCGCGAATTGTCACAGCTTGTCAAACCCCAGGGCTTTTGTGAAGATGTCGGCTACCTGAAGATTCGTGCTGATGTGTTGTACATATCCAGCCTGCACACGCTCTCGGATGAAGTGATAGTGCACTTCGATATGCTTAGTCCGCATGTGGAACACAAGGTTCTGAGCCAGGTAGATAGTGCTCATATTGTCGTAGTATAGGAGAATCGGATCCTTGATGGGAATGCTTAGATCCTTCAATATGTGCTTCAGCCAGACGGCCTCGCATGCGGCGACTGCTGCGCCCTTGTATTTGTTACCGTACGGGATGTACAGGAGATGTAGAGTGTGATGAGCGAGGGTCGAAGGCTATAATGTTGTTAATGTGTAAGTGTAATTGTGAGTGTGAGTCGATGTGTATGTGTACACATGCACACATGTGTGCATGTGGACGGATACGAGGAGGTGGGAGTGAGTGATTAGTATGAATGGACAAGGGGACTTGCACGCTTGTGTATCTACCCTCTTGTAATTATTTAATCCCCTTATGGGGAATGAATGAATAATGAAGATACTATGTTCTCTCTCAATCTCTCGCTCTTGTCATCTCTGTTTCTCTCTCTCTCCCCTTACATTGAACCCCCTTCGGAGGGGGGTGGAGCCATTCTAGGCACCACCCCCCACCCCAAAATGACTCTCAATGCTTATCAACATCTTTATAATAGCCATCAACCTCGCAATGCTTATCAATCTCCCCATCACAACCATATTCTACCATTTCTATCTTCATCATCACTATGATAGTCATTAACCCAAACCCTAAAACCTACAACAGTATTTTGACACACCCGGTGGGACAATACATTGTATGTCGAACCCACGGTTCAGCCTCGTTAATCTTCATTGAGTACGTCCAATATGGTCTGATCTAGGGTTTCAAGTGGTTCTTCACCCTGGTGCTGTTGTTGCTCCTGATGCGCCTCTTTGTTGCTCTCTGTCTTCTTTCGACGGAGGAATCTCCGTTCTTGTGTGAGTTTTGGCATTCACACTCTTCCCGGTACCTACTTGTTGCTCCGACCCAGCCGCCTTGTTTTGATCCACACCGGCTTCCCTTGGCTGTTCCCTTCCGACTTCATTCAACATCCCCTCCTACTACGGTTGTGGTTCTGCAGTCTGCTCCTCATCACTGATATTTATTGCTGCCTTCCGTTTTTAGGCTTGCAATCGCCGGCGCTCCCGTTCGTATCGCTCGAACTAAAGTTCCGTTCTGAGTTGATCATTCTCAAGCTTTTCCATCATCCTTCAGACAAAATCAAGGTGGGATTTAGCCAAGGAGAAGAAGTCATCCGACAACTCCTCTCGGATGGTGTCTATACTTTCTTCGTCCAACTTGTAGAAATTGTGTCTAGTTTTTCTCCGGTTCTCTGCATCTACTCGGAGCACCTGTAACTCTGCTGCTTCTTGTGACCATTACGTCCGCATTGTCATCGAGAAGTCGTCGATGTTTACCTTTGTCCAGTTCTTCCATGCCGTGACTATCATCCGTATGCATTCCATACCAAGCTTGATATTGTCCTTGAAAACCTTCTTTTCGTCCTTCATTTTCTTGATGAGAGGAATGGTGGCCTGAGCCTACACTTCATAGTTTAGCAATTAAGTTTGGTACGTGGTTTGGACCCTATCCAAGGCCATTCTTTCCCGTTCCGTTTCTTCATAGTGTTTCCGGTTCAACTCCATTCTTTCCTTCGCCGCTTCTGCCAGTGTCGTTGCCGTAGCAACCACCTGGGTGTGTTCCTTCACCAACTCCTCCGTTAACTTGGCCAGCTCTGTCCGGATTTCTTTCATCTTTTCTTGCTGCCGGTTAAATTCTGACACAAGCTTCTTGTGTCTAGCTGCTTGTGGTCCCAGTGCAGTTTTTCGAAATCCTCTGTTTTCTGCTTAAGGTGTCGGTTGATTTGAGAGCATGCCCGATCCTCTCGATCTTTTTCCTGCCAGATTTCTTCCTTAAGCCTCTCTATATCCATTTCCGCCATTCTTCGGAGCTGATCCTTTTCCTGCAACAAATTTTCTCTTTCCTCCTCCTTTAGCCTATCGTTATTTGCGTGACTTTTTCGTATATTTTCCTCTAGTCTCTGCTTCTGCTCTTCGGTTGTCTACTTTTGCACTCTCTCTCTTTCCCGTAATACTTCTTGAGTGGCAATCGCTTCCCTTAAGGTTAACATTTCCTTTTCTTGCTCAACATCTTTCTTCGGGGCTATACTCCCCACTGGTTGTGCCTCCGTTTCCGGAGTTTCTTTCTGTAGATTAGCCGGTAGCACCTGCTCCGTTACTATAGTTATACTTCGGCTCATGATGGCCGCATATTCCTTGGCCCTTTTTAACTCTCCTTCCAGGCTCCGGATCTGTGCTCGAGCCTTCTCTAATTCTTCGTTTGTGGCTAGCAACCGTTCTGCTTGACTTCCGTCCTGCCTCTATTCGTACTCCATTCGGTCGGCCACCCTGGCTACTTGCCCTCCAACCCATTTTAACCATTGGCGGCATGTTCCGTGTTGTGTTACGGCAACAAACTGCTGCACAAGCTCCGGTCTTGGTTTGTGCTCCTCCTTGAGCCATTGGGTCGGCTGTTCTAGTGTCCGCTCCGGACGACGTTCCTGGTGCTACTGCTCTCGAAGACCCGGTGAGGTTCGACATTGTGTAATCGGTTCCTGCGGAACCTTTGTCACCACTTCTAGTCTTTTTCCCGGCTCTTCCTCCATCTTGGGTAATACCACTACTGAATAGGTCTTCGGGGTATTGTCTTGCGTCGGACTTGATTCTTCCCCTTGCTCCTTTGTGTCGCACTTCCTTGGCTAACGATGGAGGGGTTCGGCTGGTTCTTCTTCCGCTTCTTCCTCTGTGATTTTTGTGTTCACCCTTTGGACCAGGTTGTCTGTGTCTGTGTCCTGTCATTGCAGCTTGATTTTAATTGGTTTGGCCGTTTTTTCCGAAGAGGACTCCACTTGTTCCTGTCTCCTGGTCGTTTGTATTTCTGCACATTGAGATGATTCCTCGTCCGTCCACCTAGGGTAGTGCTTTGACAAGAGTTGTTGCCGTTTGGATGCCTTATTCGGTATGATTTCCGGTCGGGCCCACTTCTTCGGCTTGATGGCGCGTAATGGGGATACTAATAGGGTAAGCCACTATCCTAACCCGCACCACACCTTCTTTCCCTCTATGACTGACTGGATGCCTGCCCTCAATGCATCCACCACGATTACTAGCTAGTCCACTTTGATGTCTTCAAATGCAGCGATGATAAAACCAGTTCTGTTCTTCAACATGGCCGGTGGGCGAGGGTGTACAAAACCATATTCTAACAACACACGAGTGACGTCCTTGAACAAGGGATCCTCGCCACCCTGTGTGCGATACTCTTTGCTAGCGAGTGAATACTCCCCGAAGTATTCTATGAGGATCTCTGTGCAGGGGTTTTCTATAGAGTACAGTCCTTGGCCAGGCAATTCTACTAGGGCCTGCACCATGCCTTCAGATATTTCTTCGAGGTCTATTATGGAAGCGACCTTCTCCGGTTCTTCGTGTCATGGCGCATCCGCTACCCAGAGGATGCCTTCCCATTCGTCTTTGGTGAGCCAATCCCTTATCACAGTCGAGAGTGCCATCAGTTCTATGTCGTATTTGTCGATTGTACTACTGTGGGCATGTGCTGGAGGTTGGTTGATTGCTTGTGCTTTTCCAGAAGCCTGTGTGCTCTATTGTGTGCTCAAAAGTCTTCTTTCGCGAAATGATAGGCTTTCGGTCATCCCGAAGTTTTGTAGCCCCATTATTTTAGCCGCCTTTTTTTGATTCTCGCGCATCCGTTACCCAAAGGATGCCTTCCCAACCGTGTTTGGTGAGCCAGTCCCTTATCGTAGTCGAGAGTGCCATCGGTTTTGTGTCGTCTTCATGAACTGTACTATGGAAGCGACCTTCTCCGGTTCTTCGTGTCGTGGCCCATCCGCTACCCAGAGAATGCCTTCCCATCCATGTTTGGTGAGCTAGTCCCTTATCATAGTCGAGAGTGCCATCGGTTCTGTGTCATCTTCGTCAACTATACTACTGTTGGGATGTGCTTGAGGTTGGTTGATTTCCTGTGCTTTTCCGAAAGCCTGTGTGCTCTGCTGCATTCTCAAAAGTCTTCTTTCGTGAAATGACAAGCTTTCAGCCATCCTGAAGTTTTGTAGCCCCATTATTTCAACCGCCTTTTCTTGATTCCCGCGCATGCATGTCGTGTATCCTAATAGTATGAGTATTACCCATGGTGCGCTTTTCGTGGTGACTATTCATCATATCGAATCGTATCGTTTTATTTATGTTTTTATTTATTTATTTATTTATTTATTTTCATACTGGACTACTTGTAGTTCGTACCTGAAGGTACCAGCTCCGTTGTCGATGCAGGTTCCCCAGTTATTCCCTTCATGCCGGTCTCTAGTTGTTTCAATGGATTCTTCGGCTTCAGTCCTTGGTATGGTTTTAACCGGAAACTGTTCACCCACTTGTACAATACGTCACCGAGTAGTGTGCCTAATTGGTATAATCCCTTGAATTCCCTAGTAATCCAAATTGGTCCGTTCCTTTCTAACTGTCTGTAGTCTGGGTGTCTCCGTCGTTCATCCGGTTTGATTGTCTCCGTCCTTCCGGTCGTCGTTCATCCTGACCACCTCTATTCCGCTTCAGCTACTGTCCAACCCTCGGTTTTCTGCTGTTCTGGCCGAATCTCCATCTCTATTTGTTTTCTTCTTTCCCCAACGTCTCCATTGCCGTTGTCCAACGTCATCGTTGCTTGGCTCGTTCGTTTGTCTGTCTTGTGCATTTTTCTAGCCTATCCGGTCTGGCCATCTCCATTTCGGCACCTGGTGCTCGTCATCCATCACTGTTGCTCTGTGTTTTTGTTTGCTCGGTTTAGTCGTCATCCTGGCCGTTGTCGTCTATCTGGTCCCTGCATTTGCAGTAGTCTCCATCCTTGTTTAGGCGTTGTCTCTGTTAGTGTCGTTGTCCATATGTTCGGCCCGTCTGACTAACCATATTTGTCCGGTCCGTCCCATTCCGGTGTCTTTCCATCAATGTCTGTTTGTTCGGCCTGTTTGGCTGTGTCTTTCTGGTTTTTTGTTCATTCGGCCTGTGCTTGTCTGTCTTTTAAGCTGTTTCTATCTTTCCGGATTTCCGAATAGCACCATCATTCTCTTTTATTTCTCTTATCGTTTGTTATTAGATCCGTGCCACATAGACCCAACACAAACCAACAAAACACACTTGAATAGACCTTACTTCGCAGCAAAATTGTCCAATAGTGAATCAACTATTTCCCATCGTGGATGTGGCGTGTGAGTAGATGTGTATGTGTACACATGCACACTAATGACATTATAGCATTCAACCCTCACTCATCACACTCTACATCTCCCATACATCCCGTATGGTAACATGGTTGCCTCAAGAAAAGGTTTCCAGTTCTCGAACTATCACCACCTTCATCATGAAAGCATAATGATATGCCATATACTTATCGTAGCCAAATCGGCTGACCGGGTTTTCCTCTTGGGTGGAGTTTCTCATTTGCAAAGTCTAAGGCTTTATTTGCGCCATAAGTCTAGATGATTGGAATGTCCAGGCCTTCGAACTCACTATCAAGGGAGTGAGTTGACTCGATGGATTGGATCTTCGTATCCTAGCATTTTGGCCTTCCCTTCAGACTCGGCCAAGATGTCCTTAGGTCACTGGGGGGCTCTTGTGGTCCACTAAGCCTTGTCGTAATCAGACTTTCTTTCAAAATGTGTCCGAGTCAAAATTCTTCTTCCATCTCTCATTCAATCAATTCAGGATCGACTGGAGTAGAAATCAGAGTCATCTTTAGGTCGTGGCAAAAGGCTGACTAGTTGAAAGTGAAGTCTCGACTTACTCAAACTTTTTGGGTAGAAGGATTGTAACATTTGTACCCCTTTTTTCGAGTGAGTAGCCTACGTGGATACATTTCTCCGACTTTGGGTCGAGCTTTTGTCGCTTCTCGTCAGGACTTTGTACATAGGCAATTGAGCCGAATATCCAGACATGTGATAAGTCAGGATTCATTTCGAAAAACTTCTCATGAGGGGTTACATCATGAGGTAGACAGTTGTGTTTTCCACTTCTGCCTATTAAGATTTCGGCTGGTTTTTCTCGTTCATCATGGCCCTTGCCACCTCTACTATGTGCCGATTTTTCCGTTCGGCTACTCCATTTTGCTGAGGGGTGTGTAGGCATGAGAATTCTCGTCTAATTCCTTCATTTTGGATGCACGTTGTAAAATCGTCTGAGAAGTACTCCTTTCCTCCATTTGATCGAAGGCATCGTTTTCTGTTCTGAGTTGTGTACCTTCAACATATCTATTGTGGATTGACGATCCGATACTCAACACTATCAGAGCTTGAGGTGCAAGCATGGAAGGAGATTTGAGAGGCTTCCAAGGTATGATAGTTAAACTCTCAGAACTATGAGGATTGGAAGATTAAGATGGAGGACCTTCTCATAGTGAAAGATTTGTACGAGCCAATCAAAAGATCCGAAATACCCACGAGGGTATTAGAGTCGGAATGGAAACTTCTGAACAGAAAGGCAGTCGCCACCATCCGACACTACGTCAATGTAAGTGTCCTTCATCATCTGGCGAATGACACAAATGCCCACGAGATGTGGCAGAAGCTATTAGGTCTATGCGAGAGGAAGAACGCCCTCAATAAAACCTCACTAATGAGAAAGATCATATGGCTGAAATACAAAGCAGGTGAGAGCATCGTCGAACACATTAGCACATTCATGGGGTACGTAAATCAACTTGCCGCAACCAAGTTTCCTCTTCAGGATGCAATGCAGGACATCCTATTGTTGTGTACTTGCCAGACAGCTGGGAGAACCTGTTGGTGACCCTCAACACCTCGTGTGAAGAAGAGAACTTGTCTGTACAAGCGGTAAAGACAAGCATCTTGAACGATGAGACCAGAAGGAAAGACAAGGGTGTCCTGGCCCAATCGGAGTCAAACTTGACACAACACACCGGTAGAGGAAGAGATCGGCAAAGGAGTCCACCAAGGAGAGAGAAGTCTCAAGCTAGGTTGAAGTCCATCGGTAAGCTAACATGCTTTTATTGTGGAAAGCCTGGACATTTCCAGAAGGACTGCCAACACATGAGGAAGGACAAAGGTGTCGAACCCAAGAAGATTCTTGATGAAAAGAGCACTTAGGCCATTGCTACGAGCAATGAAGAACTCTTGTTCATTTGTGAACAAGCAAGTGCAAACCTTGCAAGCGAAGAATGCACTTGGGTGATCGACTCTGGTGCATCTATTCATATAACTCCTTCGAGAGAGTATTTCTCAACTTACATAGCCAGGGATCATGGTTTTATAAAGATGGGCGACAATGGAGAGTGCAAGATAGTTGGAGTCGGAAGTGTCTGGTTGACGACATCGACTGACCCTGATGGAAGTTCGACATGTCCCCAATATCAATTTGAATATGATATTGATTGGAAGATTAGATGACGAAGGCTACAATGGTAGTTTTCGGAAGGGCAAGTCAAAGTTCTACCGGGGAAACCTCATAGTGGCTACAACACAGAAGGAGGGCACAATGTATATGATGCACGCCCGATTGTGCAAGTCGGAAGTGAATGTGGCTGTTGACTCAGCAGGGAAGATATGGCATAAGATGCTAGGCCACACTGAGTGAGAAGGGTTTACATCTGTTAGCCGACCTAAAACTTCTTCCAAAAGTAAAGGCACTACACTTGGTGAAATGTGTTGACTGCTCAGTTGGCAAACAAAACAAAGCTGCATTACAGTCAAGAACACCAAGAAGAAGAGAAGTGTCACTGGAACTAGTACCTGTTGGCTGCCTTTGACGACCAAGTGTGAAACGCCGAAGCGGAGCGGACAAAGCGAAGCGGACAACCGTGTATGAAACGATGCAGCGGATTGGACAAGGGGCGTGTAACAAAAAGACGGGTAGGCCCGAGGAGAAAGTGTAACACATGGAAAGTAATTATGAGAGAGTGAGAAAGAGAGCAGTTCACGCTTAGTCGTAACCGCCCATGCCCCTATATAAAGGACATGGAAAGCCTGTAAAGGGTTAGTCGTAAATTTGTGGACACGCTCAAGTGATATACACTCTATTTTGCTCAATCACTACTTCTATGTCTATTGTAATTGTGTATATCCATGCCGTAATCTATGGCTGAGTTTTCCTTTGTGTCAAGCACTCGTACTTTGTGTTGAGTACTATATCCCCTGCTAGTGGAGGCCGCTTGTGTGGAGCTCCACAACCTCCTAGTTACGTTGAGTGCCCATTACGACTTTGTTGCAATATGACTCATGCACCCTCCTGCCTATTCCAAAGTCACCTTGAGCCAGTTACAGTAGAAACGCGTAATGACACCGTGTCTACCGAACCCGATAACACTTTTGTCACGCCTAGTGGATCTATGCAAGCACAACGTACATCAGGGGATGCATGTCTACTCGCCGCAATAGCAATGGAACACGCAACTACCCACCTCTGACTCACGCCAAGGCTAAGAGGCTCCCATCATTAACCTCATCGACAATAGCAACCAAATCTTGCAGCAAGACGAGACCCTATTCAATTCCGTGCTTGCAAAGCCACCCCGACACGAAGTCGCGAAACGGCTAGACAACACACGTCAAATTGCACATCACCAAAAAGCCCCCTCCCCGCGGAGTTTTTTCCCAACACAAAGGAAGCCACCATGTCGTACCCCTATCCCCGCTACAATGGCTAAGCCGACGTAGAGGCTCATGTCCACGCCTTCCTTACCAATGCCTAGCCGCGGCTGAGGCGACCATATCAAAGATAGCTGAGTTCGGGCTATCTCTGGATGGGCACGTAGCGAACTGGTATTCGCAAAATGACATTATAGAGTTCGCCGAGTTTGACCAACTCTGGGAATAGTTCATCCAACTATTTCATCGTAGAATTCCTCAACAAGAATTAATGAGCCAGTTTTATGCAATAATGTAAGAACTAACAAAGGCAATCCCATAGTTCGTCATCCGATTTTAAAACATATGACCACAAATGGCATGATCTCAGATGCCGAAGGAACTCACAGAGACATTCTTGACTGCTATCGTGAAGATTTTCGGCAATAGTGAGAAAATCACATAAAAAGAAGAAAACCGAAAAGGGTCATTTTCGCGCTTCTCTCATTGTTTTCTTCTCAATGAGTTATCCCACATATATATGCAACTAACATGACTCTCTCTATATAAAGACTCACTTATCTCACATATATATGACTATGTATATATATATGCGTGTGTATTCGTCCAAACTTCTTTTAGATCAACTACTCTTCGACAGAATCCTATTTCGGCTTTTCGGTCAATTTCGGCCAACCGACTCTTCTTTCAGCTTTTTGATCGATTTCGGCAGCCAAATCTTATTTCGTCTTTCTGGAAGATTTCAGCTAGCCGACTCTCATTTCGGTTTTCAACAACACCAAGTCATTTAGAACAAGTAATATGTTGCATTCCTTTATTGATAAATACATGACATGTCAAGAATTACAATTTTTTAAACTTTCAAGAATGTATCACGCATGCACACATGTTTTTTAAAAATATCAATCAAAAACACAATTAATATTATCAAGATTTCAAATTTAACCTATATTTCCTCAATTCATACACATATTTAGGTAGACATTCGCTTGGATTACGAGAATTCTTTCAACTATCATTGTAATATGCTTCATTTTACATAATGTTGAATTTGAATCCAATTGAATCCAATTGAACAATTTTAGAAACACAATTTTAATGCTATATTTCTCTCTAACTCCTATAAAGCTTGTTATATTAAATGAGAAAATTGCATTTTTGGGTATAATTAGACACATATTCACAAGTGAATATCACATTATATACCTCACATGCCCAAAAACTTCTACGAACATTATGTCCCAATCATATATGAACAACCTATTTAAATGTAAGATCAAGTGAGCAACAACGTTGACTTAATATTATTATGTACACTTAAAACTAAATAACCAAGATTAAAGAGCTCAGAAATCCTGGAATAAAGTTAAATTCAATTATATTAATAAAGCAAACAATTATAACCAAGATTTGTCATACAATCGATAAGTTCATCATCATCTATTCAATAAAAATTATACTTAACAATCACATACTTTGCGAGTCAACCAATACAATTATATGATAGCCACTTAAAGTTTACAAATGAATCGGATAGTGTAAAGAAATGGAACTCAAACAAAATAATCTTATATTCCAAAACAAGTTTAGTGTTACAATTTTATAGTTACAAATACAAACTAATATACAATCACTCGATTAGGCGGTCTGGAACAACTGACAATGGTGTTGCATCAACATGTTCTGTCTCCTTCGCTAAATCTTGTATATGATCAGAACCTGGTGCATCATCAAGGTCGACAAGGTCGCCTCCTTCCTCGTCTATAGGTTCCATCGGCTCTTTGGAGGCCATCTGAAACATCTCTGTTTCATTGATATCCTTTGCCCCGACCTCTTGGTCCTGGTCAAGACAATCCTAGATGCCTTGGATCCTCATATTAATAAAATTAACTTGGTCGGGGTCCTTTTCTAATGCGACACAATTCTTGAATAGTTTAAGAGCACATGCAGTCATCGTTCCTAAATAAACAATCACACATACAAAGTAAGAAAATAGGACAAGAAATAATTTTCATTTAAAAAAAATTGATGAAACTTATGAGATTACCTGTTCCAGAATATAAGTTGAGAACCCAACCATCAGGGTTCGAGCACAACTCGACCAATCGATTAATCAATCGTTGGGGCTTTTGATAAAGGTTTACTAAACTATTATCGCTAGACACGTGGCACAATTTCTTTGTTACAGCTGGGCACATGATATAGTTGACACCGTTCCGTTCATTAACATGTGCTTGAGCCTTTTTCTTAGAAATTGCGTCGTAGTAGCCCACACACATTGGCTCCACAACGCTCACCATTCGATCACCCGGGGTACGAGTTATGCTCGTTTTAACCTTATTGTATAATTGAATCAAAACAAGTTAATAAATATGGAGTAAGCAACATAGAATCCATACATTAAATATATAGTAACATAATGCTTACCAATGCATATGTTCGGTAGCATGGCATCTCGACTTCAATGTAGTCGTGACCGATAACACCTGACCCATAATGTGAAATATAACAACACGCCATAATGGTGCCAGGGTCAGCTCTGCAAAGTCCTTAACCATCTTATCTATTTGCGGATATTTGTATGGCACATCGTCGTATGTCAAGCCTGATATTCAGAAGCCATACAATATATCCGCCACGAGCAATGTATAATGTCTCTTGGGTAATATGTCAAGCATATTACCCACATCACCATTATATACAATATAATACAATTTTCGGAAAGGGTCACTCTTTTGCAAAAAGCTTTCCACGGTATCTAAGTCCTTAGGCACCTCGAGGTCCTTTCCTTTTGTCATCCATTTCTCGTATTTAGCTCATTCCAAATGGGTGATGAAGGTGCTAGGTATGCCTTCATTGCTGTCACTATTCTTCTATGAACGAGGTGGTTTCTGTAATTTAAAATTTTGTAAGAAGAAACCCATTATCCAAAAATCAATTAATATTTGTAGAACATACATACCTATTCTCTAAACACAATAAAGAATTCTTCAAGAGCCTTGTAAGATGATGCTTTTGGGCATGATTGCTCCACTTCTTCCCACGTAGGCAGGGACAATTTTTTCATCATCAGCTCTTGAATCTTCATATACACCTTATGGCTAAAAAGCAAAAGAAACTAAAATTAGAATAAAGAACAAATCAACAAAGCAATCAAATCAAAATGAGACATGCACATAGATGACTTAGTTTTGAAACTCTGTGACCATTTCGTCAAGGCTAAACTCCTTGCCAACCACTCTTGATAATACACATATCTATAATCTGTCATCCTTAATTCCTTGCAGTGACCGCCAAGGATGTAGCTTCATATCTTTGGCTAACTCTTCAATTACTAAGTCACTTTTACGTGACATAGATTTCATCTCCACATGTGGGTCGAGCTTAGCCTTCTTTGATTTTTGACCCTTTATTTCTTTCCGCTCCCACATATTAACAATGTGATCTTGGAGGTCCCACACCTCCCCTGTTCTAAAGGCAAGTTGAAACCATGAGTCATATTTTCTCAGGCCCTCAGACTTGGTGCTTTCGTCAACTACTATTCCCACTTCAAGCCAACATTTCGTTGCAATCCAAAATGCAACTGAGGACCAAATTTTTGCAGTGCATCAAGGTACTCATGATAGAAGAACTTGATGTACTTGATACATGACATCTTTTGTCTATAGTCATTATCGTTGTTATGATCCCAAGCTAACAACTTGGCTTCTTCATGTGTAAGGCTTGCATACACTTTACATTCTGCATACTTGAAGAAAGGAATAATAGGATACTCCTTGACCAGTTGACATCGGGCTTCTGTAGCGTGGGATCCTCCAATCACATAGTATGTGTAGTCATCTACCAAACTGTACTTGAAGTCAACAATAGTAGGACATTGATCTGGGTTGACCATTACTAAGAATAACACTACAATCGCATGTGGATTAATCTTCATTTTGCTGCACATGCACTAAATGTGGCTCTCTAATTTCTAGAGCCCATCTTGCTGTCTCCGGATCGATGGGTGACTGTCGAATAAAGCAGATTGGTAAGTGAAATAATTGTCCTTTACAGACAAGCTTTGTCTTTACAATATTTTCTCTAATCTGGTTTTGCTCTGAGGTGAGTATCCCCGATGAAATGTGCCCCCCTGGAGGAATAAGTTCGAGCTCAGCTTCTTCCTCCTCATCTTCTACGAACTCGAGGACCTCTGTCTTGTCCTCTTCTGGTTGCTGCCTTTTCTTGTAGTTCTTACGTTCCAGTTTGAACTTCTTGGTAGACTTTGGTGGGGTTGTTGCTTGTGTGACCATCAGCTCTCCCTTAATGTACGAGCGCAAAGCAACATTCAATTTGTTTTCTGTCTGAACATCCTCTTTTAGGGCTTTAGGGTGGCAGGAGTCAGTAATGAAATTACGTTAATCAATCTTGACTCTGTGAACACCCACTGAGTTATTAACATCGAAGAAGAGGTTCGATGAGTCATTGTGTTCATATTCGATGTTCCATAAGTAGCCGTATGTGAATGTCTTTACCACTTGCAACTTGCCTTCACCTTCAGACTTTGCAAGAATAAGAAGGAGGTCCCCTTCTTCCTCGGTGTAGATCAGTGTCCACTCCACATGGTGGTAGCTCTTCAGGCAAGGCTCCCCACTCTTTTGGCCTAAAGTCTTCGGCGTGTTACCAGCAAAAGACTTTCAAGTGTCGTCACCTCCTGACTTGATAAATGTTTTGTGAGAATCAGCTTTCATGATGGTGTCAGAAGGTCTTTTTTCTGGTGATGAAATTTTTAGTTTGAAAGACGACACCTTCTGTAGTGGCTCATTGAAAACTACAAGTCATGACACAAGGATATAACAATAATGTTAATAATAAACAATATAGACCTCTTCACTAAGGTAAAAATTAGCGAAAATCGTATGTTTTTGTATAGAATGTTACATAAAAAACTTGAAGAAATAGACCAAAAAACAGAAACAAATTTGACCAAATCGAGTTGAAAGGGACACACCTCGATTATGGAAGCAATAGTTGAATAAAACAAAAAAGAATCTTTAAGGAATCTTTTTGGAATCTAAAATGTTGGGTTGGAAAACATACCTGGCAATTTTCTTTCCCTTGTTCATGTTGATGTCGGAGATGTTGACTTCACCAGGGAGGCGAACACTCGATGATTTTGGTTGCTTAGTGTTGTTGTGCTCCTGTGCTTTTCTTCTGCTTGAACGTGATAATGAGAAATGGAAGATGAGTTCCCTTTATATATTTTTTATTTTTTATTTTCAAAAATATTTTTAATTATTTATAAAAAAACTAAAAAATATGTTTTTGGACATGGTGCTTATTATAGAACCAAGCTTGTCCCTATTTTGGACATTGTTGTTGTTACTTAGCCTTCAGCAAAATATCCTCAAAGTTGAGTGAAAATTCTTTGTTTTCTATTGAGCCTATTATATTATTGGATAACTCCTTATTCTCAATTGAGGAATATAGCCATGTTAATAATAAAAGGTGCCATGCTAAGACCAACGATGATCAAGAGCAAAGCTCGACGACAATTTTTTCGATAGAGCCATTAAACTTAGGTAAAACGAGATATATTAAAGTAGATACAACTCATGTCGAGTCTAGTTTATCAAATGCTAACAAAGATTGTGTCAATAAGCCTCAAATTTGTCAAAGATTTTCTCGACAAGTGAGTGTTAAACGATATAAGGCTTTGTGTTCAGATCGACAAATTTCAAATGACATATGCAAGGTATGTTGTGGGAGCATTCGTCTATCAAAATTTGGAAAGGAAAACTTGCGGGGATTGCAACAAAACTATTTGTCTCTCAATGGCGACGAACAAGATACATTCTTGATTGCCAATATGCAACTTGTTAAGGACCATTTGGTAGTGTCGTGTTCTCAGCAGGTGGAATATTACCTTTCACTTACTACGAAGAGTTATCGAGTTGCTTTTAAAATTACTTATAGCATCGGGAACATGAGGCTACAAAGAATTCAACATCGATTACTGAAGGGGTGGTGGGTGCCTTTCAACAATACAAAATTTTCATGTAAGGGCTTGATTGGGTGACATGTTGTTAGATGGTTGGAGATTTATTTCTTGAAGCAATGTGATTTTATGCCCACCACCGGAAGGTTACATTTGTCAGATAACTTTACTCATCGTGAGGTATACCAAGCCTATAAGAATGGCATGTCATTGGAAAGTGTACCTTATATAGAATATCGACATTTTAATCGTTTATGGTGATCGAAGTTTAACAATGTGGTCATACCCCACAAGGTTTGAATGGGTGTTTGTTCGATCTTCACGAGTTTAAAAAGCTTGGCAAAGAGTGGGACAACAAATGAAGAAATAACAAAATATAAGACTTTATTGAGAGGGCATCGAGAAAGCCAAGCATTGGAAAGATCTAAAGCTATGCACCATTGTCAAAAAGCGCTTCAATCGCTAGAAAGATACATGTGCTTGATTATAGATGCGATTGATTACAAGGAAACTTGTTTGCCACATTTTCGAAGGTTGTCGTAGGATATTGGAGATCAATGCCTAGTGTAGATGCACTTAGTAGGATGTATTTTGTATTGTTAGATAATAAGGCCTCAAGTGTTCTTAACTTATCCAAATATCCACAACGACCCTAATGTTACAGTTACAGTCATGCAAAGAGTTTGGCACAGTTGGCAAGGTTTACTGCCACCAATACTATATGTGCAACTTGACAACACAACCAGAGAAAACAAGAACTCAACTGTGTTTGGTTACCTGAGCATGTTAGTAGACAAGGGTATTTTCAAATTTTCATTAAGGTCAACTTCTTGCTAGTTGTTCATACACATGATCACATTGATCAAATGTCTAGTAGGTTCTCCAAGAAATTAGTGAGGTGTGATGCTTTCACACTTCCTGTGCTATCAAGGTTGATCATTGAAGCTTATACCCCCAATCCAGATGTGCAACGTTTAGATGAAATCCAGGCTGGCTGATAACACTTTTGGCACGCATGGTGGATCTATGCAAGCACAACGAACGTCAGCGGATGCATGTCTAGTCGCTGCGACAAGAACAAAACACGCAACTACCCACCTCTGACTCATGCCAAGGCTAAGAGGCTCCCATCATTGACCTCATCGAACACACCAGCCAAATCTTGCAGCAACACGAGATCCTGTCCGATTCCGTGCCTGCAAAACCACCCTGACACGAAGTCGCGAAACGGATGGACTCTATCACAACCAGCACGAATCATTCCGTGTGACAACACGTCAGATCGCACATCCGAGTTTTTTCACAACACTAAGGAAGCTACCATGCCGTACCCCTATCCCCGCTATAACGGCGAAGACGATGCAGAGGCACATGTCCACGCCTTCCTCACCACATGACAACCTAAACACGCCTCCCAATGCCTAGTTGCGACTAAGGCGACTATATCAAAGATAGCTGAGTTCGGGCTATCTCTGGATGGGGATGCAACGAACTGGTATTCAGAAAATGACATCATAGAGTTCGTCGAGTTCGACCAACTCTGGGAACAGTTCATCCAACTGTTTCATCGTAGAATTCCTCAACGAGAATTAATGAGCCAATTGTATGGAATAACGCAGGAACTAACAGAGACAATCCCACAATTCTTCATCCGATCTCAAAACATATGACCATAAGTGGCACGATTTCCGATGCCAAAGGAAGTCACGAAGACCTTCTTGACCGCTGTCATGAAAATTTTCCGGAACGGTGAGAAAATCACATGAAAAGGAGAAAACCGAAAAGGGTTCACTTTCGCGCTTCTCTCACTGTTTTCTTGTTAGTGAGTTATCCCACATATATATGCAACTAACATGAGTCTCTCTATATAAAGACCCACTTATCTCACATATATATATGTCTATGTATATATATGTAGATGTGTGTATTAGTCCGAACTTCTGTTCGGCCGACTATTGTTCGATTGAATCCTATTTTGGCTTTTCGATAGATTTCAGCCAACCAACTCTTGTTTCGGCTTTTCAGTCGATTTCAGCAGTCGATTCTTATTTCAGCATTCTGGACAATTTCGGCCAACCGATTCTAGTTTCGGCTTTCTGGACAATTTCGACCAGCCGACTCTCATTTCGGTTGATTTCGGCGAACCGATTCTCATTTCAGTTTTTCAACTGACTTCCTCCAGTAGGAGGGACAACCTTACATAACACAATTGACTTACCACAAAGCCAAGTCATTTCTTAAAATAGTTGTATTTTCGTTATTATACTTTTTCATATGTAAATTCTCATACATGAGTGACATGGTTATCATGCGTCACATGTAAATGCATGAGCGCCAAACAAGAAACATGCATTTCATGCATTACAGGCATTGTATACATGGCTTGCATCATATGCATGGGGGCATCTATAAAAGAGTGGAGAAAAAAAAATAAAAAGGGGAGGAATCAATTTATGAAGGAAGCTTGTACTCAATCAAGAAATTAATAACAAGAAATCTAATTATCTTTTTGGTGATGTATCTTGTCTCTTAAAATTGAAATCTCTATCTCAATCTCTCTCTTTCAATCTGTCTCATAATTGGAATGTCCGTCTCTCAATCTCTCTGTCTCTATCTTAAATACATTCTCGCTAAAGCTAGTACAACCATCGAATCCTTCCCGTCTAGGACCCCGGTGGTCCCGCTTCATTTTCACGAACATGCGAGGATTTCCTCAACACCACCCTCCGAGAACCTCTACGCACAACCTTCGTGGTGGTGGACCTCACAGGGAAACCAATAGAGGACATTATCAGCCGGGTCCTACGGCTCGACAACGTCGAGAGCATGTCCATGACTGCTCTCCGACGGGCCTTACCTACAGAAGAAGAGACGTGCTTTCGCCAGTCCATCCAATGTACCACCTGCCTCAAACCCGACCACTCTTCCCTGGATTGCACACTCCGCTCCCACTGCCCGATATGTCATTCTCGCATGCACACATTGGATCTCTACGAATACAACTTGCTGAATAGAAATCTGACACCTGTATGATCGCCTGAGATACCGCGACGAGGACCGACCTTGTTATAACGATCGGGGCCAATCCATAGATGACCACGATTGGGATGATGACCACCGTTGAAACGATGAATATAGGCACGACAACGACTATCGATGCGGCGAAGATTACCGCCGGGGAAATGATTCTCATCAAAACGACAACGTAAGTCAGGTTGGCCGGTATAGAACAAGGTGACTCAGGCACTCACTACTTTAATTGCCAAGAACCGGGCCATCACGCACCGCAATGCCCATATAAGCAAACCGGCAAACTCCCAACGCTCAACATAATCATAGCGGAGGTCCTAGAGGTAACAACTAGCAGTAAGACCAAGACGGTCACATGGGAAGAGAAAGACGATATACTCAATGCGGAGAAAGCCTAATGTAGAATGCATGTGGCAGGAGAGCACATCCGAGGTAGCCACGAAGGAAGCAGCAACGGAGGTGGACCCAATCTAGCAGGTCCTCGCGAACTGCCCAATTACACTCACAATGACTAAGCTGCTCAACATGATTCCCCGCTTTCTTCACGCTCTGGAAACACGGATGCACCACACACCCCAAGTAATGGTCTCCGCAAATTTTTCCGAATCCACGGCAAGCCCGACTATCTTGAACCACTAGAACTTGGCCATCAAAGTGCTCATACAAGGGACAAAAATCTCGGGATGCATTGTCGATGTCATAAGTACAACTACATGTAGCCGCTTGGGCATCACAACTTGGGAAGTGTGCCCTTTTTGGCTACGAATGGCGGACACCAGATCTGTCCGACCCCTAGGGATGTTGCGGAAACTATCGATCATAATAAGGGGTCATATGTTTGACATCACAGGCTCTCTTGAAAAGACTGCCATTGTTATGGGCATGACCATATAATATCCCGTGGTGAGAATTTACCATAGTATTCTATACACGTGGATAAGTATGAGGGTTAAACAAGAGTGTAAAGAAGGGGTGGATTACTTTTAATCCTTTGGATTGAGACAACCCATTAGGCCAAGTGTGAACTTGCCTAGGGGCCTTTGGTATCGCTATAAATAAGAGGTCTCGCTACCCTCATTTCATCATCTTTTGACTACGTCGAGACTCTGTTTCGTGGTGGTTCAACTGTTGTAGTGAGCGCGCTAGCACCAGGTGCGACTTGATGCCACGATGGTGGTATGGGACGCTGATTGAGGCTCGAGTCCATCTTGATCCCTTCGCTTGGGGGTGGTCGGGTGGATCGGCATCCTTCTTTCTCTCTCTCCTTTCTATCTATCTATCTATCTATCATTCTTTTATCCTTATAATATGCTTACATTAGGGCAAATCTCTAATATCCATGATTGAATTAGTACACAAATACGGAGACGTATTCACATGGTTGCATGAGAGCGTGAAGGGTTTGGATCCTAAATTTTATCAACATCAGATCAACCTCACAACAGATGCCAACCAGTCCAACAACGACGTTACCACATGAACCCAAATTATGCGGCTCGCATTAAGGAAGAAATTGAAAAACTATTAAAATTTGGGTTGATCCGACCAGTGAAGCAGGAAACATGGTTGAGCCCTAGAGTAGTGGTTCCAAAGAAGAATGGGTAATCTATGTGTGCGTTGACTACCGAAAATTAAATGCGGTCACCATTACAGACGCCTTCCCCCTCCCCTTCATTGATAGTGTTCGCGACGCAGTTGCGGGGCACGACATGTACAACTTCTTAGACGGGTTCAATGGCTACAACCAAGTCCGTATGCACCCAGATGACTAGGAGGAAACCGTGTTCATAATGGAGTGGGGCATATTCGTCACAATAGTCATGATGTTTGGTTTAAAAACCGCACCTACCACCTTCCAACGTATCATATCTGAAATCTTTGGTGAGTATATCCCAGTTTTTATGCAGGTTGTTTTGGATGATTTCACAGTTTACGACATTTAAGACATCTACGCCTCTACCTAGAGTGTTTTCCTGCCTCACGTCCTTGTCTTAATCTAGCCAAGTGCGCATTCGACGTAACTAGCAAAGCTCTCCTCAGTCACATCGTGAGGTGAGAGGGTATAGCAGTGGATCTTGGGAAAATCAAAGCTATCGTCACAACCCCAACTCCTAAAAATGCCAAGGCATTAAGTCGGTTCAGATCAGATGGCAAAGCCCGAGGCTACGCCATCTGGCAAACTTCGCCACTCCACTACACGCCGTAGTTCACCGAACCCTGTTTAGTTGGACGGAAACAGAAGATAAGGCTTATATGGCACTAAAGATTATGCTCACACAAGCCCCGGTGTTACAAGCAACTGACTAGACGCGACCCTTCCATGTTTTCGTGGATGCCTCGGACATCACAATCAGAAGTGCACTCATGTAGCTAACTAAGCCGAACTAGTATCGATCCATATACTACTCTAGAAGGAAGCTCTCAACCGCCGAGCACAATTATTCCACGACAAAACAAGAGGCTGACATTAATAAATTCTGACATTACCTATTGGGAAAGAAGTTCATCTTTCACGTTGATCACGCAGCACTCCTCTATCGGGTATCAAAACAATCACTCACTGGGAAACTGGCGCGTAGGATTCTGTTGCTACAAGAATTCGATTTCGACATCCAGCACCGCCCCGGAACACAACACGTCGTGGCCGATTACCTAAGCCTCACTAAAAATGGGTACACGGCATCCGAGGGAGATGATGATTTCCCAGACGGGGGAATCCTGCACATAACCATGGATGCAAACAAACGAAAGAAGAGGTTGCGGTAAGGAGCCGGAACTTTTGTTTAGACGGTGAGACGTTGTATTACAAAAGCAACGATGGCATTTGGAGACGATGTGTTCGTAGCAACGAGAAAAACACGGTGATGCGTGAAGCACATTACGGAATAGCAGGTGGCCATTACGCAGGAGAGGTTACCATGCGGAAAATATGGCAAGCTATCCTTTGGGGGCCACCAGTACTACCGTGAATGCGACCTATGGCAGCGATTGGGTCAACCTACAGAGCGCGCCTGGATCCCTCATCACCCGTGCTTCCCTTAAATCCTTTCCATAAATGGGGCCTCGACTTCGTAGGCCCATTCACCCCGGCGGCGGCATGCACAGGGCATCAAGACATCCTAGTTATTAGAGACATGAACTAATGTAAGCATAAAATAAGGATAAAGGATAGATCTAGATAGAAAGGAGAGAGACAAAAAAGGGTGCCCATCCACCCGACCACCCCCAAGTGAAGGGATCGAGACGGACTCGAGCCTCAATCGCCGTCCCATACCATCTTTGTGGCGTCGAGTCGTACCTGGTGTTGGCACAGTCGCTACAAGAGTTGACCCACCACAAGACAGAGTCTCGACATAGTCAACAAGATGATGAAATGACTGTAGC
The DNA here is from genome assembly GCF_043228905.1 of Azolla caroliniana. Taxonomy (NCBI): domain Eukaryota; kingdom Viridiplantae; phylum Streptophyta; class Polypodiopsida; order Salviniales; family Salviniaceae; genus Azolla; species Azolla caroliniana. The sequence goes on from NW_028230436.1 coordinate 18,253,884, forward strand.
TAGGCCTCTTATTTATTGCGATACCCAAGGCCCCAAGCAAGTTCACACTTATTCTAATGGGTTGTCTCAATCCCGAGGATTAAAAGTAATCATCCCCTTCTTTACACTCTCGTTTAACCCTCACACTTATCCACATGGCTAGATAACTACAGTAAATTCTCACCACGGGATATTATATGGTCATGCCCGTAACATACTCCCCCCCCTCTTCAAAAAATTTCACTCTTGCAATGGAAAGTTAGGGAAGTTAGTTCTAAGAGAATTTTTGCGTTCCCATGAGGCCTGTTTTATTGATTTATCCATCAATTTTTTTTTCAAATCTCGGATTTCTTTAGTACGGAATGTTTTTGTTTTAACATCGAGAATTATTTCTGGTACATGTGGTTTAGAAGATAATTCTTCAGAAGTAACCAGAGTTTCAGTTGTAACTGTATTGTCGCCAGAACCTAGAAGTTCTTTTAGACAACCCACATGAAAAACTAGATGAATGTAAACACCATCGGGAAGAATGAGACGGTAGGCTGATGACCCAATGCTTTTGAGGATTGTAAAAGGTCCAAAAAATTGTAAGGCTAACCAACCTTAGACAATGTCTTAGAATTGTGAGGTACACGTAAAAATACCTTCTGTCAAGGGTGGAATACACGAGGTTGCCTATGATGATCGACATAAAAACACGCTATAACTCGTCAATGAATTGGTAAGCCAATTCAGGAGTTGTTACCGTGGTTTTAGTAGCAATAAATTTGGCCATTTTAGTTACTCTATCAACCACAACCTAGATAGCATGATGGCCTTTCTGGGTGCGAGGAAGGCTAACAATAAAATCCATGGATATACTTTCCCACTCATTATTGGGAATTTCCAAGGGGTGTAAAATTCTTGCAGCTTTAAGTTGCTCGGCTTTGTTTACCTAACATTGGTGACATTTAGTCACATAATTATGTATGTCAGGACGCATCTTAGTCCAATAAAATTGAGTGGAGATGTGAACGAGTATACGATGTATTCCAAGGTGCCCTACTAAGGGTGCATCATGGCATTCAAAAAATATTCTCTTTTTGACCTCAAGCAAATCTGGAACACAAGCCTTCCCATTATGGTAGAGCAGACCGTTAGCAATGTGGAAGTATTCCTTCAAGGATGTGGTGGTGTCTATTCTAGACTCAACTCTTGCCTAGTATTTTGCAAAATAACTGTCATCAGGACAGTTTCCTCAAAGGTGATCATAAAGATCTGATGTTATTTCAGAGAAGCTAAGCATGTTAAGTTCACGGATGCGACTTAGTGCATCAGCGGCAGTGTTCATGGAACCTTTATGATATCGTATGGAAAAATCAAAGTCCTGGATGAGATCAGCCCATCGTGCCTTACGACCTTCTAGGTCTTGTTGGTCACAAAAAAATTTCAAGGACTTGTGGTCCGTAGTTACCACAAAGCGATTTCCATAAAGATAATGGCGCAATGTTTTGAGCGCATGTATAACTACAAATAATTCCTTTTCTTGAACAGTATACCGACATTGAGCATAATCAAGTTTCTTACTCTCGAATGCTATTGGTTTACCATCTTGATGTAAGACAACACCTATAGCATAATCGCTTGCATCGGTTTCAACCTCAAAAGGTTTTGAAGGATTGGGTAAACGAAGTGAAGGAGCCTTGCACACCAATTCCTTGAGTTCCTTAAAGGAGAGGTCTAGTGTAGCATTCCAAACAATAGGTTTTGTAGACTTACGCGTTTGACCTTTTAGAAGATCAGTAAACAATGTCGTCAATTGGGAGTAATTATGTGCCATGTAATACGCGGAATAATCTCCGGCAACAACCAAAGGGTAAATCACTTGATACAATCGAACAGAGAAGAAATGGGAATGGAGGTAGGTGCACGAACAAACAAAAGAGAATACACAAGATATTAACGTGGAAAACCCTGAGAGGGAAAAACCACGGGAGTCCACAGACTCCAAACTATCACTATGTAAAGTAATACAATAGGGATCACAGAGGCAACGACCTCTTGCTCACAATCTTCGCATCGCGGTGGTTACAACAGAGACACAATCTTTGTATGTCGCTCTCTCTCTCTCTCTCTCTCTCTCTCTCTCTTACGCATTGTACAGAGGTTACACCAACCACACTCATTACGTTTGCCCTAGGTCATATTTATACTAATATGACTTTCGGGCTATTTACAAATATAGCCCTAGTGGGCTATCTGGAACATATTTAAATATATGTCCCTTCCATCCGATGAGAGGTTCTCACCGGGTCTTCCGTTGCCGGGTACGCCACATCCGGTTCTCACCGGGTCTTCCGTTGCCGGGTATGCCACATCCGGTTCTCACCGGGTCTTCTGTTGCCGGGTATGCCACATCTGGTTCTCACTGTCTTCCATTGCCAGGTACTCCACATCCGGATTCGGTTCTTCTCACTTCCCATCTGGAGGGACCTATTTCCTAACATTACGAAGGGATTTTCGCAAAAACCCGACAAAACCAAGGAATGATCAAACTTCTCGAATATTTCGAAGAGTGGGCCAAAGCTTCATTTTCTTGATGCGAGAAGGATCAATTTCAACTCCTCGTTCGGTTATGAGATGTCCAAGATAAGTAATTGATTTCTTGAAGAACTCACATTTTGAGATCTTCGCATAAAACTATTTGTCACGCAATGATTGTAAAACAAAGCGGACATGTTTAGCATGTTCTTGTAATGTACAACTATTTAAACTAAAATATTATCCAAGAAAATAACAAAAAAAATTCCAAGTTGTTCTCAGAAAATGTCATTCATTTCTTGTTGAAATGTAGTCGGAGCATTGATCAAACCAAAAATTCATAATGGCCATAACGCGTACGAAATGCCGTTTTAGGAACATCGTCCTCACTTATACGTATTTGATGGTAGCCAATACGGAGTTCAAGTTTCGTAAAATAACGAGCTCCTTGAAGACGGTGAATTAGATTGTTAGCCCAGGGCAATGGATACGAATTCTTGATCATCACTTTATTCAAGTGTCGGTAATTAATACACATACGCCATGTGCCCTCTTTCTTTTTAACCAAGAGCACTGGTGCACACCATGGAGATTTACTATAACGTATATAACCCATTCGTAAATAGTCCTTGAGTTGCTTAGATACTTCATCCTCTTCGGATCGACTTAAGCGATAAGGAGGTATACTTATTGGTGCAACACCAAGTACAATATCTATATGATGATCTATATTACGTTTAGGAGGTAACCCATCTGGTAGTTCACTCGGAAGAACATCACGAAAAAATAGAGTAGAACAAGACAACTCAGATATTGATGGAGAGGAAACAATCGAGAGGGATTGTTTTTTTACACATTGAATAAAATGAGCACAATCGTTCAGTACAAAGGAAATGGAATGATGAACCCAATCAATAAATAAAGAAGAGTTTTATTATAAAACCAGGGATAACCCAGTATTACATCAGTGGTACAAAGATTCATTACATGGAAGTCTACTTCCTCTATAAACACGTTTACGTTCACAAGTGGAAGGATAAGGAATATTCCGTTTGATTTTGGGGATTTTTTTGCCATTTCACAAAACATCTTGATACTAGTATCACATGTTCTCCAAAACTTGATGACAAAGTTGAAAAATTTCACCATTTGGTAAAATTGAAAAATGCCAAATTTGGGTAAAATATGAAAAGTAACTTTGTGGATTTTTAAAGAAAAATGACAACTAATACGTTTTTAGATCTTAAAGAAATCAAAGTAGAATATTTCAAAACAATGAACATTTTTATTCCATTCGATAAAATGTTGTCTAAATTTGTTACATATAGTTGCACAACAAATACATTTGGGAGTTATTTGCATGACTATCATCATTCTTTTCATGAGAATCACTACTATAGATAATATACAATTGTGACTCTTCCTCCTCATCTTCCAATGTACCAATCAAATAATTGTCTTCACCAAATGGTATCTCCAAATTTTGTGCAATAAATCTTCTTCGCCTTCAATCTAAGATATCTTCTAGACTTGCTAATATCTCTTTTATTATACATATCGTTGTTGTCCTTATACATCCAACTTTTGTTTGTGTAAAGTCATACATAATGATATCCACCTCATTAATTTCAATGATAGATGTATTACAAACATTTTAGTACGATTCAAGTTCATGTTTAAAAAACCTCTTTTATTTGAAAAACAACAAGATTTTAAACATTAAGTCAATATGTTGTATCGAGTTGATGTAAAAAATAGAGTTTTCATCATAATTCCATACAATGTATTGAATTCTTGCTCAAAGTTTTTTTTACTGGATTTAAATAATAATAATAATAATAAATTGTGCTTGAGTTCATCTAGAAAACCATAATTTTCATCACAATTAATGTATTGAGTTCATGCTTAAAGTAATTTTTTCTAATTGTTTTCAATTTTGTTTCAATTTTTTATAATTTTTTATTGATTTTGTTTTATTTTTTAAACATCTATTTGATACATTGTATCGACTTGTGATAAAAGCTCTGGTTTTTTCATCACTTATTAAAGCTCAATTTTCTTTTAGAAAAGAAAACAAAATACCAAAATAAAATAGAAAAAAATGTAATTATTTTTAAAAAAAATTCCAAAATTAAACTTTTCATGTCATGATATGGTAGGACTCGAACCCATGACCTTATGCTACATAGGTTGAGCTCTTGACCATTAGACCATACATTGTAATACATAAAACATTATTTTTATCACTTATTAAAGCTTAATATTTTTTTAGAAAAAAACAAAACACCAAAATAAAATAGGAAAAAATGTAATTATTTTTTAACAAAAATCCGAAATGAACTCGCCGTATCAAGTTCATGTAAAAAAGTTAGTTAAGTTCATGTCATGATATGGTAGGACTCAAACCCATGACTTTATGCTACACAAGTCGACCTCTTGACCATTAGACCATACATTGTAATACATAAAATATTATTTTCATCACTTATGAAAGCTCAATCTTTTTTTAGAAAAAAAACAAAACACCAAAATAAAATAGGAAAAAATGTAATTATTTAAAAAAAAAATCCGAAATAAAATTTTAAACATGAACTCGATACGCCATATCGAGTTCATGTAAAAAAGTTAGCTTAGTTCATGTCATGATATGGTAGGACTCAAACCCATGACCTTATGCTACATGGGTCAAGCTCTTGACCATTAGACCATACATTGTAATACACAATATATTATTTTCATCCCTTATTAAAGCTTAATGTTTTTTAAAAAATGTAATTATTTTAAAAAAAAATCCGAAATAAAACTTTAAACATGAACTCGATACGCAAGTTAGCTTTTCAACATGAACTCGATATGGCGTATCGAGTTCATGTTGAAAAGGCTTATCGAGTTCATGTAAAAAAGTTAGCTTTTCAACATGAACTCGATACGCCGAATCGAGTTCATGTTGAAAAGGCGTATCGAGTTCATGTAAAAGAGTTAGATTAACTCATGTCATGATATGGTAGGAATCGAACCCATGACCTTATGCTACATGGGTCGAGCTCTTGACCATTAGACCGTACATTATAATATATAAAATGTTATTTTCATTTTTACTATATCGAGTGTTCTTTGTATATTCTTGTCACACAATATATCGTTGTCATCATCATTCCCTCTTAGTCCCTCTCTCTCTCTCTCACTCTCTCTCTCTTCTTTTCTCAAGTGTTCTACACCTTAAATTCTTCTTAGTACTAATATTTCTCTCTTAGTACTAATTTCGTCTCTGTCTTAGAATTTTGTTTTTGAGCTTTAATAAGGGATGAAAAAACCAGAGTTTTTATCACAAGTTGATACAATGTATCAAGTTCATGTTTAAAATTATTATTTTTTCCATAAAAAATAAAAATAAATAAAAGAAATTGAAAAAAACAAAATAAAATTGAAAAAAAATAAAAAAAATTGAAACAAATTGAAAATGTTTTTTTAAAAATTAGAAAAAATTACTTTAAACATGAACTCGATACATTGTATTGAATTGTGATGAAAAATATGGTTTTTCTATGAACTCAAGCTTTATTTTTATTTTTATTTATTTTTTAAATCCGGTAAAAAAACTTTGAACATGAATTCAATATATTGTATAGAGTTATGATGAAAACTCTAATTTTTACGTCAATTCAATACAACATATCGTGTTCATGTTTAAAACTCTTGTTGTTTTTCAAATAAAAGAGGTTTTTTAAAGATGTATGTTGCACAACAAGATACCTTATGGTAAATATGTGCTTCATTTATTAGAAGAAAACCATTAATAATTGTGTTGATGGTAATTGAACTTTGCAAATGCCATTTACTTCACAAATTTTGAAGGGGAATTCTTATAAGGAAGGAGATTATAACATTGTAGATACCTTGATAACAATTTGTTATGTTCAAATTGATATATTAATGTTCACATCTAAAGTTTGACAATTTATGAATATCATCTACATTTTAGGAGTTGTGGATTTATCAAAATTGTTTATGAATATTGGCTACATTTCTTGAGTTGTGAATTTATGGATGTTAATGAGCACTAATTTATAGATGATGACATTAAGGATTGCAATATTACCTTTTATACTTAAAACATTTTCAAGTCTAACAATAGATGTAACCTTAATCTTCTCAAGATGGTGAAACCATTAATCTTAACTTGTGCCTTGAGTTGACCATAATTGTGATTTTCTTTAAGTTAACTACATTTCATATCTGCAAACCATCAAAATTTAAACATTTATCCCTAAACTATTCAATTTTTTAAATTATCATTTTGAAATTTGTTAAATCGCAAAAACTTAGCAAAATTTACATGCTATTTTAAACATGTGATACTAGTGTATCAAGTTTTTGGAAATTGTCTAAAATTGCAAGATTATAAAAGGAATCTATAAGTGGAATGCACAATCCTTCCACTTGTGAATGCAAAGGTGTTTATATAAGTATCAATAGAAATTCGTAATGAATGAATCGCCCCATTCATGTATTGTACTCTTCCATCAGCCAAGTGCACCGTATAGGTGTGATCATTTATGGTGGGTTGGATTCCCCATATCTGAACCAAACAATCATTCACAAAGTTGTGTGAGCTTCCCGAATCAAATAAAAATTGTACGGGAGATCCATTGATATACCCGTTTGCACGTAGTAAATCATTGGGACCCAATACATAGTGAGGAAAAGAACATTCACAATTACTTAAATGATGTGTATAGACCTGAAGGACATTACGAATCTGACCTTTATGGTCTGTAGCTTTAGCTTTGCTCTCGTGCTCTTTCCATTGGAGTTTTCGTTATTGCTCTCTTGTATGACCCTTCTTTTTGCAGAATACGCAAAAAGGATGTTGTCGCTTACAATCACGATCCATGAATTTCTTGGGTGTCTTGCGTTTCCTAGCGAATTGCGACTGCTTAGTCCCGGACGCTTCGTTGGGTTTGTCGTGGTCCTTCGAAGTGCGTTGATAGCGAAGAACTAATTCAACAGCCTCTTCGAAGGATTTTGGATCCTTATTGTGCACTATCCAGTGATAGTCCGAATTGGGGATGCCATTGACAAAACAAGCTATTAACCAATTGTCCCCTTCCAGACCCGATTTTTGGATTTGGATTCTAGCATGGTGGACATAGTCTTCTAGTGAACAAAATTTCCTACTAGAGAGGTTCATTAAAGCTTGAGTTGCCTCGGTTTGAGAGGGAGGTTGTAGAAATTGGCCCTTAGAAACTGTGACAAAATCTGTCTAGGTATCGGGCAATTTCCCCAAAGTTCAGAGCCCACGCCACCAGGCGTACCCCCTACTTCTCGGCCGACATATGCAATCTTCATACTATTTGGCGTGGGATAGAGTTCAAAATGAGACTCCCATCGGCCTAGCTACGTGCAGATTGCTTCTTCGGTTCTTTCCTTTTTTCCTCCCGTAAACGGCTTAACGCAAATGATGGTTCACACTGTCGCTCATCAGGTCTATTAGTCTCACATTGTAAACTAATGACACGTGCCTCAAGAGCAGTTTGAGATTGCCGAAGTTTGGTCATCCATTGAGTGGTGAAACTAAGGTATTGGGTTATTTATGGAAAGTACATCTCAATGGACATTTGTCCAGGAGGATTTCCTTGAGTTCCTTCCACTTGAGCGGATGACATCGGGTCGTTATTTTGACCCATTGAATGGGTATTTCTTGCAAAGAAATAGGATAAGGTCAGACAAATAGTCATGACATCATGTCGTGATGCAAACATATCATGGGCCAACATTAATCGATATCATGATCTCATGTTAATAACCCTCTAGACGTATGAGATGAGGTTCAAGATCAGGTTACTATGGTAACACAAAGGTGTTTTAAAAACCATGGGGGTGACAAATTAATGTTTTTCTCTAATCTCTATATTTATTTTTTCATGGCAGCTCCCCGAGGTTCAACCATATATGTCCGCGTCATGAGTAGTTTATACACAAAAAAAATGTTAACAATAAACTATGTTTCGGTGCCCACATATGTGGTTTCGGCTCCTTAAGTCCTATTACGAGGACCCCGAAGTGCACTTAGACCTCAAGTGTAAACTCATGTTATAATCATATGTATCAACGATGTTGTATGGTCTTGGTCATATTTGAACTCGAGACCTCGAGAACAAATGCATTAAACACTTGAGCCAATCAAGTAGTTTGCTCTTCTTGAATGTTTAATGTTTCATGCGTATAAGAGATATGCGAGGAATTTGCCCAAATATGCTTTATTAAAAGAAACATATATGTCAAGAGTCCTTATTTCCCCCTCATTTACTACAAAATATGTTGGTACATTACCTAACCTCAAGTCTCGTAATTACGAGGGTATACGCCAAAGTGCAACCTAATGGTCAAGCCAAATGAGCCCTCTTTTCGTAGTAGGCCCACGTGGCCCATCACATGGTTATGTCATTATGAATGCCTCTCGTAACAATGATCTCATGGTGACATCGTATCCATGTAACGAGGGAGGAAAGTTGGATATGTGTGTTATATGAATGACCTCACATGAAGTGGGTCAAACCCTATGTTCTCAACATGATTGTGGCTATAGGCATTTCTTTACGTAATAAAATCGAAGTCACCAACAGGAATGTCGACAATAAAAAATTGTTGCAAAAAGGGATGGTGAGAACGCCATTCTCACAAAAATGTGAGGACGGCCGGCCACCAAGATCCTTTTCTGGACAAGGACAACATTCGATAGAAATCACGTAATATCATATATACACGTATGTTTACTTATCACATATATACGATCAAATACGTATACACGTGATCACATATGCATACATTAAACAAATCATTACATCAAATAGCCAGAAATGATGTAATCGAGATACGTAATCGAGGCATATACCGTCTACGCACACGAACCATCCAAAAATAAGGGTTTATCGTGATACGCAATTGAGGTATTAACCTCATGCGCAGACGACACTAATCACATATTTAATATATGTCAAATGAGGTATTGACCTCATACACATATATAAACGTTTTATTTAACCAATTAATTACCACTTCAACATCATTGAATTAATGAAAACAATTACATATAAACTATACACATGATTAGATGGGAGAGGAAAAAATAGAAAAAAAGAAGAAGGAAAGATTACCGAAGTTCCTTTGTGGATCGTTGTTTGGATCAAGGCCAACCCCACATCGATTGATCACCATCAATCAACAAAACAAAAACCAACAAAAGAAACATTAGAACATAGGCTCTAAAACGAACTATTAGAGACATGAACTAATGTAAGCATGAAATAAGGATAAAAGATAGATCTAGATAGAAAGGAGAGAGAAAAAAAAGGGTGCCCATCCAATCGACCACCCCCGAGCGAGGGGGTCAAGACGGACTCGAGCCTCGATTGGCGTCCCATACCACCTTCGTGGCATCGAGTCATACCTGGTGCTGGCGCGTGCTCGCTACAAGAGTTAACCAGCCACAAGAAAGAGTCTCGACGTAGTCAACAAGATTGTTGAGCGTCAAGCTCAACTGGAGCCGGATCGCCAGAATAAGCCTAAGTCGGCAAGCGAGATGGATCGGTAACTTGTGAGCAACCGAGCCGGCAAACAACAGAGCCGGTGAGCTAGGGAGCCGGTTAGCCGGATCCAATCAGTAACCGGAATCCTAGTATTAGTGTAGACTACTAGGCAATTATAGTCATAACGTGTACGAAATGCCGTTTTAGGAACATCGTCCTCACTTATACGAATTTGATGGTAGCCCGTATGGAGATCAAGTTTCATAAAATACCGAGCTCCTTGGAGAAGATCAATTAGACCGTTAGCCGGGGGCAATGGATATGAATTCTTGATCGTCACATACGCCATATGCCCTCTTTCTTTTTTACCAAGAGAACAGGTGCATCCCGTGGAGATTTACTATAACGTATATAACCCATTCGTAAATAGTCCTTGAGTTGCTTAGATACCTCATCCTCTTTGGATCGACTTAAGCGATAAGGAGGTATACTTATTGGTGCAACGCTAGGTACAATATCTATATGATGGTCTATATTACGTTTAGGAGGTAACCCATGTGGTAGTTCACTCGGAAGAACATCACGAAAACCATGGGGGTGACAAATTAATGTTTTTCTCTAATCTCTATATTTATTTTTTCATGGCAGCTCCCCGAGGTTCAACCATATATGTCCGCGTCATGAGTAGTTTATACACAAAAAAAATGTTAACAATAAACTATGTTTCGGTGCCCACATATGTGGTTTCGGCTCCTTAAGTCCTATTACGAGGACCCCGAAGTGCACTTAGACCTCAAGTGTAAACTCATGTTATAATCATATGTATCAACGATGTTGTATGGTCTTGGTCATATTTGAACTCGAGACCTCGAGAACAAATGCATTAAACACTTGAGCCAACCAAGTAGTTTGCTCTTCTTGAATGTTTAATGTTTCATGCGTATAAGAGATATGCGAGGAATTTGCCCAAATATGCTTTATTAAAAGAAACATATATGTCAAGAGTCCTTATTTCCCCCTCATTTACTACAAAATATGTTGGTACATTACCTAACCTCAAGTCTCGTAATTACGAGGGTATACGCCAAAGTGCAACCTAATGGTCAAGCCAAATGAGCCCTCTTTTCGTAGTAGGCCCACGTGGCCCATCACATGGTTATGTCATTATGAATGCCTCTCGTAACAATGATCTCATGGTGACATCGTATCCATGTAACGAGGGAGGAAAGTTGGATATGTGTGTTATATGAATGACCTCACATGAAGTGGGTCAAACCCTATGTTCTCAACATGATTGTGGCTATAGGCATTTCTTTACGTAATAAAATCGAAGTCACCAACAGGAATGTCGACAATAAAAAATTGTTGCAAAAAGGGATGGTGAGAACGCCATTCTCACAAAAATGTGAGGACGGCCGGCCACCAAGATCCTTTTCTGGACAAGGACAACATTCGATAGAAATCACGTAATATCATATATACACGTATGTTTACTTATCACATATATACGATCAAATACGTATACACGTGATCACATATGCATACATTAAACAAATCATTACATCAAATAGCCAGAAATGATGTAATCGAGATACGTAATCGAGGCATATACCGTCTACGCACACGAACCATCCAAAAATAAGGGTTTATCGTGATACGCAATTGAGGTATTAACCTCATGCGCAGACGACACTAATCACATATTTAATATATGTCAAATGAGGTATTGACCTCATACACATATATAAACGTTTTATTTAACCAATTAATTACCACTTCAACATCATTGAATTAATGAAAACAATTACATATAAACTATACACATGATTAGATGGGAGAGGAAAAAATAGAAAAAAAGAAGAAGGAAAGATTACCGAAGTTCCTTTGTGGATCGTTGTTTGGATCAAGGCCAACCCCACATCGATTGATCACCATCAATCAACAAAACAAAAACCAACAAAAGAAACATTAGAACATAGGCTCTAAAACGAACTATTAGAGACATGAACTAATGTAAGCATGAAATAAGGATAAAAGATAGATCTAGATAGAAAGGAGAGAGAAAAAAAAGGGTGCCCATCCAATCGACCACCCCCGAGCGAGGGGGTCAAGACGGACTCGAGCCTCGATTGGCGTCCCATACCACCTTCGTGGCATCGAGTCATACCTGGTGCTGGCGCGTGCTCGCTACAAGAGTTAACCAGCCACAAGAAAGAGTCTCGACGTAGTCAACAAGATTGTTGAGCGTCAAGCTCAACTGGAGCCGGATCGCCAGAATAAGCCTAAGTCGGCAAGCGAGATGGATCGGTAACTTGTGAGCAACCGAGCCGGCAAACAACAGAGCCGGTGAGCTAGGGAGCCGGTTAGCCGGATCCAATCAGTAACCGGAATCCTAGTATTAGTGTAGACTACTAGGCAATTATAGTCATAACGTGTACGAAATGCCGTTTTAGGAACATCGTCCTCACTTATACGAATTTGATGGTAGCCCGTATGGAGATCAAGTTTCATAAAATACCGAGCTCCTTGGAGAAGATCAATTAGACCGTTAGCCGGGGGCAATGGATATGAATTCTTGATCGTCACATACGCCATATGCCCTCTTTCTTTTTTACCAAGAGAACAGGTGCATCCCGTGGAGATTTACTATAACGTATATAACCCATTCGTAAATAGTCCTTGAGTTGCTTAGATACCTCATCCTCTTTGGATCGACTTAAGCGATAAGGAGGTATACTTATTGGTGCAACGCTAGGTACAATATCTATATGATGGTCTATATTACGTTTAGGAGGTAACCCATGTGGTAGTTCACTCGGAAGAACATCACGAAAATCATTTAAGATTTCAGGGAGTTGTTGTTGTTCAAAACATGATAATTGAACCGAGACATTATCGATATGGTAAACGTGAATGTTCGGATCAAGTACACAATAAAATAAAGTAGAACAAGACAAGTCAGATATTGATGGAGAGGAAACAATCGAAAGAGATTGTTTTTTAACACATTGAATAAAATGAGTACAATCGTTCAGTACAAAGGAAATGGAATGACGAACCCAATCAATAGACAAAGAAGAGTTTTGATTATAAAACTAGGGATAACCTAGTATTACATTAGTGGTACAAAGATTCATTACATGGAAGTCTACTTCCTCTACGTAAGTATCAATAGAAATTCCTAATAAATGAATCGCCCCGTTGATGTATTGTACTCTTCCATCAACCAAGTGCACCCTATAGGTGTAATCACTTATGGTGGGTTGGATTCCCCATATCTGAACCAAATGATCATTCACAAAATTGGGTGAGCTTCCCGAATCAAATAAAAATTGTATGGGAGATCCATTGATATACCCCTTTGCACGTAGAAAATTGTAGAAAGTAATGTGCGGAAGCAAGTATGAAGACAGAACAAAAGGAAGAACAATCAGGTTTAATGGAGAGCTTGAGCTTACGCAGTATACACGGGAGAGACAGAGAGAGTGAGAGAGAAAACACAAGAACTATATATTAAAGACTCTATTCACCACACTCTATACATATGTGTGTTACATGAACACTTTTATACAAGTCCTCAAAGGACTGACCGAAGTACTGACCGTACTTCAATGCTCTTAAAGAGCTCCTACACTAACTCCCAAATATATTCCTCACGAAATATCTTTCCTAACGGCCTCCCGGTTTACGCACTCGGCCTAACCGATCGGAACCAACCAATCCGGTCCTCGGCTTCATCAGCCGATCCGGCCGATGTTGAGCTTGTCTCTCAACAAAAATCATTAGGAAAGAACATTGAAAATTACTTAAATGATGTGTATAGACCTCAAGGACATTAGGAATCTGATCTTTATGGTCTACAACTTTTGCTTTGTTGTCGTGTTGTTTCCGTTGGAGCTTTCGGCATTGTTCTTTTATATGACCCTTCTTTTTGTAGAATACGCAAAAAGGATTTTTTCGTTTACAATCGCGATCCTTGAGTTCGTTGGGTGTCTTGCGTTTCCCAACCAACTGCGATTGCTTAGTCCTAGATGCATTGTTGGGTTTGTTATGGTCCTTCGAAGTGCGTTGATAGTGAAGAACTATTTCAACGACCTTTCGAAGGATTTTGGATCCTTATTGTGCACTATCCAGTGATAGTCCAAATTGGGGATGCCATTGACAAAACAAGCTATTAACAAATTATCCCCTTCTAGACCTGATTTTTGTATTTGGGTTCTAGCATGGTGGACATTGTCTTCTAGTGAGGAAAACTTCCTGCTAGAGAGGTTCATTAAAGCTTGTGCTACCTCGGTTCAAGATGGAGGTTGCAGAAATTGGCCCTTAAAAACTGTGACAAAATCTGTCCAGGTTCGGGCACTTTCCCCAAAGTTCGGAGCCCACGCCACCAGGTAACGGCCTTACCTCCTAGTTCTGGTCTGACATATGCAATCTTCGTACTATCTGGCATAGGATAGAGCTCAAAATGAGACTCCCATTGGCCCAACTACATGCAGAGATTGCTTCTTTGGTTATTTCCTTTCTTTCTCCCATAAATGGCTTTACGACAAATGATGGTTCACCCTGACGCTCATCGGGTCTATTAGTGTCACATTGTAAACTAATGACACGTGCCTCGAGAGAACTTTGAGATTGCTGAAGTTCGGACATCTGATGAGCGGTTGAACTAAGGAAATTTTGTATTTGTAAGAGATACGACTCAATGGAGATTGCTCCAGGAGGATTTCCTTGAGTTCCTTACGCTTGAGCGGATGACGTCGGGTCGTTATTGTCACCCATTGAATGATTATTTTTGGCGAAGAAATAGGATAAGGTCAGGCATATAGTCATAACATCAAGTCGTGATGTAAACATATCATGGGCCAACATTAATCGATATCATGATCTCAAGTCAATACCCTGCTAGACGTATGAGATAAGGTTCAAGATCAGGTTATTATAGTAACACAAAGATGTTTTAAAAACCATGGGGGTCACAAATGAATGTCTTTCCCTGATCTCTATATCAATTTTTTTCATGGCGGCTCCTCGATTCTCAACCATGTATGTTCGTGTCATGAATAGTTTATACACGAAAAAAATGTTAACAATAAAGTTAACTATGTTTCTGTGCCCGCGTATGTTCGCGTCATGAATAGTTTTTACACGAAAATCTTTTTAACAATAAACTATGTTTTTGTGCCCACATATGTGGTTTCGGCTCTTTAATTCCTATTATGAGGACCCCGAACTGCATTTAGACCTAAAGTTTAAACGTGTATTATATTCATATGTATCAACAATGTTGTATGGTCTTGGTCATATTTGAACTCGAGACCTCGAGAACAAATGCATTAAACACTTGAGCTAACCAAATAAGTTGCTCGTGTTGAACGTTCAATGTTTTATGCGTATAAGAGATATGCGAGGCATTTGCCCATATGTGTTTTTTTAAAAGAAACATATATGTCAAGAGTCCTTATTTCCCCCTCATTTACCACAAACTATGTTGGTACGTTACCTAACCTCAGGTCTCATAATTACAATGGCATACACCAAAGTGCAACCTAATGGTCAAGCCAAATGATCCCTCTTTTTGTAGTAGGACCACGTGGCCCATCACATGGTTACGTCATTACGAATGCCTTTCGTAAGAATGATCTCATGGTGGCATCATATCCATGTAATGAGGGATGGATGTTGGATATGTGTGTCTTGGGAGTGAACTCACATGAAGTGGGTCAAGCCCTACGTTCTCACCATCATTGTGGCTATGATTGTTTCGTTACGTAAGGAAATCGAAGTGACCAACGGGGACGTCAACAAAAAAGATTCTTTAAAAAAGGATGATGACACGCCATTCTCACAAAAATGTGAGGACGGACACCAATATCCTTTCCCCGAAAAGGACAACATTCGATATAGAAATTACGTTATGTCGAGTGAGCAAGCTCAACCGGATCCGGATCGGCATCTAAGAGGATGAGCTGGATCAGTATCCGGAAACAAACGGCTGGATCAGGGAGACGGATTCGAGTGCGAACCGGAAGCCTAGTAGTACTTCTATCAGTCCTTTTGAGGACTTGTATAAATAATGTTGTTTAGCACATTGTATGTACAAAGTGTTTTTATTATTTTGAATCTACGTTTACGTTCTGCTCTCTCTGTCTCTCCCGCGTATGATCTCTGTGTATTAAGCTTCTCCATTAAACCTTCATCTTATTCTCTGTTGCAATCCGGCTGAACCAATTCTGTCTAAATGCTTCCGCACGTGGTATCAAAGCTCGAGGGTTGAGAACCTTTGTAGCCGACACTTGCTTTCGTAGACGAACCCTAGAACCCCGTAACAACAAATAGAGAGAAGATATGGACAAAGGAATGGCAAGTTCACTTCCAACAGAGAAGCTCGACCGGAGCAACTACGCACGGTGGTCATACAAGATGCACCAATACTTGTTGGGGCATGGATATTGGAGCTTCGTGGAACAAACGAACGAGGTAGCGCTGGAGCCGGCACACGAGGACTTCCCGGTATAGGAGCAAGGAGTGAGCTGAGTATTGGACTTTCTCACGTCCTGTGTGCACGACCAAATGCTTAGCTACGTAAAGGATGCCAAAACGCCAAAGGAGGCCTGGGGAAATCTGAGGATGATTTTCGCCGCGAGTACCACAACCCATAAGTTGCAGCTCCGGCAAGAGCTGAACAACATCCGGCAAAGAGACATGTGGGTTACGGATTACACCACCAAGATAAAGGAGATTTGTGATGCACTCGGGTCCATCAACATGACAGTGGACGAAGACGAGGTGGTACAAATCTGCCTCGGTGGTCTAGTACAAATGTACGGGCCATCGACTTTCTTCGAGTTGCAATCGATGCTGATGATCAAAGAAAACCACATGACTGGGTCGAGGACCAGTCAATTGGACAACCGGATGATGTACACGGAGATAGATCAGCCCCATGGACATGATGGACGAGGTGGGTCGGCACGCAATGGAGGCGGCCGACAAGAGCAAGATCGGAGGCATAGACATAGTGCCAATGGCAGTTCCGAACCTTCCACAAGCATGGAGATTCAAAGCAGCATCGGAAGCAGGCAAGGAAAAGCTGACACGGAATGTTGGTACTATGGCAAAAAGGGCCACAGGGAAAGCAAGTGCTAGAAGAAGCGTGCCGATTCAGACAAATCCGGATTCGGAAAAACCGGTCGGGAAAATCAGCAAAGCGTGCACTAAGCAGAAGGATCGGAAGGATCCGGAACTGAGAAGTCGTGATCAAAGACGTGGCGAACCCCATGAAGAAGACTACTTCCAAATCGAAGGAAGTATGGTACGTCGAACCACATGACGAGCCACGAAGAGTGGTTCTCATTTCTAGAGAAACCGGATCAACCGGGAGTTGTTGAAACCGGAGACACCACTCCTCACCTGATTTTGCATGTCAGAGAAGTCCCTTTGAGCCATGTCAGATAGAGGGGGAAGCTGATGATCGTATTACATGTTGCAACAATCACAAAGAACTTGGTACCAGGGTATGCATGTGCGGTTTATGCACCTCGGGTGCTTCATCAAGGAAGAAGGCCGGATAACTGCGCAACGGCGCAGAGAACGGAGGGTGTTCATCCTTGTTACCGGCCGGCAAAGGAGTCCAGAGTGGGAAACGGAGAGCTAATTAAGTAGTAGGAATGTGGTTGTAATTAAGCTATGAGTGTGGACGGACGGACCGGAATCGGTATGCCGTTCCGGATCCAGACCGATCCCAAACAAGTGCGGATGGCACTGTTTTGTAATACAGACTGGAAACCTATTTAAAGGGCCCGGATACAATGTAATAGTTAGCGGTTAATTAATGAAAGCTTAAGCGTTGTTATATCTCTGTCAATTGTTGTTCTGTCTTAATTGTATATCTTACGCGTGTTATGAAGACGATCCTAATAAGTAACTTAACTAAGTCGGATTAAGCGTTGAAGTCTAATCCGGTTGCCGTAACACCCTTTGGTAAAGTGTCTCACGTAGACACCCTGTGTTAGGCCATTGTCCGGCCCGAAGAGTTAACACAGTTTTTGGCGACCACGACTCCTGTTTTTGCAGCGAACGACAGCACGGATGGATGTCTAGATCAACGCACGACCTGGTTATAGATCGAACTCGACGCCTTGCTGAAAGGCAAAGGAGACGCGAGGCCTTCCAGCAAGCGGCGCAGGAAATTAGAGCGGATCGCTCGTTTTCCAACGTAATCCGGAGAGTAGTGGAGGACTCCCACTGGTTACAACAAACATCGCACCCGGACGACGGCAGCAGCCTAAGCAGCCTCCGGGAAACCGAATCCCTTCTCCACGCGTTGGCAAACGGAGAAGGCGAAGCAGAGGCCTTTTCAGCATATGAATCGAACTCCGAAGGGGAATACAGCGTGCACACGAACTACCGTAGCAACAACAAAACCCCGGGCGGACCGGAGGACGAACGATCGGATACCTTACCGACACCGGAACCGGAACCGGAAGTGCTAACGTTGGAACCCCCGGAACCAACAGAAGAAGAACGACCTCCGACACCGGAAGTCGAGGAGGAGAGGCCTCCGTCACCAGCGGAAGAGAAACAACCGACACCGGAATCAAATCGGGAAAGACCACCGACACCGGAGAAAATTCCGGAACGAGCACCAACACTACCAGCCCGCACACCGATACTGGATGACGACATGCCGTTCCAGTACTCCAAGTATAGAGATGAGCCGGACACAGAAGCTCATGTGCACGCATTTGAACAGACATGGGAAGCCAACCATGTGTCCCAGCGACTGACACCGGAGGAAGAAGAACGCTCTAAGATAGCAGAGTTTGGCGTCACATTGGAGGGACCGGCAGCAAGATGGCGCCGGACGCTGGACCCGTCTACCATCAACACCTTTGCAGATTTAAAAGCTAAATTCATGCATTTTTCTCAAAAGGAGGTGGACTAGACCGTAATGGTAGGCTTATTTTATACTATCGGCAAGAGGCAGGGGAGAGCATTCCCCAATTTGTCATCCGGTTTCAACGGATGCATAGTCAGCTTACCCGTGCACCCCCGGAGGAGGAATTACGGACGATATTCCTAAACGCACTCCGGGAACCCCTACGCACGGTTTGCACGGTAATCGATTTTCGTACAAGTACCATCGACCAGGTCATTGACCGGGTGAAAGAGATGGAAAAGACAAGCTCCTGGCTCACACTGGGCGCACTTCAACAGGCGTTACCGTCCGATGAAGACCTCCGGTTTCGGCAAGCAATACAGTGCACAACCTGCTTGAATTCCGGACACTCGGCTCTAGAATGCACTATGAGGATGCAATGTGTAATCTGTCAGTCCAAGAGCCATACGACGGATAGGTGCGAGTATAATTTGTTGACTAAGCAAGCACCGCCCGTCCGACAAATTGAGCCACGCAGTAGCCGCGACGAAGAAGACGAACGCTGGCGGCGAATGGACCGTGACCGACTGGCACAGGATGTCCGGTATGGCGAGCGACGGGAAAATGAGGTCGGGTATGGCGAGCGACGGGAAAATAATGTCCGGTACGGCGAGCGACGGGAAAATGATGTCCGGTACGGTGATCGGCGAGATAACTATGACCGGCATGATCGGCACCAGGATTACAATAGACGATACGAACAGTACGACCGGGAGCACTCCCCCGGGTATCGTCAGCAACGGGAGGAATACGGCGGATATAACGGGCAACCCCGTCAAGAGTACCGTAATAAGAAGAGCTTTAACAAAAAACGGCATTTTAAAAAAGGCAGCTACCCCCGGGACCCGGAACAAGGCGCTCCAAGTAGCCAACCAGTACAAAACCCCGCGCGTACCGTAGGACCTGCCCCGGGTAAAACAGACAATGCCGAATCTAGCAATGCCCGGAAAGCCTACTGCTACTACTGCAGACAGGAAGGCCATTATAGTAACCAATGCCCGGTGAAGAGCTATGAAAAACGACCGGTGGTAAATATGGTAGTCCCTGAGGTGGCAGACCTGCAGCAGGTGACCACAAGATCGAAGGGCATGGCCAAAGAATGGGAGACACAGGAGACCATCCGCAAACAAGCAACGGAATGGGTAAAGAAAGCAAACGAGCAGAATGTCACAGACTTACAGCAGCAAAAGGAGAACACCGCAGGGCTTCCCGGCAGTAGTTACTCCGAGAACGAGACATGGCAGGCGTTGCAAGAATGCCAGATTACGTTACCACTAGGAAAACTCCTACAACTCGTGCCGGATGGGAAACGGTATGAACCGGATGGGGAGTACCCGACTGCGGAGAGCCGGATGGTGTAGGCCCGGTATGAACCGGATGAGGAGTACCCGACTGCGGAGAGCCGGATGGGGAGTACCCGACTGCGGAGAGCCGGATGGAACCCATCGAGGCTACATTTGTAAATAGCCGAAAAGTCATATTAGTATAAATATGACTTAGGGCAAACTTCTTTTGTTGTTGTTCTTTTATTGTTGTTATTCTTCCTTGTTGGTAAAAGAAGAATACAGACTGCGTAACTGTACAGAGAGAGAGAGAGAGAGAGAGACGAGGTCGTTGCCTCTGTTGTAACCGCCGCCTGTGGCGAAGATCTGAGAGCACGAGGTCGTTGCCTCAGTGAACTCATTGTTGTATATTCCTACATAGTGACAGTTTGCAGCCTGTGGGCTGCCGTGGTTTTTTCCCTAGTTTGGGGTTTTCCACGTAA
This sequence comes from Azolla caroliniana, assembly GCF_043228905.1. NCBI lineage: Eukaryota > Viridiplantae > Streptophyta > Polypodiopsida > Salviniales > Salviniaceae > Azolla > Azolla caroliniana. The sequence goes on from NW_028230436.1 coordinate 18,274,615, forward strand.
ACCTCCTGTGTACCATTTCTCCCTTTTGTGTCGCGTTTCATTACCTGTTTTTTGTGTATGAAAAGAATCTCGGTTGTGGTTGAGCGTCGGACATAAGGAACGTCGAGTTCTCAACAGAAGTCGACACCGACATAGAGTAATTGATGGATCGACAAGCGCTAGAGTCATAATAGGGAAGGAGCTGAAATGGGCCTATTGAGTAGACAAGCCGACCAAGCAAGTCGAGGTGCGCAATACTGGACAGGTCATGGGAAGTGGAACCGGACCAAACGAGGAGCGCGAGCAAGGTGGAACAACGCCAGAAGGGGTCGGGTGCAAGGACCGGTTGCCACAGACAATAACACCACGATCCGATCTCAAGTTGAGCTTGAGGGGGAGTGTTGCGCGAGCAAGCTCAACCGGATCCGGATTGGATGAATAAGCTAGAGCCGGATCGGCATCTGAGAGGATGAGTTGGGTCGGTATCCGGAAACAACCGGCCGGATCAGGGAGACGGATCAGAGAGCTGGATTTGAGTGCGAACCGGAAGCCTAGTAGTAGCCTAGACTACTAGGTAATCATTGACTCGTAGTTAGTGTAAGTCGCTCATATGAGCATTGAAGTGCGTAGTACTTCTGTATAAATAATGTTGTTTAGCACATTGTATGTACAAAGTGTTTTTATTATTTTGAATCTACGTTTACGTTCTGCTCTCTCTATCTCTCCCGCATATAATCTCTTTGTATTAAGCTTCTCCATTAAACCTTCATCTTAATCTCTGTTGCTATCCGGCTGAGCTGGTTTTGTCTAAGCACTTCCGCACGTTAACATTCACACGTTATAACTAACATACACATATGTATATTTATCACATATACAATCAAATACGTATACACGTGACCACATATGCGTATATTAAGAAAATTGCAACATCAAATAGCCAGAATATGATGAAATCGAGACATGTAATCGAGGCATAAAGCCTTAGCCTCTACGCACACGAAACATCCAATAATAAGGGTTAATCATAATACGCATTTGAGGTATTGACCTCTTACGCACTAACGCATATCGTTTACATAGAAATCGATGTATTGACCTCATACGCATACGTAACATATGTCTATGAACATAATACGCAATTGAGGTATTAACCTCATACACATACAACACAAATCACAGATTAAATATCTCTCAAATGAGGTATTGACCTCATACACATATGTAATGTTTTATACAACCACTTAATTACCATTACAACATCATTGAATCAATGAAAAAAACTTTCATATTGACCATATACATGATTATATGGGAGAAGCAAAAATAGAAAAAAAAACAAGAAAGGGTTACCGAAGTTCCTTTGTTGATCGCTATCTCGAACAAGGTCGACCGCACATCGATCGATCACCATCCATCTAGAAGACAAAAACAAACAAAGGAAACATTAAAAACATAAACTCTGATACCATATGATAAGGATAAAAGATAGATAGATAGAAAGGAGAGAGAGAAAGAAGGGTGTTGATCCAACCGACCACCCCCGAGCGAAGGGATCGAGACGGACTCGAGCCTCGATCAGCGTCCCATACCACTGCCATGGCGTCGAGTCGTACATGGTGCTAGCGCGCTCGCTACAAGAGTTTTCCCACCACAAAACAGAGTGTCGACGTAGTCAAGATATTGTGAAATGAGGTTAGCTTGGCCTCATATTTATAGTGATACCCAAGGCCCCCAGGCAAGTTCACACTTGGCCTAATGGGTTGTCTCAATCCCGAGGATTAAAAGTAATCCTCCCCTTTTTTACACTCTCGTTTAACCTTCACCCTTATCCACGTGTATAGAATACTATGGTAAATTCTCACCACGGGATATTATATGGGTGTAACACCACCCTTCTGCCTCTACCACCACAAGTAAGACATGGACTGTTGTCATCTCCACAACCGACACAAAGGTCTCGTCATAATCGATTCTGTGTTGTTGCACGTAGCCTTTTGCCACCAGTTGAGCCTTGTGGCTGTGAACGGAACCGTCACCATTGTATTTGACTTTATACACCCACTGGCAACCGATCGACATCGCTCCATTCGGTACATCGACCAAGTCTCACGTCCCATTTTCCATGACCGCGTGCATCTCTTCCTTCATGGCCTTTGCCAGTTCAGATCCTTAACCGCTTCTGCGTAGATTTGCAGCTGACACATGACTGCCACCTTCGCCATGTACGCATAATTATGCGTGTTGAGCGAGGAAGCTCAACTCGGGTCGATTGGCTGATGAAGCTGAGAACCGAATCGGTCGAAGACCGATCAGGGAGACCCAAATTGGCCTTGTGGACCGAGAACTGAGAGTTGTGTAGTGAGGGACTCGAGGAGGCCATTAATAGATTATATTCCTAGTACAGTAAATAGGAATATTGTACGTAGAATTAGTGTTAGGCTCATTTATGAGAATTCAAGTACTAACGGTACTTGTGTAAGACCACTCATCAGGGCTTGTATAAAAAGTACTCACTCCGCACGAAGTATGTACAAAGCGTTATTCCTCTTAATATAATTTTGTGTCTGCTCTCTCTGTCTCTCTCTATCTCTCTCATTCTTTGAGTTCTCTGCATTTACCAAACTATTGGGTTTCCGAACATCACCTGTATACTCTATGTCTTTTACACATGCTTCCGCACATCATATTCTTTTACATGGTATCAGAGCAAGAGGGTTGAGACTCCTCTACAGCTGATAGAAAAGGAAGCAACCAAGATAGAGTCAAGTTTTCTCGTTTTTGGAAAAGATACGACGGAATTATGGACAGAGGAACGGGAAGCTCACTTTCGCCTGAAAAGCTTGATAGGAGCAACTATGCATCTTGGTCGTTCAAGATGCACTAGTACTTGCTCGGCCATGGGTATTGGAGTTATGTCGAAGGAGCTAATGATGCAGCACCTGAATCAACACATAGAGACTTCCCAACCTGGGAATAGGTGGCAAGCAGAGTTCTCTACTGTTTTGCGTCTTGTGTGAACAATCAGCTCTTGAGCTACATTCGGGATGCCAAGACGCCAAAGGACATGTGGGTGAATCTCAGAAGGATTTTCTTCACTAGCAGGACGACCAGAAAGCTGCATCTCAGGTAGGAGCTAAGCAATGTCTAGTAGAATGATTTGTCTGTGGACGATTATACAGCCCGAATCAAGGAAATTTGTGACTCTCTCGCCTCCGTCAACGTGAACGTCGAGGACGATGAAATGGTGCAGGTTTGCTTTGGAGGGTTAGCATCTAAGTTCAGAGCATTCCAAATAGCGGTCTGCACGAGGGAGAATATGTCGTCGTTTTTCAAGCTTCAATCGATGTTGCTCGTAGAAGAAAAATACGTCGGTGCATCGACGAGTACGCACACTAACAACAAAATTTTGTATATGGAGGAAGAGAGGTCCTGTGGTCTTGGTGGACGAGGCGGGTCGGCAGGCAATGGAGGCGGCTAACAAGAGCAGAACTTTTGGCAAAATCGGAATGCCGACAATAGTCCTGGACACTCTGCGAATAGGGGGAGTTAAGGCGGTGCCGGGAGCCGTCAAGGGAAAGCCGCATTGGACTACTGGTACTGTCGCAAGAAGGGCCACACAGAGAGTGAGTGTTGGAAGAAACGAGCCGATTCAGACAAGGCTGGATCAAGCCGAGGAGACGTAGATAGGCGTCAAAGATTGCACTACACAGAAGGCTCAGGGCGAGCTGGCATGGGCCCCACTTTTGTCATGAAGCACAAAGCCAACTTGATGCCGGTGAATACCTTGAGGTCAAATGATGTATGGTATGTGGATTCAGGAGCATAAAACCACATGACGAATCACCAGGAGTGGTTCTCGACTCAGGAAAAGTCGGAGCAATCGGGGGTCGTCGAAACTAGTGATGACACCCCTCACCCCATTGAACACATTGGAGATATCCCTCTTAGCCATGTCAGCCAAAAGCGAATCATGAGAAATTTCTTGCATGTGCCGACAATCACCAAAAATCTGGTGTCGGTCGGACAAATAGTCGACCAAGGCATGCAAGCTCGATTTACTCATCTTGGGTGCTTCATGGAAGAGAAAGGCAAGGTAATCGCAAAAGGGTGCCAAGAAGGGAGGATGTTCATCCTCGAGACCAATGACGTAGGCACCGCTATGTTTGCGAAAGGGCAAAAGGTCGAATCGGATATCGACCTATGGCACAAACAGTTCAACCATGTCAACTTCCCACGGCTTCGAGAGATGTAGATGAAAAACATTGTTTTCAGCTTGCCGAAATTTAGTGGCTGAAAGGGCCAAGTCTGTGAAGCCTGCCAATCAGGGAAGTATCACCGACTTGCGTTCCCAAATGAAAGAAACATGCTCGATTTAATCCATTTGGATGTATGGGGACCGGCACAAAATGTGAGTCTCACTAGGAGCCAATCTTCTCGGCATACCTGGGCATGCATGATAGAGAAGAGAAGCGAAGTCTTCTCCTATTTCTTGAAGGTGAAGAGCCTTGCCGAACGGGAGACGGGCCTTAAAATCAAGTGTCTCAGGACTGATGGTGGAAAGGAGTACTTCTCCGACTAGTTCTCAAATTATCTGCAAATGGAAGGAATTCGGCGCGAATTCTCTTGCAGATACATGCCGCAGCAGAACGGTGTGGCTGAGTGGAAGAATCGGACGATCGATGAAGCGGTCAAGGAAATGCTCGAAGAGAAGCATGTGCCGAAATTTTATTCGGCCGAAGCCGTGAAGACGGTTGTTTACCTGTAGAATCAGACTTCTGCAAATGGAGAAGTGTCGCCACATGAGTCCTACTTCGGGAAGAAGCCGAACTTGGCACACTTAAGGGTTTTTGGCAACGTAGTGTATGTACACGTGCCAAAGGAGAAACAAAGGAAGTTAGACATGAAAGCCGAAAAGTGTATCTTGGTCAGCTACTCGGATGAGCAAAAAGGGTATAAATGTTACAACCCCCGAATGAAAGAAGCCCGACTCCGCCGAGATGTCGTGTTCGATGACTCAGCTTCGTGGTACCTGCCTTCACCACCTACCCCCATGCACTCCATTCCGAAGTCTAAAGGATCACGCCAGTGAGGCTGAAATGCCTCCGCGTAGTGATGAAATTGGAGCTCTGAGAGAGAGTCCGATCTCATTTCGACTAAGTGGGCCAAGGGAGGGGTTGAGCCGAAATGGTCAGCCGAGTGAAGAGCCGACGAGTAGTGAAGACTCGACCATGCAGTCCCCGCGCAAGGAACTGAGGAGACGGTTTACGCGCAAGGAGAAGGGAAAGAAGAAGATGTTGGATTACGATACCGACTGTGGCAAGTCACATTGTAGTGAATCTGATTCCAAACCAGTCGAAAAGGAACCTCCAAGGAAGAGGTCCAAATCCGTTAACAAAGCTGCGAAATTGGCAAATGAAGAATTACGCCGATCCACCCGCCTAAAGAACCTCGTAAAGAGATACGGGTATAATGAGTATATGGCGCATCATTATCCATATATGGTGAAAGTGGCCGAAGTGGGTGACCTGGAGAGCTACGCAAAAGCGGCAAAAGACCCTAATTGGCATACCGTGGTGGAGGAAGAGATGCGAGCTTTATCGGATAATGAGACCTCGGATCTAGTTGATGCACCAAAAGGTGTAAAGCCGATTGGATGCAGATGGGTGTACAAGGTGAAGTATAACACCGATGGCTCTGTCGACCGATACAAGGCCCGGTTGGTGGCAAAGGGCTACACACAGAAGCACAACATCAATTCGAGAAAGGCGTGTGACTCGACACGGTTCTGACAGATTGTCAGTAGCCTCATTTGCTTGATGATCACTCGGCCAGACCTTAGTTACCCAGTCGGCTTGATCAGTCAATTCATGTAGCAGCCCAAGACCGACAACCTTCACTGCGCGCAAAGGATATTGTGGTATGTCAGCGGCACTACGGACATGGCGTTGCTATATCGGGCAGGAGTAGTCGAGCAGTTAATCGGCTACACAGATGTCGATTGGGCTAGGAAATGTCGGCGATCATAGATCAACATCTGGATATGCATTTTCATTGGGAAGTGCAGCAATTGCATGGAGCAGTAAAAAGTAGATGATAGTGGCACTATCGACCACAGAGGCCGAGTATTGAGGGGTGGCTGTCGCTACGTGCGAAGTCATTTGGCAAAAAAGGCTATTACGGGATCTATGTGTGGAGGTGTCTCAGCCAACCATAATCTATTGCGACAACCTCAATAGTATCCAATTAGCGAAGGAGCCCATCTTCAACGTCTGGACTAAGCACATCGAGGTGCACTATTATTTTGTCCACGACCGTGTCCTCTCTACAGAAATCGAACTAGTGCACGTTCCGACTGATCGCAGGTTGCCGATATCTTCACCAAACCTCTCGGTCTCAACAAGTTGCGGCCTTTTTTGGGTATGATTGGCCTCCAGCATATTGAGATGCCGAACTTGAGGGGGAGGAGTGATGAAGGAGAAGAGAGAGACGAAGTCCAAAAAGCTGAGTCGGATGATGAATTCAATTTCAGTCTTACTGAAGAAGTCGGTATGTCCAACCAGGCCAAAGAAGTCGTGGACGTGTGGACAGATGGAAGAAGATCGGTTAATCGTAGGATAGCCAGAGCTAACCAAACCAAGGGGAGAAAATGCGTGAAGGGCAAGAACGGTGGTAGAGTCGAGGAGGACAAAGCCGACCGAGTGAAGACCAAGACCAAGACATGGGCGGATATCGTCAAGGGACTGGAAGTGGACGAATCAGAGACAACCGATTGGATAAATACTCGAAGTGAATTGGAGTTGGCCAATGCAATCGAAATGTTCGATTTGGAAGAGCCGGATCGATAGGCCACACTCGAAGAAGGGTAGCCCAAGTTGACACGACAACATCAAAGAAGCTGATAAGGGCCAAGATAGCAGACAAGCCAATCGTAGAGGTCGAGGTGCGCGGAACCAGATGAGTCAAGGAGCGTCAGACTGGTAGAGTCGTGCTATGCAAGATCGGATTGGTCGAAGAGTGCGAGTGAGGCATAGGGGCGCTAGGAAAGGACGCCGAACTAGATGAAGCTTGCATGGCGGGACCTCAAATTGAGCTTGAGGGGGAGTGTTGAGCGAGCAAGCTCGGGTCGGGTCGATTGGCTAATGAAGCCGACAACCGAATCGGTTGAAGACCAATCGAGGAGACCCAAATCGGTTGTGTGGACTAACAGTTGAGAGTCGTGTCAACCGAGAACTGAGAGTTGTTGTCGTGAAGTATTAAAGCTTCACATTAAAAGTCTACAATAAGATAAATACATAACTAAAATAAAATAAATGTTGATAATATTATACATTATATGTAGAGGCAAATAAAAAATATATATGTTATATTACATGGACGAGGACTTAAGCCAATAACCCCCACCTTATGACACTCAAACCTTAACATTTAGCCTATACTGATAATTTACAAGAGATCATATGCGTTGTTCTATTTGAAGTAGTATTTTATAGTCTAAACCATGTAATATACTACATGCACACCATATAGCATATTACATGGGCAAAAGAGGACTTGAACCAACAACCCCGACCGTACGGCATTCAAACCTTACCATTTAGCCAATACTTGTGATGTACATAAAATATATGTGTTATAGTATTGTATGGTTTAAACCATGAAATGTACTACATGTGCTCCATATAGCATACATGCAAGAGCCTCTCTGCATGTGCGCCACATGGCCCACATGTAGAACTATCTCCTCCCTATAAAAGGAGAAGGGAGTACGGTCACAAGGGATATGAAAGGAATTGAAATCGAAGAACCATATTGTATGATATATCAAGAGAATCAAATAGAATTATATTACTTAAGAGATATCATAAGATAGAAAGAGCAAGAGAAGAAAAAAAGACAAGAGAAGAGCTAGTTTGGTGGTTGTGGTGCTCAACTCGCAACGAAAGGGCGACAGTTCGATTCTTATCATCATTGAAATATTGAAGTGAAGATTGGCTTACTATCAAGAAATAGAAGAGTGATTACCTTGTGAGACAAAGTTCGAATTCAACAACGCTCGCAACCATTTGTAACTCTTTCGTCAAATAATTATAAATCTCTTTTATTTCTTCAAATATCATTCTATATCCTATCTTTTCATATCTTGTTGATCACTATTTATCTATTTCTACTCTTTTGTCTCTTCCGTCCAAAATCCCAACAATTCCTTCCTCATTTTCACGTTATCTTCTGTCGACACAACGGTATGCTTCTAGGCGAGCCATGCCACGACACCATGTGGTGAGGGACTCAAGCAGACTATATTCCTAGTACAGTAAACAAGAATATTGTACGCAAAATTAGTGCCAGGCTCATTTATGAGCATTCAAGTACTAATAGTTCTTGTGCTAGCCCACTCATCAACGCTTGTATAAAAAGTGCTCACTAAGTGCAAAGTATGTACAGAGTGTTATTCCTCTTGATATAATTTTTTGTTTGCTCTCTCTATCTCAATCTCTCTCTCATTCTCTATGTTCTCTGCATTTACCGAACTGTTGTGTTTCCAAACATCAATTGTATACTATGTGTGTTTTATGCACGCTTTCAAACATCGTATTCTTTTACAATGCACCATATACTCGTTATACCCATACCGAACTAGGAGGTGCTTCTGGAGGGCAGATCGGCACAATTTCTACTCTACCGACTCCAACCTCTTCTCTAGAGCTCCGCTCCGTCTTCTAGCTTCCCGAAATCGGATTCACTCCGATCCAACTCGTCTTTACCAATGTCGTATTCCAGCATCTTCTTCTTTACCTTCTCTTTGCTCGTGAACCGTCTCCTTCGTTCCTTGCATGGGGAGAACACGACCGAGACGTCGCCACTTGTTGGCTTGTCATTCGGTTGACCGCTCCGGCTTAACGAGTCCGGATTGGGTCCACTGATCCGAAGGGAAGTCAAACTATCCAATTGTTCAGATTCTGCTATGCTTCCCTCTGTTCCAAAATCCGTTCTCTCATGCCCAGCAATGGCTCGGGTTCAGTTGATGAGAAGTACCAGGATGCCAATTCATCAAAAAAGACATCACGACTAACTCAGAATTGCTTTGATTGGGGGTTGTAGCTTTTGTACCCGTTCTGCTCGTCGAAATAGCCAACCAAGATACACTTCTCGACTTTGGCATCCAGCTTCTTTTGCTTCTCATCCGGCACATGCACTTATGCAATGTTGTAGGATACCTGAAGGTGTGCCAAGTTCGGCTTCAGTTCGAAATATAGTTCATGTGGTGACACCTTCATGCGGTGATTCTATATGTAGACGGTTGTCCGAATTGCTTCGGCCCAATAAATCCGGGGCATGCTCTTCTCCTCCTACATTGCCCTTGCCGATTCTACTAACATCCGGTTCCGTCATTCGGCCACACCGTTCTGCACCGGTGTGTATCTACAGGAGAACTCTTGACGAATTCCCTTGGTTTGCAAATAACTTGTGAACTAGCCGGAAAAATATTCTTTTCCGCCATCCGATCTTAGACACTTGATCTTCCTTCTGGTTGTTCATTGTACATGACTCTTTAAGTTCCGGAAACACAAGAAGACTTTGCTTTTCTTATCGATCAAGTAGATCCATGTGTGTCGGCTGAAATTGTCGATGAAGGAGACAGAAATATCGGCTCCCGCCGATGCCCACATTTTGTGTCGGTGCCCACACATCTGAATAGATAAGATCGAGCCGGTTCCGGCTCCGACTCTTCTCGTTGGGGAATGGAAGCCTATGCTACTTCCCTAGCTGACAGGCTTCACAAATTTGGCCTTTCTGGCCACTACACTTCAGAAGTCCAGAAACCACGTGTTTCGGTTGCATCTCCTGAACCTTCTGGAACTTGATGTGGTCGATCCTCTTATGGCACAGGTAGATGTCCGATCTGACCTTTTGTGCTTTCGCAAACATAGCGGTGCCTACATTATTGGTTTCGAGGATGAACATTCTTCCATCCTGGCGCCCTTGCACGATGATCTAGCCTTCCTCCTCGATGAAGCATCCGTGGTGAGTAAATTAGACCTCCATTCTTTGATCCACAATCTGACTGACCGATACCAAGTTCTTGGTTATTGTCAATACATGTAGGACGTTCCTCATGATTCCCTTCTAGCCAACATGACTCAGAGGGACATCTTCGATGTGGGGTGTCATCTCCAGTTTCGACCACCCCCAGCTTCTCCGCGTTCTCGAGAAAGGAGAACCACTCTTTGTGGTTCGTCATATGGTTTGATGCTCTAGAGTCCACATACCAAACTTCTTCCAACTTCGAGTCGGATGCAGCCATTCGGTTGGCCTTATGCTTCATTACAAGGGCCAGTCCTAACTCAGCTCTCTCCGAGCCTCCGGTGACGTGCGATCGGTGACTCCTGTCTACGTCCCTCCGGCTCGATCCGGCTTTGTCCGAATTGGCTCTATGTGCAGGCTTTGAAATGAGCTAAAGAACAAAGGAAACAAACATCATAGCAAGAAGATATATCAAAATTAGTGTTTGTCCTTCTCCAACATCTCCAAACTTTGCCTTCCTCTCTCTCTCTCTCTCTCTCTCTCTCTCTCTCTCTTGTCTGTGTGTTTTCATTCTTCTAAATCACTCGCTCAATTAATTAACCAAATAATGACTTTAATTAAATGGAACTCTGCTTCAAGAAATAAAAATAAATTCTTTCTCTCACACTCTCACTCTATCTGTGCATCTCTCCCTCTCTCCTCTCACATTTGAACCCCCTTGGGAGGGGGTGGAGCCGCCACCCACCCATAAACACTTGTGAGACAGAGTGACAGAAAGAATTGAGACAAACACGATTGAGGGTAACTTCAATATATTTCTCCTTTTTTCATGCCCCACGGGTGGGGTTTAAATAGTACAAAATCTTATCATTATAAAAAGCCGAGTGATGGTAGTTACACCTACTTAGCCCACCAAACACTCACACATTCACATTTCATATTACACCTTACACACCTTCCACATTACACCTAACCCTCCCGTAGACCTATACGGGTAACACTGACTATCGACCGCCAATTGGAATTGATTGTATCCAGAGTAGAGATCGCTAACGGAGTAGATGGACCTGTGTCGTGAAAAATCCGTCACTATGTGCAGATCTTGAGGCAGAACCACCTGGGTTATGGATTGGAAGGAATTAGAGCTCGTACACACAACACAATCAAAATTTACACATAAGACAAGTAGATGAAAGAGAACATTCGTTTATACCAAAATAATAGATTCTTTATATTTTTTAAAATACTGTTATAATGGGTTGGATATCAATATTAGAGATCATTTTTGAAAGAAGGGAGCTTCAGCAACCATATCAGGAGTGGTTCGATATCAATCCGAGAGATTGATTTCCAAGGATTTGAGAGAGAAAAATGGAGAAAAGAAGAGACTGGAATATATAAGGAGTTCTTGTTGATCATGGCCCTTGATGTTCAGTTGCATGCGTCCACACATGACCTTACTTTAGTTGCATGGCCTCTACTTTTAATTGCATGCTTCCACAAATGATCTTTACTTTAGTTTCATGGCCTCTACTTTTAGATGCATGCGTCCACACATGACCATTACTTTAGTTACATCCGACCATCCGTATAATTCGACCGCATGATCCAATCATTCATAATGTTCGGGCCACACATGATCCGTACATGCGTCCCGACCGACCGACCCATGCCGAACGTTCCGAACCGGCCTCCAAAATCATTTCAAGCAGTTCATCCGCAACCATCCATCTAGGCAATTCAACCGCATCTATCCATACGAACAGTTCTGGCCAAATCACCCTGACCGTTCTGTGCGCCAAGCACATCCGATTTCCTATGAGAAAAATGCGAATGTCTTCCCATGTCTTTCAAGCATTCCGCAGAACATTCACTCCTCTTCAGGGAGGAGGAAATCCTCCCTTCCAACTCATAGCTTTCCTTTCGTCTCTTCAGTGAAGAAATGACCTATTGTCTTCGCATCCCTTAAGCTTGGATCGTTCGCAACTTCCTACATCCTTTGCCAACTATCTTCCAGTAGCGGAACCGCAACTAGCTTGATCTTCCTATCCACCAGTTTATATTTTGTGTTGACTTGAGCTTCCTCCATCAAGATGCCTCGATGATAGCGTAAATGTTGACAGAGTTAACGGAAATCACATGTTGATCGTGAAGATAGCTCAAGTCCACGACTTCCTCGATTTCGCCGATGGTGTCGTTAAATGAGGCTTCTTCCAGAATATGAGTTCCAAATTCTTCTTCTCCTATTATGCTTTCTTCTTTCAACACCTTCTCGAAGTCTTGTATCCAATGCTTGTCGTTCTTGATGGGTAGTTTACATGCACCGCTAGGTGTGACACATGTTGCTTCTCCTTGCAATCCATGCGCTCTACTTCCTTGTGGGGACTTTATGATTGTTTGGACTATTTGTGCCCCACATTTCAATAGTCTGCTCTAAAAATCCGAGGATTTTCCTCCAAGGCTATCTCGGTTTCTTTCATGATTAGCTCGCACCGTCAAGAATTGAACAGATCTTTGAATGTCAAGGCTTTTGACTTGCACGAAGCCTACTCCATTATCGAACACCTTGGTCTCCATCCGAGACGATGTGATATACGATTTTCCTAGAATGACAGGATGCGAAGCCGAGTCTTGCACGAAGAAGTGTTGATCAATATCCACATCCCCAATCATGACTATAACATTGGGGCAAGCTCCATACAAGTCCTCGGTGGCCTTTGTCGCCGCTCGAATCTTCCATCCGTGGTTCATATTAATCGACCATCTTCCTTTCTCGTAAAACTCGGTCGACATGAGGTTGATCTCCGAACCATGGTCAATCAAGGCTACCACGGTCTCTTTCTTCTCTCTGATCTTCACCAACATCTTCGTTGTCGCTCTTGCCCAATGAGGTCAAGAGTAATGGTTGTCCGCCATCATTTCTTCTTCCTCCTCCTCTTCCGATCTTTCCATGATTATGACACTTGTTTTCACCTCCTCGTCATCTAATTGTTGCCGCTTCCATTTAATGAGGTCCATGATAGTATCATGGAACTCCTTCTTAGCAATCCCAAGGAGTTCTCTCAAAGTAAGGTCGACATGACTGTGTAAAACCTTCTCCTCAAGGACCTTACGTAAGTTAGCTGTTTGTTCTATGTCCGACCTTAGCTTGTAAATTGGCACCACTCGTTCTCTTCCTTTCTCCGCAGATTCATCGACTTCCATCTGAGCAGGTTGGCTCGATCCTCCGGGCTTCATGCTTGTTTCTCCAACCTCTTTTCATGGCATAGGTTGGGCTTTCCCTTCTTTCCCCGCATTCCTCGTGTTGGGACGCTTTGATGTGCCACCTTCTTCACCATTTCTTTCCTCTTCTCTTCGATAAGAGCTTCATAGTTGTCGCACACAACCTCCACATGTTTTATCGTCGATTGGATCCAACCATCCGGTAACTCGTCACACATTCCGATCAACAAGTTTTAGATCCTCCAAATCAATTTTTCCTTTGTTCTTGCACTCGAAGACCTTCGGCCAAAACCCAACTCCTTGCTTGATCTTCTTTAGATTCTCTCTTCCAACTCGTATCCCGGCAAATGCGGCATAGTGCATAGCTTCCACATGCCTTGCGTCTTCGTCTTCCACAATCTTTTTTAGCCCGCCTCTTCCAAAGTTCACTTGTAGTGGCTTTCGGGTCTCGCTCGAGTAGATCATGTTGTCGTCCAAATAGACCACGTTCTTGTGAATTGCATCTTGCAAGTCCGCAAACTCCCTTCGTGAGTGGTCGAAGCTGTCGCACCACACACATCTAAACGCTTCTTTTCCCTTGGGCCTGTGTCAACCTAAGATGGCCAGTGATACTGCTTAAAAATTCTTGGAGAGCTCTTCAATTATAGATTCTTCCATCGCTTTCTTGTAGAAATTATGGATCAGCTTGCTCGGCTCGATCATCGCAGGCGCCTTCCTTCTCCAACGATTGTGGATTCTCCACATTAGTTTCCTCTAGCCATTGTCGACGCTTGTCAAGACGACTACAAGCCTTCTTCACCGCCACCTAGTCCGCTACCAAGCCATTTGGACACGTTTCATCCTCCAAAAGGCTCCCCAATTCTCATCGGTCTTTCGTATCCACCACCTTCAGGAACAACATGACTTTATCTCCATTGAGAACTCGTTCATGAGTACTCAGAAGTCGGTTGTATTTCTGGTCGAAATCCACATATACTCCTGACGCACACAGATTCTTCCCTTTCTTCTCGAACCAAATCATTAGCGCATGTTGAGTCATCCTTGACGCATCTTATAGCATGTATTAAGCAAGAAGCGCCTTTTCGAACTCCGCCCAAGTTGTGCACTTGTTTTGGATTTCCATGACGCGTTCGAAGAATCCTGGTTCCACCACACGCCTAAATCGAGAAATTGGTTTAAGATCATGGAAATCCCTCTGCTACATCTCATTCCAATAGGTAGCAAGGAAATCTGTGATGTTCTTGCCACCAAATCATCTTGCTATCTCCATTGTTTGATCGATAGCATTGTCGATTAAAGACTCCCGATCTCTCGCCTTCAACATGTACTCCACGACGGACACCATGCCTTTCATTAATTCCTCTCCTTGAGTTCCGCTTATTGAATCCATAGTCGTACTTGATATCCTCTTGCCGCCTCGTTTTTCACGTCGGGTTCACCAAAGATGTCGCGAAAATACGACGAAGATATACGTGAACTTGAGGTAGGACCCCAGGGCCTCTGACCAGAGGATACCAAATTCGTGCATTTATACTTTAAGAATTAACGAAAATGAGAAAGTTTGATAAATTTCATTAGCAAAGGAAAATAAAAATTACAATCTATCCCTCCCAAGATTGAGATTACAGAAGTTTGGGTTTCAAGAGATTAATAGATAAAAACAATTAGGGTTTTTAAGAGCTATGGCTTCCGTAAAGAAAATTAGGGTTTATGCAAGAGATAGCCTCAATCCCTTAAGGAAAAAAATTAACCCCTATTCCATTGTGCTTTCCATCCTTATATAGTGATGGGAGAGACTTAGCACATAGCAATCCATGCTTTTTCTAACTATCGACTTCATGCTTTTTCTTCTAATAATAGTGTTCATGCACGTGAGATGTCCATGAATAGCTTTTTCGATCATGCATTGTCCTTTAACTAAAGTTTTAAGCACTCTACATTCAGTTGCATGCGTCCACACATGACCTTTACTTTAGTTGCATGTGACCGTCCTTACAATTCGTCTGCATGATCGTATCATTCGTAAAGTTTGACCCATGCATGACCCATACAAGACGACTGATCCGTGCATCTCGATCGATCTGTGCACCGTGACCAATCCAAAATAATTTTTAGAAATTCATCCACACTCGTCCGTCTAAGCAAATCGACCGCACCCGTCCATCCAAACAATTCAACTCAGATCACCCTGACAGTTCTATGCTCCAAACACACGGATATGAAGTATGGGTTCTAGGTCTGCTTATATACTAATGGATCCGATATTGTCCTATCTATGTGGGATATCTTACAGTTTTGTTTCCCAATATTCTCAAACTTTATACTAACACAAGATTCCTTGTCGATCTTTAGAAAGGTACACTTTACGTACCCCTTTCAAGCACACGATCATTACAAAAATGTTGGCTGAATCTAAATCTTCGTAGTCAAATCATAATATACGGCCATACATAAATGCAGTGTCTTTTTTAAGGTGACTGTCGTCATTCTTCTTTGTCGTATACATCACGACTTTTTTCTTGGAGTCGACGTACTGCATACACCATTCATTGTCTATTAGATCACGGATAGGAAGGTCCTCTCCACCAGTAGCATGAACATTTTCTTTTGGCGAACTTCTTCGAATGGTTGAGATTTTGTCTCATTGAAGAGAAGTTTTTTTCCTCTCTTCATGTTCTAAGGAACTATTTGTTTCTGGGTCTCGACTGGAGAGCCCTGATATCAGAGCTTTATTTTCTTCACAGGTCGGTCTGACAAGTTCTCAAATGACCTATTTAAGAAAGGACGTGCGAAAATATAAGTTAGTTCGTTCCCTAGATTTAGCTTACCTATTAAAATACACATAAGCAGAGTAAGACAAAAACTAGCAAGCGACTTGTGCTAAACTCTAAATTTCAATCATATTTTCTGTGAACACGATACACCTTTATTGTGAATTTAAATTTAGTAAGGGCTATTGAACTTGGAAAATTATATATCTTCATAAATTTACAAGGATATGTATCATATTGGAGGGTATGTATGGTCATATTGATTTTGGTGCCAAGGTATGGTCACATTGGTATCATAAACGTAATTCGTGTGTTATTTTCTATTATTTCAAGCTATTATAGGTCATACAACCTATGTCAATAAGGGCACTAAATGTTACAAAATTTAGCAAATTTTGCTAAAAATGTCTGAATTGGACATCAAATTGGTATCTTTTCACACGTATATCAATAAGTTCCCCTAAACACACAGTATTCCTGTTTAAAAAGAGTGTTTTATACAGGAACTTGATACGGTGTATCGAGTTCCTGTATAAAACCCCCACTTTAAACAAGAACTCGATATGGCGTATTGAATTCCTGTTTAAAAAGAGTGTTTTAGACAAGAACTCGATACGGTGTATCGAGTTCCTGTTTAAAGTGGGGGTTTTAGACAAGAACTCGATACGGCATATCGAGTTCCGATATAAAACCCCCACTTTAAACAGGAATTCCATATGCCATATTGAGTTCCCCATGATAATAGAGAACTCTACAAAGGAACTCGATACCCAGTATCGAGTTCTAGTGATTGAAAATCATATTGTAAACAAAAGTGTCCGTACAGTCAAGCGCTTACCTGGTATCTTGGCGTTCACTCTTCTTAGAAGACATGATTGTCGTGGTAGATGCTAACGGGGAGATGACGATTGTTGTTACATGCTCTGGGCTCTGTTTGCTCATGTGCTCTGTTCTACGTGTGAGTGATCGCGAAATGAGGGGGTCTTCCTATTTATAAGGATTGACCACAGTTACTTTAACCATGGTTGTTAAACTTCAAGTTAGTTAGTTAGACCTAAGAGAGAGTTTCTTTGACCTTAGTACACTTTTTTCTTAGACCTTAGTACACTTTATTCATTACATAATCTTGAATGTACCAATGATTGGGTATTGAAACCAATATAATTATGACTCTCTAATGGGTTTAAATTAAATGATGTTCATGAATGAATCAATGATTAAATACTGAAACTAACATATTAATGATTATTTTATATTTTTTATTGCCTTTGAAGGGCATGAATAAAACAATGATTGAATAGTCTAACCAAAATATTCATGACTCTCTAATGTGCATTATTAAATATGAAGTTCATGAATGAACCAATGATTGAATACTCACATCAACATTTTTATGACTCTCTAATGTTTTGTATTAAAGATAGTGGCCATGAATGAACCAATGATTGAAAAGGCTTATAATTAAAATGGTGGGCATGAATGAACCAATGATTGAATACTCACATCAACATTTTTATGACTCTCTAATGTTTTGTATTAAAGATAGTGGCCATGAATGAACCAATGATTGAAAAGGCTTATAATTAAAATGGTGGGCATGAATGAATCAATGATTGAGAAGTTCTATATTAAATATGGGTGCCATAAATGAACCAATGATTTTATATTTAAACCCACATATATATGGCTTTTTAATGATTGTAAATATATCAAATATATCTATAAAAATTGAACTTATATAATATATGTATACTATATAATTAATGTTTAGGAGTACCAAGTAGGCGTACACGTGGAGAATATTATTGCCCTAATGATTGGGATTAAACTTAGATATTTTTGCCTCCATATATTCAGTAATATTATACTTGATGGCTAAAGTAAATTTAATTTAAATTATATACTATAGGATTAATAAGGTATAAAATATAATTGATGGACTTTATACTCACTAGTTTAAGTAGTTATTAATATGTTGAATAAAATTATTATATTAAAAATAATATCTTTCTATATTGTATTATTATAATATTAAATAATATAAACATTATATCGAGGGAGCTTATATTTAGAGAGGAGCTTATCATTTTTTATAATAGCCCAAGCAAATAACTTGAAGAGCTCTGTGTGGACCTTAAGCCATGAGTGAAGACTCACCGTTCTCGATTGAAGAATGTTGTTTGTCATCAAACTCTTCATTTTCTACCAAAGAGTATTGTTTGTCGACAGACTCACCCATTTCTATCGAAGAGTATTGTCTGAGCTTATCTTCACCTAAAACACATGTGAAGAGTTCACTATTGAAGAATACGATATTAATAAAGATACAATGAAGGTAGTGCCAATGAAACATCGAAGATCATGGGAGGTGGTGACAACAAAGAATTGGATTGTAACAAGGTTACCCCAACTTCTATGCAAGAAGAGAAATCTGGAAGCCCTATGCATATTAGAAGAATCTCACGTAGAATTCTTCTAGCCAGATTTAACTTGGTGACATCAAATAAGTAGATTGGATTTGATCTCAACAAAGCATGTTATGCCCGTGGTTGTATGTTATGATTGGAAAATCAAAGTTGCGAGAATTAAGGCGATATTATTTTTCGATGACTGGTGATGAGCAAGACACTTACCTCGGGTCACAAATGTACGGAGATCAAAGTATCACTCAAGTATTATATCTTCCATACGCAACAGATATGTAGAGTTGCCTTCAAAATTGTGCTATGTGTTAGTAACATGCGGCTACATAGAGTACAACAACGTCTACTTAGCGGGGATCAGATGCTCAATTGTAAAGAGGTTCCAAGTATGAAAGGTGCAATTGGAAGACATTCTATTGGTTGGATGAAAAGCTACTTTCAGTTAAATTATGAAGTAATGCTCACTACAGGTAGGATGCACCTCTCTGATAATTACACACGTCTGGAAGTTTATGATGTCTATCAATCAGATATGGTGGGCTCAAGTAATAAAGTATGAAAGGTGCAATTGGAAGACATTCTATTGGTTGGATGAAAAGCTACTTTCAGTTAAATTATGAAGTAATGCTCACTACAGGTAGGATGCACCTCTCTGATAATTACACATGTCTGGAAGTTTATGATGTCTATCAATCAGATATGGTGGGCTCAAGTAATAAATCTTTCACATATTGCCAATTCACAAGATTATGGAGAGCTCGGATTTCAAATGTTATCATTCCCCGTAAAGTACGCATGGGGTATTGCTCCATTTGTGCAATTCTTAAAAGTTTGGCTAAAGGTGCAAAGACATCAATGGAAAAGGATATGAGTAAGAAGTTAGTACAGGAGCATCGTGAGGCACAATCGTTAGAATGAAAGAAGGCGATGCATCATAGAGAGAAGTGTTTGAAGAGGCCCGAACAATAAATGTTCTTAATGATAGATGGCATGGACTAGAAGAAGATGTGCTTGCCGCATATACGGAGGCTCCCCAAAGACATCAATGATGAGTGCCTTGTTCAAATGCACTTGGTGGGATGCTTGGCTTATCATAGGGTTGTTGGACCTCACGTCTTCATTACATACCCCAATGTTCACAATGACCCTAACCTAACAGTTACAGTGATTCACCAAGTTTTGATGTCTTGGGGCCAACCATTCCCCCTGTTCTATACATTGAATTGGACAATACTACTGGAGAGAACAAAAATTCAATTGTGTTTGGCTATCTAAGTATGTTGGTCAACCAAGGATTGTTTAGAAAAGTGAAAGTCAATTTTCTTTTGGTTGGCCACACACATGATCATATAGATCATATGTTTAGCACATTCTCTAGATAAATGTCTCGGCATGATGATTTCATATTACCAAAACTATTTGATGTCATTTGTGATGCATATACACCACGCCCAAAAGTGTTACACTTGAAGGAGGTATATGACTTTATGAGATATATATCAGATGGGGGTGTTGGGAATGTGAAAGTGCTTGCCTAGTTAAACAATATAAGCTTCAATCACATTTTTATGATAAAGAAAAATGAAATAAGTGGTTCGACGCTTTTGTATGCCAAACAATATTCATCTTCTACAACATGGGAACCTGAAGGTGGTTGCCAATTCTTACTTTGTATGCCGAGTACAATTGTCCATGGAGCTAAACAAATGCCAATTGAGAAGAAAGGACAGTTGCATAGTGACTTGGTATCGGAACAAAAACAATTATGGCTCCAAGCCTTAGAAGAAAAAAGAAAGCATATTGAGGGCACAAAGAAATATGCCACACAACAAGACACGTCATGGTGGGATGTATTTTTTAGTGATCAGAAAGGAATTATAGACAATTGTGTATTTGATGATAATTGGAATTTGGAAATGCCATTCACATGGTCGCTATAACATTATCGTGTAAATAAAACTCCGGAGCAACCAACAAATGCGATTAATGACAGTTTGGTCTATCCACAACAAAGAGACATTTATGTGGGACCAAGGATGACCAAATTTTGGGTTGGTAAAATTCTAGAAGTGCTAATGCGTGAAATAGAAAACACGATCAAGTCTATAAAAGTTCATTGGCAAATGCTTTTACGGGCAAGTATACATTGGAGATGATTGAATGCCCAACGACAAGGGGAGGTAGGAAGAGGAAGCAAAACATTTGTAACACCTCGACCCTTGATATCTCTGATGTGGATATCATCGTGTATGACTTCACACTGTTGTGAAGATTTTCGGCAATGGTGTAAAAATCAAATAAAACATACGAAATCGAGTATGAATCATATAAAACAATAATAGTGAAAATACTATTTAAAATATGTTTAATATCTTAGTACAAAAAGATGGAGGTCTTCAAGAGCTTTCAAATGTGCTTTACCACATAAAAAACGGACATCTAAGTGACAAGTTATGAGGGAGTGAAGTATGAGAAGGAAGAAGAGAAAAATAAAACCGTGAGATATCCTACATAGACAGGAAATAAGGATCTCACCATATATAAGGTAGAGCAAAAGCTATTATCTTTTTGTCTATGTGTGGAACATAGAGAGTTCAAGGTGACTTGAACTAAGCTATTGGATGAATGGGTGTGGCCTAGCTACTTGTAAAGGTTTTGCCCAACCAAAACCGAACCGACAATGTAACCGGCATCTGGCAATAGAACCAGGACCTGGTGACCGAATGGTAACTAGCATCCGGCATCCGGTGACTGAACGGTAACTGGGATCCAACAACCGGTGACCAACGGTAACCGGCGTCATCCGGCGACCGGATAGATATATAAATAAATAAATGTATACGCATATATATATACACAAGGAGTGCGAGTGTCGATTTGAACTTTGCATCTCCAAGTTGAGAGTCCATACGCTTACCACTAAGCCAAGACATTTTCTTGAAATAATATTTTTATCATTCTAACTTTACATGTAAATTCTCATATATGAGAGCTAAAATGAGTGACGTGGTTATAATGCACCACATGTAATACATGAGCGCCAAATGGCAATCATGCATTTTATGCATGTCTTGAACCCTCAAATGCATGAGGGCATCTATAAAAGAGGGGATGAAAAAGATCAAAGGGGGATTTTGTAATATAAAATTCTTTGATAAAAAAGAGCTTTGTACTTTAAATCAAAATTAATATTTAGAAGAAAATTCGCTATCCTTTTGATGATATACCTTGTTCTTGAAGTCTAAAGTCAAGAGTTCAATATTAATCTCTCTCAATCTAAAATCAAATGTTCTATCTTATCTCAATCTCTCTCTCTCTTTCAATCTATCTTAATTCCTTTCTTGCAAAAGCTAGTGCCAACTTTGAGTCCTTCCGGTTCAAAACCCCGGCGGTTCCGCCTCACGATCCACGTGTAGTGATGGATCTTCACGACAACGCTTACAAAAGCCGCACAATTAAGGAAGTCAACAATAGATATAATAAAAGAAAAATTACCAGGTCTACAAGGTGGCTGGAGTCAAAGGCAAACAACATCTGCTACATATAATCTAGAGTAAAACCATTTGGTTTATGACGAAGATAATGCATTAATTGGTACATCCGAGGATGACGAGGAGGAATCGTCATTGTATATTAGTTATAATCGTGATTCTCCGTAAAGGAGTGATCATGAATGTATTTTTGGCTATTAAGTGTAGCTACATTCCTCTTGTAACAAATCAAGTATTATAAAAGCACATATTTTGAATTCTTATGATTTCTATGAAAATTGTTTCTTATAAAATAACATTGGTTGTAAAGTTTGTGATATAAATTGAGAATGTAACTTTTTGAAATTGCTCTTTTTGTTTTCTCTAAATCACGAAAATAGTGGATTTTTTATCTTTTTCATAGTATATTTGAACATGTATGATACTAGTATCAATGTGTTTTGTAAAATCATTGAAAAAGTACTAAAATCAATCAAAATATTCCTTATCCTTCCATTTATGCACGATCCTTCCACTTGTGAACGCGAACGTGTCCGTATCATACGTGCATTCGCATTCGAGAATGATTCAACCAAACGTGTATGGTAAATCATCTCAAATTGGATTGGATTGTCTATGGTCTATATTATATATTGATTCACTCTCAATCCCAATAATTGGACTCTAATCCAATGTGAACCACCAACATTAGTATGGTTGCAATATTTGCATTGTATCACATGCATACTTTTGGGATGCTTCTTAAGAATCAAGACATCTCTTTCATCCTCACTTTACAAAAAAAGGAGTATGAACTATAGAGATTGAATCAAAATATGTCATTATAAATTATAATCAAACATTCAAAAACTCATAAAACGTATATTCGAGAATATGAAGAAAACATGACATAGGCAGTAGTAGCATAACAACTTACCACTAGGGTGACCTAATTTCTAATAACAAAGAAAGAAGGAAAAAAAAAAGGAACATGACAATAACATAAAAATTTGCCATGACATAGGCAATAGTAGTATAACAACTTACCACTAGGGTGAGCTAATTTCTAATAACAAAAAAAGAAAGAGAAAGAGAAAAAACGAACACGACACTAACAAGAGGATATGAGAAAGTTGGGAATTGAACCCAAGCCACAAGTAATAGTGGCACGATAACTTACCACTAGGTTGTACTTAGTTCGAATAATAAGAAAATAAAATAAAATGATGATGCCACTAATATAAAATTTTGCTATGACATGGTACTAACGAGAGAGAGGGAGGGAGAGGGAGAGATGAAAAAATTGGGAATCGAAACCAAGACATAGACAACAATAGCATGACTCCTTACCACTAGGGGTGAGCTAAATTTGTAATGACAATAAATTCAATGAAAAAAAAGAAAAAAAAAGGAGCACGCATTTTTCCCTTTTCAAACGTGTTAGTTTCCAAACATTTTCAAACGTTTGAATGCTTGCACGAACACGAATATTACGTTGTATGTACTAACATAACTTGATACTTAATTGTCCATTTCATATGTAGTAAAATGCGGTCGGAAGCTCTTGAAGACGTCCATCTTTCCATACCAAGCCATTAAGCTAATCTAAAATAATTATTTAATTAGTTTTCATATCGTGTGTGAAGAAATACACGATAGTGTCATCCCTATCTTGATGATCCATGAGGGCAGTTGGTAAACACCCTCCTTCCCCTTCCACTTGGCTTGACATATTCATTAGTAAAATGAAACAAAAAAAGACACGTAGCTAGTAACTATATCATATGCAAACCGGTTATTGGTAGGAGTGATCCCACCAGTTGCAAGAGCACACAGTGGCGGTAAGTTTATGTTTGTTGCAATAGAGTTAAAGCTACTCAACCACCATCGGGAACGAACAGTGATGACTATTTGCAACAACAATACACAAAATTATTTCGCAATACACAAGATTATACACAACAATACACAAGATAATCAATAGACGAAGATGTAGATGTAATGGCTACTAGTCAGAGCGAACACTTATTGCAATCCAAGACCGAACAATGGCGAGAATTGAGCATACAATGGCCGCAATGGAGGAACTAACTCAATCAGATTGAATAGTGGCAGCAATCCAAAACTAAACAATGGCAGCAACTAAGAGTACAATGG
This sequence comes from Azolla caroliniana, assembly GCF_043228905.1. Lineage (NCBI taxonomy): Eukaryota > Viridiplantae > Streptophyta > Polypodiopsida > Salviniales > Salviniaceae > Azolla > Azolla caroliniana. The sequence continues at coordinate 18,298,663 of NW_028230436.1, forward strand.
TGACAATACAAAAGATTATTCACAACAATACACAAGATAATCAATAGACGAAGATGTAGATGCAATGGCTACCAGTCGGAGCGAACAAGTATTGCAATCAAGGACCAAATAGTGGTGACAACTGAGTGTACAATGGCCACAATGGAGGAACTAACTCAGGCAGATCAAATAGTGGCAACAATCCAAAACCGAACAATGGTGGAAACTGAGAGTACAATGGTGACAATGGAGGAGTGAACTCTGTTGGATCAAATAGTGGCGGCAATCTAGAACCGAATAGTGGCAGCAACTGAGTGTACAATGGCCGCAATGGAGGAACTAACTTAGTCCGATTGAATAGTGGCGGCAATCCAGAACCGAACAGTGGCGGCAACTAAGAGTACAATGGCGACAATGGAGGAGGGAACTCCGTTGGATCGAATAGTGGCAGCAATCCAGGACCAAATAATGGCGGCAACTAAGTGTAGAATAGTGGTAATAGAGGAGTGAACTCAATAGGAGCGAGAAGTGGTAGTAATCTAAGCCTGAATAGTCATAAAGTGATGGCCAACGTGATGTGGCAATGGATCATGCATAATGGAATTTGGTATATAATTTATGCTGAACATTTCCATTTATGGTGCACATTTATAGTGCTCATTTATATAATTAAAACATTCTAATGTTTTCATTCATGGTGCAAAAATGACTATTTCATGGTAGCTTTTTCAATAGCTAATTGTTTCCACTCCCATGCTTTCACCTGTATGTGATCCGAGATGGACTCTAGAAAATAGAATAACACATGGGAGTTGGTAAAGTTACCAGTTGGAACAAAGCCGCTACCCTGCAAATGGGTCTTTAGAAACAAATATGTATCCGATTTGGAGAAGCCCAAATATAAAGCTCGGCTCATTGTCAAAGGTTTCAAATATTAACATGGGGTTGACTACGGAGAATATTTTTTTCTAGTAGTCAAGATGATCACCCTCTGACTCCTTCTTTGGTCCGTGGTGACAGAAGACCTAGAGCTTGAATAGTTAGACGTGAAGGCAACTTTCCTTCACGAAGATCTAGATGAAGACATCTACATGTTGTTAGGATCTCGGTCCCTCTGGATGGGATACAAAGGCCCGGCAATGGAAGACCCTGGTGAGAACCGGATAACGAGTATCCGGCAAGGAAGACCCGATGAGAACCGGATGTTGCAAGCCCGGTGAGAACCTCTGACCGGATAAAGGGACATATATGTAGATATGTTTCTGAGAGCCCATTGGGGCTATATCTGTAAATAGTCCTAATGTCATATTAGTATAAATGTGACCTAGGGCAAACAATGTCTGTTAATTATAGTTGTTGTTATTATATTTGTATAGTGTAATTGACTATAACGACTGTACTGAGAGAGAGAGAGAGAGAGAAATACAAAGCATGTCTCTGTTGTAACAGTCGCTAGGCGAAGATTGTGAGCAAGAGGTCGTTGCCTCTGTGCTCCCTGTTGTACTCCTTGGCATAGTGATAGTTTGGAGTCTTTGGACTCCTGTGGTTTTTCCCTCTCAAGGTTTTCCACGTAAACATCCTGTGTATTCTCTTTCTGTTTGTGTACTTACCTCCATCCCCATTTCTTCTGTGTTTGATTGTCATCAAGTGATCTACGCTTCGGTTGTTGCCGGAGATTATTCCGCATATTTCTTGTCACATGTCTCAATCGGCGGTCTTCACGGCGACGGGGGAGCAAGGTCACCTTATCTACAAGTTGAAGAAGAGCTTGTACGGCCTCAAGCAAGCGCCAAAAATGTGGTACCAAAAGTTCAATACTGATATCCGGTACCGCAGCTACAACTGGTCAGACTCCAAACCATGCATGTACATCTGACAATTGGGCGATGAGTTCTGGATCTACCTGATCCTATATGTTGAAGATATGTTGATTGCAGGGAGCAATCAAGCACAAATTGGAAGATTGAAGCAAATCCTTCATAACAAAATTTCAATGAAGGAATTGAGACAAGCCCTACATATCTTGGGCATGAGGATCGAGCAAAATTGGATGATGAAGACTCTCTCCGGCTCTCCGAGTCCGATTATATTCAAAAGGTAGTTAGAAGGTTTAACATGGAGAATGATACGTTGGTACCAACTCCACTGCCGGTCTTCAATTGGTACATGTTGAACCCATGAGGGAAGCATTGGGAGTCTATCAAGAACATCTTCAGGTATTTGCAAGGATCGAAGATGTAGAGCTAGCTTTTGGATCGGCCAATCCAACCGAAGTTGACGGCTATATAGACTCTGACTACATAGACAATCTGGATAATCTAAAGTCAACATCAAGCTATATATTCACCTATGGCATCAGTGCCATATCATGGAGGTCGAAATTGCAAGACCGCAATAAACCTCATTCATAATCCAGTTTATCATGCTAAAACAAAACATATTGAGGTGTTGTTTGATCATATTCGGGAGCTCATAACGAAGAAGAAGCTTGAAGTCCGAAAGATCGACACTGAGGTGAACATCGCCGATTGCCTGACGAAGCCAGTCCCAGAACAACGCTTCGGAACACTAAGGAACATGATGGGATCATGACAAGCAACCGAGTAGAAAGGAGTCGAAGACCGGCCCGATCATACAAAGCAAAAAGGAAAAGTCCAAAGAATCGGTATGCCGAGAGGTTGAAGACGTTGCACTCAGTGAGGATACCGACGAGAGAGGAGAGGATCAAGGGACGAATGAACCCGAAGAAAAATTGAGGATCCAACGTGCAACACAGGAGTGAGCGCTATCACAGAATTCCACAGGTACGTGTAGGATCTTAGGCGGGACTGTGGCAGTATTGGACTAGGGAGTAGAGGGAGCTTAACCTTTGAGCTTTGAGCTCAATAGGAAAGGAGAAAGAATAAGAGGTTAGCATGGTAGAGAAAATAGAGACAAGATACATCAACAAAGTATATTAAGAAAAACCCTACAAGAAACCCTAGCCAGATAGGTAAAGAAGAGGAAGAATGAAACCCTATGGGAAACCCTAAACTGAAACCCTCAAAATGGCGACTCCCCAAAGAAAACCACAAAAGTGGAAGCCCTCACAAAGTGACCCCTCACTCCCTTTTATAGTACTAAGGGGTGAGGATCATTACATAAATGGGAGTCAAATCCCTCCTCCTTTAATGGGGAATATCTCCCATGATCTTAAATCGGTAGGCCTTTAAGTCTCTCCCCTCACGCTTTCAATGCCATTGGCCATCACATTTGTACTCCCCACATACTCCCCTTTCCTACGTGCCCATGTGCACATAAGTGCACACCATATTAACACTTAACGAACTTTCGTAGAACACCTTACACTTTACATTTGCTTATTTACTCCTAGGTTACTAATTTAATAAGTATATGTGCTATGTTGCACATCTCGTTTTATTCGTCCCACTCGGGTTTTCCCACCATGGCCGAAAATCTTCCCAACATCTGCCCGCTCCAAACCACACATCTACCAGTATGTGCCAGGAAAGGTGAAGAGGTGAGCTTTTCGGCAGTGGTGATCAACCAAGTTTCGCGGCATCCTTGTTGGCCTTGCCCGACTTCGTCTTCCATTTCGAGCACGCATTTCCTTTCCACACGAACCACAATAGCCTCACGATCCACCATCTCCGCCACGAGTTTCCGAACTGTCGGCTCCATCCGATCCACCATACTCGACGCTCAAGCCTTCTTCCCCGGCCGGTCGTAGTAGACCTCCCGGATGATGTCCCCGATCTGATCGCTCTTCCTTTGTAGGCTCTATCCATGCGTTGATGTTGACCTCCGAATATGAACTCTTTCTTAGGTCCTTATGTGACTGCATTATGTGCTCCTCATTTTGTCCTTGCCCGCGGTGCTCTCTCATGGTAGAGCGCACCTCCACCCCGACATCCGTGCGAGGGTTCCCCGCTTCGGTGTCCTCCACAGCTCTTGTTACCGCTTCATCTTAATGCACACCCGCTCGGCCCCACCCGTCCTTCGGGACGCCGTGTTTGCTCTTGCTGGTGTGTAGCCTTTCGTTCTCCATGCACCTCTTTTGTTTCCCTAGATACGACCCTCCGCTCATGCCAATCACGCTCGTCTCGTTCCGTCGATGTCGTCACCTCGCCGCGCCGTCTTTCGACCTGTACTTGCCTCTCAAAGGCTCAACCCAAATGCTATCGTTGGTCACTTGTTTTCACTCTTCCGAGTGCATGCTTGTTTCTTGGCCCTACGCCGACCATAGTGCATGCTTTGTATTACGCACTTCACCCATCGTAGAACCAACCTCCACGTTAGCTCCTCCTCCCTTCGTTGTTGTAGTCCTTTCCAACTCTGATTGGCACTCTTAGCGTTGCTTGTTCATCTTTCCACACTAGATACTGGCTTTGGCATCCACATTCGCTTCAACCTCCGTCTCCTCGCCGCCACGCGCCATCTCTTCGGTCTTACGTTCATCCGCAATTGCTGAAGTCTCGAGATTAGGTATGCGGAGTTCCTCTCACTCTCGGTCTTCCACCGAGCCGTAGTCATCGTCCCCGCTTGGCCTCCTCCTCACACTCACCAGCTCCCACCGTGTGTTGGGGCTTGTTCGCCTCGATCTCCAATCATGTCGGCTTATCCCTTGTCCGAATCGATCTCGACCGATCAGGTTCTGGTTCGGTCGACTCTCTTCCGTATTTGTACTCGACGAATACGGGTTTGGCTGAACAATTTCGATCATCTCGGCTCTTTTTCAGTTTGGGCCCGGTTGATCGGCCCCCACTCCATTATTCTTCCGTGTTGTATTCCAGTCAGGTCGGTTCCTGACTCTCTCCTCTTTGTCACTCCTAGCCTCTCTATCGATCCTTTTGTATATGCCCGCTCCGGGCCTCGCATCCTCAGGGCCACCGCCCATCTCTCTGGTCTTATGTTGGCTCTTGAGCGCAACCGTCGTAGTCTCTGGCACCGGTGTCGAGGGATATCGCCTCCGTCCGCTACAATCTTGCTCATTCTCCTTGTTGTCGTCTCAGCCTCCCACCTTGCTGCCGCCACCGTCTGTCTCTCCGGTCTCACGTGGGCCCTCGTGTCAGACCGCCGAAGTCTCTAGAACCGGTGTGGGCAAGGTCCCATAGCCACCGCTAGTCGATATCATGTCCGTAGCCACCTCGGTCCGGACGTTGTCATCCGTCGCTACCCCGTCTCCAATTACGCAAGTCTCGATTATGCTTGCCTCCTCACTCAATGTTTCGGGCAACCGTGTCCCAAAACTTCCGCCCACTCTCGAAGTGGCGCTCATCGCTCCATAGTCCCCGGCCTTCTCAATGGCCGTCCCTTTTTCGCAAGATGAGAGGGTCGCTCACTTCACACCCTCTCCCATGTCGTCATTGTACGCTCTTTCAGCCTCCACATAGGCCCCATCTTCTACGCATAGGGAGGTGTCGTCCTTCGCGTCCTTTGATCCTCTTGGACCCGACCCTTCTTCGGTTTCGATCTTTTTCCTCAATATCTCGCATGCCTCTTGTACCAAAGCTTCTAGGTCAAACTACTCCGATCCATCATGCATTGAGCTCTCTTTTGATGATAGAGCATAGTCACTCACCACCCTCTCTTCTCTGCCGCTCACGGGCCGTGTTGTGGCCGACCGCTTCTCATCGTGTTGTAGGCATACCCACTCCACCTCGGACAAATCCTCAGTGAGGTCGTGTGCTCCAAATCATCTTCGAGCTCATATAAAATGTCCATCCGCTCCTCTCGATGGACCGTCTTAAAAAATAGGAGGACTTTGTCCACCTCCACTGATCTCCAATCCCGCTTCGATATTTGAGCGAAACGATGCTCGAACTCTCAAAATGCTTCCATTGCACTCCGATGGGGCTTCACCGATGCCACCCATCGATCGAACTCATGCCGACTTCTCCCCTCCGGTTTCTTGTACTCGTATGCCTCCAATGAAGCTTCCATCCTCGTCCTCCCTTGCCGACCTTTCACGTCGCATCCGAATGAACAGACCGATTCAAACAAAACAACCCAAACTAGTCGATCTAACGAACTCAGACAAGCCGACCCGGCCGACATACAATCCGGATGACTAGCAAAATTAGGCTAGATCCCGACTTTACATCCGCCAATTCGACCGAATGCCGACTGCCTTGTATGTATACAACCGTAACTTTAGATTAAAATTGTAAGCTAGGCTCATGGGGGAGATAACCCCAACTATTAGTGTATACATAGTGATAGATGTCATGAAGGGTCTGAAGATTGAGGATGAATTGGAGACGGCCAATTCAGACAAGAGGTGCAAAAAAATCAAAGTCACTCAATTCGGAAGCGGTGATTGATTCGAAGGAGCCAGATCAACTGAAGGCCAAATGGGCAAGGAGGTAGTAGAAGCCGACACAAACACGGAGGAACTGACAGGTCGAGACGGGTCGGAGTTGCAATAACAAAGGAGTTGAGATGGGCCTTTTGAGTAAGTGAAGAAGATCGAGATGCGTGGAACCAGATGCGTCGCGACAAGACGAACCGAACCGGACGTAGAACATGAGCCAGGTGGGAGGACGCCGGGAAGAGCTGGAGGACAGGACCGACTACCACTGACACTGACACTGCGATCCGACCTCAAGTTGAGCTTCAGGGGGAGTGTTGAACGGATAAGCTCAACCGGATCTGGATCGGCTAAAAAAGCCAAAGCCGTATCGGTGTCCGGATGGTATCCGGGACCAAGAGGCGGATCAGACTGTAACCGGCGGGCTGTTAGAGGCCTACGAATCTAGCCTAGTATGCAAGCATATTTTTAGGAGTCAGTGTTAGTCGTTGGTATGAGCATAGAAGTACTTGTCAATACTTCTGTCAGTGCTTTTATGGATTTGTATAAAAGTGCTCACTGAGCACATTGTGTGTACAAAGCGTTATTATTCAAATTGATTTTATTGTGTTGCCCTCTCTGTCTCTGTGATTCAAGTTCCATTAAACCTTGTCTTTGTTTTCTGTTGCTATCCAGATAAACCGGTTTGTCAAAGCTTCCACATATTAAATTTGACAAATATTCATTGTAATAGTGATCGTTTTGTATATTGCCTTTGGCCACATTAAGTTTAATACCAATGGAGGATATTTTTTTGGATAAAAAAGAGGTTGCCATTTGTTTCATCAATGTGTTTGAGAAAAAATAATGGTATGGGTTCATATGAGTCTATCCATGAAACCCAAAATAATGTTAATTTGTTAGTAATTTCATTATTGATATGCATTTTGAATTGTTCCATGTGTGCTCTTTGAGATATATATGTCAAGTTCAAGATTGTTTTATGTTAGATTACATTGTTTTTTATCACTCTATATTCTTCATATGTCTCAATAAACTAAAAGAAAAACTTATATGTGGCTTATATATGTTATACCCATAGAATGTAATATTTGTGTTCGTGGAAGCAATCAAACGTTTGAAAACGTTTGGAAACGAACATGTTAGAAAAGGGAAAAATACATGTTCCTTTTTTTTATACTTGTTTTTTACTTCTCCCTCTCTCCTCCTCCTCATGAATCTTCTTCTGCTACTGATGATCAGAACACCACACATCCGCCATATCTTGGCAGCCATGATTCCTCCAACCATTTTGTTGTGTTTCTTGATCCTCGTTCTTCCCACCTAGTCTACGGGTATGGCTATGGCGATCTTCTTTACAACAATTCTGCCACCAGACCATGGATGTAGTGCTCCCTGGCTTCTGCTACATCTCAGCCTCAATATAATTCATGAGTAGCGATGGGGAGCTCTAGGCAGTAGGTGTGGCTCATGATCGTGGAGAGGATAAGGGAGGAGATCCTTACAGCTAGGGACGTGCTTAGAACCAACATTAATCTCAAGAGCACCATGATCATGAGCAAGAAGAATAGAAGCTTAATCCACAATGTCGACGTTGTTGTCGACAAGGTTGTTTGTGCAGAAGAACAAACAACATCTGTGATGTTGAAGGACCTGTGTATGAGAATGAATAAGATACACACAGAGAGAGAGATATAGGCACAAAGAAACGTTTTATTTCTTGAGAGCAACAATTAAAAATGACAACCAACCAACCAACCTTTTACTAAGGGTTACAAAGTCACTTTATATAGTGACTATCCTAGGGCAACTGCCCTTTATGCTATTTACAGAAATAGCCCAAACATGGGCTGTCCAAAGGGGCAGTGTGAATACCGCCATTATAAACTCGTATTCGACACTCCCCCATAATGGGCGTATACATGGGTTATCTTGAATTATAGGTATATACAAGGTTTATTGGACAAATCGGTTTTGTTCGAGTCGGCAAGATCTGAAGATAGAAGATCGAACCGGTTAGGTTGGAAAAGCTGAAGCCAATCCTCAAAGAACCGATGTCGCTTGTCCGAAACCATCTTGTGTTGTGTGTCCGACTTTTTAACCGGACCGATTTTTCGTTACGCCCATCTGGTGCCGAAGGGATCAGAAGTGATCCACCGAAAGACACTTGGTCATTCCATCTGCGACATTATCGGTTGTGGATATCTTCTCGAGACCAATTTTCCCTAAACTGACGCAGTCCTGAACAAAGTGATATCGAACGTCGATATGCTTGGAGGCGTTGTGGTGAACCGGATTTTTTGACAAAACAACAACACCCTGACTGTCGCTGTAGACAACTGGAGCCGAGTCGAGGTTGACTTGTCGAAACGTGTGCGCCAGCCGACCGAGCCATAAAGCTTCTTTCGCCGTGTCGGACGCAGCTACATATTCCGCTTTGGTCGTTGAGGTGGTTGTGCACTCCTAAAGTTTAGACTTCCACGAGATTGCTCCATTGCTGAATATGAAACAATATCTAGTTGTTGATTTCCGACTGTCCACGTAGGCGACGAAGTCCGAGTCGGTGTAACCGACTACGCCTGAGGTTGAGTTCGGGCCAAAAAGAATGCCGTGGTCTTTTGTGCAATCTAGATATCTGAACACATGCTTGACTGCGTTCCAGTGTGATCGGCCTGGGTTGTGCATGAATCTGTTGACGACTCCTACGGCGTGAGAAATATCAGGCCGTGTCGCGATCATCGCGTACATAAGGGAGCCGACTACCGGTGCATACGGTACCGACTTCATATCTTCCCCCTCCGGACCAGATGTCGAGCTATCTCACTGAGATAGCCGAAGGTTAGTGGGGAGCGGGGTCGAAGCAGACATGGCTGAGTGCATGTTGAAGCGTTCCAAGACATGTCCGATGTAGTTGGTTTGAGACAAGAAAAGTTGTCGTTTATCGCGATGCCGACTAATCTTCATACCAAGTATGTGTCTTGCCGGACCGAGGTCCTTCATGGCAAACTTCAACCGTAGTTTCCGAATGAGTTCAGTGAGCTCTCCGGCATGTCGGCCGCAGATTAGCATGTCGTCCACCTAAATGATGAGGAAGATGGGAGACCCGTCTGGAGCTGTTTTGGTGAAGAGACAGTGGTCCTCATCGCTCTTAGAGAAGCCGACTGACTGGATGAAGTCATCGAACTTCTTGTACCATTGTCGGGGTGCCTGTTTCAAGCCGTATAAACTCTTCCTGAGTCGGCAAACTAGATGTTCCTGGCCGGATGTCCCAAAGCCTTGCGGCTGCTCCATATAGATTTCCTCCTGTAGGTCACCGTGGAGGAATGCCATTTTTACATTTAGCTGAATCACCTCCAAGTTGTCGGCGGCCACGACGCCGAGCATGAAACAAAGGGTTGCCATTTTCACCACATGTGAAAAGATTTCGTCGAAATCGACGCCATATTCTTGTCGAAATCCCTTTGCAACTAATCTAGCCTTGTACTTTGGGTTGGTCGAGTCGGACGTCTCTTTTAGTCGATAGACCCACTTACACGGAAGAGAACGTCGATTCTTCGGTAATTCGACCAAGTCCCAAGTCTTGTTTACGCGAATGGAGTGCATTTCCGACTCCATCGCCAGATGCCAGGTGGCTGAGTCGGCAGATGCCGATGCTTCTTTGTAAGACGTCGGTTTGCCGGCGTCGATAAAGAAAATTCCAGGAGAGTACCTTTCTAGAGGTTGCAAAAGTCTCTCGGATCTTCGAGGTATGACTAAACTGGGTGCATCGAGTATAGGTGTTGGATGGTCGGAAGCCGAGCCATTTGTATTAGAGACATGTACTAAAGTAAGCATTAGATAAGGATAGATCTAGGTAGATAGAAAGAAAGGAGAGAGAGAAAGAAGGGTGCCGATCCACCCGACCACCCCCGAGCGAAGGGATCGAGATGGACTCGAGCCTCGATCGGCGTCCCATACCACCGTCGTGGCGTCGAGTCGTATCTGGTGTTGGTGTGATTTGCTACAAGAGTTGACCCACCACAAGACAGAGTCTCGACGTAGTCAACAAGATCCTGAAATGAGGGTAGCTCGACCTCTATTTATAGCGATACCCAAGGTCCCCAGCCATATTCACACTTGGCCTAATGGGTTGTCTCAATCCCGAGGATTTAAAAGTAATCCTCCCCTTCTTTACACTCTCGTTTAACCCTCACACTTATCCACGTGTATAGAATACTACGGTAAATTCTCACCACGGGATATTATATGGTCATGCCCGTAACATACTCCCCCCTCTTTAAAACATTGCACTCTTGCAATGGAAAGTTAGGGAATTTAGTTCTAAGAGTATTTTCGCGTTCCCATGTGGCATCTTTTATTGATTTATCCATCCATTTTATTTTAAATTCTCGGATTTCTTTAGTAAGTAATTTTTTGTTTTAACATGGAGAATTATTTTTGGTACATGTGGTTTAGAAGATAATTCTTTAGATGTAACCAGAGTTTCAGTTGTAACTGTATTGTCGCTAGAACCTAGAAGTTCCTTTAGACGACTCACATGAAGGACTGGATGAATTCCAACACCATCGGGAAGAGCGAGATGATAGGCTGATGACCCAATGCGTTTGAGGACTATAAAAGGTCCACAAAACTGTGGGGCTAACTTAGCGCACTTACCCGTAGACAATGTCTTAGAATTGTGAGGTACACGTAAAAATACCTTTTGTCCAGGGTTGAATACACGAGGTTGCCTATGATGATCGGCATAAAAACAGGCTCTATCTTGAGTTGTTTTTATATTATCTCGTGCAATATGCAACATATCTTGCATATCCCGAAGAAAGTTTTGCGTACTTCGCAACTCATCATGATGTATATTAACATCAATCGGGGCTCGTGGCTAAAAACCATACATCAACATAAAAGGACTATATCTCGTCGACGTATGCTTGGAGCTGTTATAAGAAAACTCCAAAATTGGGAGATAACGTTCCCATTTTGTTGGTTTTGCACCAACATATGCTCGAAGCATGTCCTCAATAATTTGATTTACTCGTTCTGTTTGTCCATCAGATTGAGAATGATCCGTGGAGCTCATGCTCAACGTAGTTTCTAACTTCTTAAAGACTTGCGTCCAAAAGTCACTAGTAAATTTTGGATCTCGATCACTCACGATATCCATCGATAACCCATAAAAAGGAAATAACTCATCAACGAATTGGTAAGCCAATTTAGGAGCTATTACCGTGGTTTTAGTAGCAATAAATCTAGCCATTTTAGTTAGTCGATCACCCACAACCCAGATGGCATCATGGCCTTTTTGGGTGCGAGGAAGGCTAACAATAAAATCCATGGATATACTTTCCCACTTATTATTGGGAATCTCCAAGGGATGTAAAAGTCCTACGGCTTTAAGTCGCTCAGCTTTGTTAACCTGACATTGGTGACATTTAGTCACATAGCTATGTATGTCAGGGCGCATCTTAAGCCAATAAAATTGAGTGGAGATGAGAACGAGTGTACGATGTATTCCAGGGTGCCCTGCTGAGGGTGCATCATGGCATTCAAAAAGAATACTCTTTTTGACCTCGAGTAAATCTGGAACACAAACCTTCCCATTACCGTAGAGCAGACCGTTAGCAATGTGGAAGTATTCCTTCAAGGATGTCGTGGTGTCTATTCCAGACTCAACTCTTGCCTAGTATTTTGCAAAATAATTGTCATCAGGATACTTTCCTCGAAGGTCATCATAACGATATGATGTTATTTCAATGAAGCTAAGCATGTTAACTTCACGGATGCGGCTTAGTGCATTAGCGATAGTATTCATATAACCTTTACGATATCGTATGGAAAAATCAAAGTTCTGGATGAGATCAGCCCATCGTGCCTTACGACCTTTCAGGTCTTGTTGGTCACAAAAATATTTCAAGGACTCGTGGTCCGTAGTTACCACAAAGTGATTTCCATAAAGATAATGGCGCCATGTTTTGAGCGCATGTATAACTGCAAATAATTCCTTTTCTTGAACGGTATACCGACATTGAGCAGAATCAAGTTTCTTACCTGTCGAATGCTATTGGTTTACCATCTTGATATAAGACAACACCTATAGCATAATCGGTTGCATCGGTTTCAACCTCAAAAGGTTTTGACGGATCGGGTAAAAGAAGTGAAGGAGCCTTGCATACCAAGTCCTTGAGTTCCTTAAAGGTGAGGTCTAGTGTAGCATTCCAGACAATAGGTTTTGTAGACTTACGCATTTGACCTTTTAAAATATTAGTAAATGGCGTCGTCAATTGGGAGTAATTACGAAGGGATTTTCGCAAAAACCCGACAAAACCAAGGAATGATCGAACTTCTCGAATGTTCCGAAGAGTGGGCCAAAGCTTGATTTTCTCGATGTGAGAAGGATCAATTTCAACTCCTCGTTCGGTTATGAGATGTCCAAGGTAAGTAATTGATTTCTTGAAGAACTCACATTTTGAGATCTTCTCATAAAACTGTTTGTCACGCAATGTTTGTAAAACAAAGCGGACATGTTTAGCATGTTCTTGTAATGTACGGCTCTAAACTAAAATATCATCCAAGAAAATAACGATAAATTTGCCAAGTTGTTCTCGGAAAATGTCATTCATTTCTTGTTGAAATGTAGCCGGAGCATTGGTCAAACCAAAAGGCATAACCAAAAACTCATAATGGCCATAGTGCGTACGAAATGCCGTTTTAGGAACATCGTCCTCACTTATACAAATTTGATGGTAGCTAGTACGGAGATCAAGTTTCGTAAAATACCGGGCTCCCTGGAGACAGTCAATTAGATCGTCAGCCCGGGGCAATGGATATGAATTCTTGATCGTCACTTTATTCAAGCGTCGGTAATTAATACACATACGCCATGTGCCCTCTTTCTTTTTAACCAAGAGAACTGGTGTACCCCATGGAGATTTACTATAACGTATATAACCCATTCGTAAATAGTCCTTGAGTTGCTTAGCTACCTCATCCTCTTCAGATCGACTTAAGCGATAAGGAGGTACACTTATTGGTGCAACGCCATGTACAATATCTATACGATTGTCTATATTACGTTTAGGAGGTAAACCATCTGGTAGTTCACCTGGAAAAACATCACGAAAATCATTTAAGATTTCATCAAGTTGTTGTTGTTCAAAATATGTTAATTGAACCGAGACATTATCGATATTGTAAACGTGAATGTTCAGATCAAGTACACAATAAAATAGAGTAGAACAAGACAAGTCCGATATTGATGGACACGAGGAAACAATCGAGAGGGATTGTTTTTTTACACATTGAATAAAATGAGTACAATTGTTCAGTACAAATGTAATTGAATGATGAACCCAATCAATAGATAAAGAAGAGTTTTTATTATAAAACCTGGGATAACCCAGTATTACATCGGTGGTAAAAAGATTCATTACATGGAAGTCTACTTCCTCTATATAAGTGTCAATAGAAATTCCTAATGACTAAATCGCCCCATTGATGTATTGTACTCTTCCATTAGCCAAGTGCACCATGTAAGTGTGATCACTTACGGTGGGTTGGATTCCCCATATTTGAACCGAACGATCATTCACAAAGTTGTGTGAGCTTCCCGAATCAAATAATAATTGTATGGGAGATCCATTGATATACCCGTTTGCACGTAGTAAATCATTGGGATCTAATGTTAGGAAACAGGTCCCTCCGGATGGGAAGACCCGGTGAGAACCGGATGAGGAGTACCCGGAAACGGAGGACCCGGTGAGAACCGGATGATGAGTGCTCGGAAAGCGCCGGATGATGCAGGCCCGGTGAGGAGTGCTCACCGGATGAAGGGACATATTCGTAAATATGTTTCTGACAATCCATCGGGGTTATATTTGTAAATAGCCAAAAAGTCATATTAGTATAAATATGACTTAGGGCAAACTTAGATATGTTGTTGTCATTCTTGTTGGCGAAAAAAAAATTAGAGCGCAACAATGTACAGAGACATAGAGAGAGAGAGAAAGAAACGAAGAGGTCGTTGCCTCTACTATAACCGCCGCCTGTAGCGAAGATCGTGAGCACGAGGTTGTTGCCTCCATGAGCTCACTATTGTAATCATTGTGATATAGTGATAGTTTGCAGTCCGTGGGCTGTCGTGGGTTTTCCCGTATTCGGGTTTTCCACATAAACATCCTGTGTACTCTTCTCTCCATTGTGTCGTGCATTCATTCCCTGTTTTTCTGTGTTTTATGATTCTAAGCTCAGTTGTTGCCGAGCGTTGTTCACCGAGAGTGTGTAGTTCTTGTCAAACTGGTATCAGAGCGAAACAACACATAAAATGGACGAATCGTTGGGAGGCATGTTCAAGCTCACCGGCTCCAACTATTCCGTGTGGAAGTCGAAGATGAGGGACATGCTCATGGTTAAAGATCTTTGGTTGCCGGTTCAGTTCGGGGACAAGAGACCGGACAAAATCGACGCCACGATATGGGAGGTGATGCACATGAAGACAACGACGTACATACGGTGCTTCATCGACATGAGCCTATACAACAACTTCAATGAAGAGAGCAAGGCTCATGAGCTCTAGGAGAAGATCGACATTATGTTTCAAAACAAAAATGTTGTTAACCAGATTTCGGTATTCCGGAAGCTAGTAAGACTCCGGAACCAAGATGGCTCCAGCATGGCGGAGCACATGAATGCCTTCCAGGGGCTGATACACCAAGCAACATCATTGGAAGTACCTCTCGCCTATGAGGTACTAGTGCTACTCCTGCTCGGTTCCCTCCCGGATAGTTGGGAGATGTTGGTTGTCACTTTGGGCAATGCCGGGCCGGAAGGGAAACGGTTATCCCTAGCTAGAGTGAAGTCGAGCTTGCTAGATGAGGAGGCGCATCGGAAAGATAAGGATACGAGCTCCGACTCCAAAGCACTCCTTACCGAATCGGAACGTGGAAGACAAAGGAACCGTAGTCCCCAGAACCGGGAAAAGTTGGGGACACGGTCAAAGTCAAGGGGGAGTCCTACTTGCTTCTATTGTGGCAAGCGAGGACACTTCCAGAAGAACTGTCGGCATTTCCGAAAAGACAAGGAAACCGACGGTACCGATTCGAAGCAGACACCGGACTGGAACGGTAAAGACCGGACGGGGCTGGACTAGAACAGAACGACGAAAATCATGGCAAGTGAAGAAGAGTTGATGCTCATCACCGAGGACAGTGAGCTAAACCTTGCCGGCGACGAGATGACCTGGGTGGTCGACTCCAGAGTGTCGTCCCACCTTACACCCGACCGGAAATGCTTCTCATCCTACTCAGCTGGTGATTACGGTTGTGTCCGGATGGGGAATGAAGGTACATGCCGAATTGTCGACATAGGAGACGTGTGGTTGACAACACGAACCGGATGCAAGCTGCTGCTGAAGGATGTCCGACACATTTCGGAGGTTCGTCTGAACCTGATATCAGCCGGTTGGCTAGATGATGAAGGCTACACAGGTAGCAATCGGAATGGTGTTATGAAGTTCAGCAAAGGGAGCCTGATTGTGGCTCGGGCCCAGAAGGTCAACACCATGTAACTGATGAATGCCCAGTTATGTCCGGAGGAAGTAAACGTGGCCTCCGACACTACTGGTGAGTTGTGGCACAAGAGGTTCTGTCACATGAGCGAGGAGTGGATGAAGAGGCTTGCAGACGACAACTTCATTCTAGTGAAGAACGTGCACTTGGAGAAGTGCACTGACCTCCTTCCGATCGAGGCATCCGATGAGACGTAATGCACCACTGGAGTTGGTGCATACTGGTGTATATCAAGTGGACACGAAGTCACATGCCAGATCGCAGTACTTCGTGACGTTCATAGATGACCACACCTGGAAGCTGTGGGCCACACCGTTGAAGACGAAGGATCAGGTGTTATCCGTCTTCAAAGAGCTCCACGCGAGAGTGGAAAGAGAAACCGGTCGGAAGCTGAAGGCGGTTCGAGTAGATAACGCGGGTGAATACCGGGGGAAGTTCGAGGAGTACTATCGCTCGAAGGGAATCCGGCTCGAATTTACCGTGCCGAAGACGCCGGAACTAAACGGCCTAGGTGAGAGGATGAACCGGACCATAATGGAGAGGGTCCGGAGTATGTTGGCGCATGCAAAACTACCCAAGAAGTTTTGGGCTCATAAACAGATCACCCTCAGTACCCTTGGACGGAGACACACTATAGAGAGTCTGGACCGGTAAGGAAGTGTCCTACCGGCATCTAAAGGTATTTGGGTGTCTTGCGTATGTGCATGTAGCTAAGGACCGGAGAGGAAAAATAGATCCGAAGACCCGGCCATGCATATTCCTCGGTTACAACGACGATGAGTTCGGCTACCGAGTGTGGGACCTGGTTGACAAGAAGGTATTCCGGAATCGAGATATTATCTTCATGGAGGACAAGACGCTCGCCGACTGGGAGTCGGAGAAGAAGATAATGAACTTTGAGTCGAACGGTAAGGATCGATTCTACGATCAGCAGAGACCGGTTAGCACTCGAGGAACCAGCCGGTTATGGTGAGGATACCGAACCGGCAGAAGAAGAAGTAAATGAAGCTGAAACTGGAACCGGCCAAGACCCCGAATCGGGTTAGGATGAAGAGCAAATGGAGGAGCCGGTTACCAAAGCCCAATGACAGAGATATCCTCTCAGAGAGAGAAGGCTCCCCCGGAGATTTCTGGATGCAGACCATGTACTGCTCACTGATGAGGGGGAGCCAGAAAGATTCCAGGAAGCTAAAAGTGACGCCCATAGCTGCAAATGGTTAAGTGCCATGCATGATAAGATGGATTCCCTGCATGAGAACCATACGTACGAATTGGTGGAGTTGCCGAAAGGAAAGCGGGCACTCCGAAACAAGTGGGTGTACAAGTTGAAACCGTGAGATGCCGACAATCCCCCGAGATACAAAGCCAGGATCGTGGTGAAGGGGTTCTAGCAGAAGAAGGGCGTCAACTTCGATGAGATATTTGCCCCGGTAGTAAAGATGACCTCCATCCGGATGGTGTTGAGTATAGCGGCAAGCATGGACCTCGAGGTAGAGCAGTCGGAGTGGTGAGCCGGTTTATGAGCCATCCCGGCAAGGACCACTGGAACGCGATCAAATGGATACTCCGGTATTGTAAGGGCACTTCAAATATGTGTCTCCGATTCGGCTCCGGTAAACCTCAACTTGACGGTTTTACTGATTCAGACATGTCGGCTGATGTGGATACCAGTCGGTCTACATCCGGTTATGTAATGACATAAGCAGGGGGAGCTGTTTCGTGGCAGTCGAGGCTGCAAAAGACGGTTGTGTTGTCAACCACGAAGGCGGAGGACATGGCAGCTGTGGAAGCCGACAAGGAAATATTATGGATGAAGGACTTCATCGGAGAGCTCGGTATCCGGCAAGATGAATACCGGCTCTATTGCGACAGTCAAAGTGCCATCCACCTTGCTAAGAATGCGCCTACCATTCCCGAACGAAGCATATCCAGCGAAGGTATCCTTGGATCCGGGAAAGAGTAGATGACCAGGAGTTCGCACTGACGAACATCCACACGGCCGAGAACGGGTCAGATATGCTAACCAAAGTACTGATACCTGACAAGTTGGAAGCATGCCGAGAGCGGATCGGACTAGTAAGACATCCCATGCCGGAGTGAAGGGGGAGTTTGTTAGGAAACAGGTCCTTCCGGATGGGAGTTGAGAAGAACAGTACTAATGAGCAAACTCGGTGCTGACCCGGTGAGAACCGGATGAGGAGTACCCAGAAACGGAGGACCTGGTGAGAACCGGATGATAAGTGCCCGGCAAGTGTCGGATGATGCAGGCCCGGTGAGGAGTGCTCACCGGATGAAGGGACATATTCGTAAATATGTTTCTGAGAGTCCATCGGGGCTATATTCGTAAATAGCCGAAAAGTCATATTAGTATAAATATGACTTAGGGCAAACTTAGATATGTTGTTGTCATTCTTGTTGGCGAAAAAAAAATTAGAGCGTAACAGTGTACAAAGAGAGAGAGAGAGAGAGAGAGAAAGAAACGAAGAGGTCGTTGCCTCTGTTGTAACCGCCGCTTGTGGCGAAGATCGTGAGCACGAGGTTGTTGCCTCCATGAGCTCACTGTTGTAATCATTGTGATATAGTGATAGTTTGCAGTTTGTGGGCTGCCATGGTTTTTCCCGTATTTCGGTTTTCCACGTAAACATCCTGTGTACTCTTCTCTCCATTGTGTCGTGCATTCATTCCTTGTTTTTCTGTGTTTTATGATGCTAAGCTCGGTTGTGGACGAGCGTTGTTCACTGAGAGTGCGTAATTCTTGTCACCCAATACATAGTGAGGGAAAGAACATTGACAATTACTTAAATGATGTGTAGAGACCTGAAGGACAT
Source organism: Azolla caroliniana (assembly GCF_043228905.1). Lineage (NCBI taxonomy): Eukaryota > Viridiplantae > Streptophyta > Polypodiopsida > Salviniales > Salviniaceae > Azolla > Azolla caroliniana. Next base: position 18,317,340 of record NW_028230436.1, read on the forward strand.
TAGGAATTTGACCTTTATGGTCTGCAGGTTTAGCTTTGTTGTCGTGCTCTTTCCGTTGGATCTTTCGACATTGATCTTTTGTATGACCCTTCTTTTTGCAGAATACGCAAAAAGGATGTTCCTGCTTACAATCGCGATCCATGATTTCGTTGGATGTCTTGTGTTTCCCAGTGAATTGCGACTGCTTAGTCCCGGGCTCTTCGTTGGGTTTGTTGTGGTCCTTCTCCGAAGTGCGTTGATAGCGAAGAACTATTTCAATGGCCTCTTCAAAGGATTTTGGATCCTTATCGTGCACTATCCAGTGATAGTCCGAATTGGGGATGCCATTGACAAAACAAGCTATTAACCAGTTGTCCCCTTCTAGACCCGATTTTTGGATTTGGATTCTAACATGGTGGACATAGTCTTCTAGCGAGGAAAATTTCCGACTAGAGAGGTTCATTAAAGCTTGTGTTGCCTCGGTTTCGAGAGGGAGGTTGCAGAAATTGGCCCTTCAAAACTGTGACAAAATCTGTCTAGGTATTGGGCAATTTCCCCAAAGTACGGAGCCCACGCCACCAGGCGGCGGCCTTACCCCCTAGTTCTCGGCCGACATATGCAATCTTCGTACTATTTGGTGTGGGATAGAGCTCAAAATGAGACTCCCATCGGCCCAGCCACATGAGATTGCTTCTTCGGTTCTTTCCTTTTTGTCTCCCGTAAATGGCTTAACGACAAACAATGGTTCACCTTGTCGCTCATTAGGTCTATTAGTCTCACGTTGTAGACTAATGACACGTGCCTCGAGAGAACTTTGAGATTGCCGAAGTTCGGTCATCTATTGAGCAGTGAAACTAAGGTATTGGGTTATTTGCGAAAAATACATCTCAATGGACATTTGTCCAGGAGGATTCCCTTGAGTTCCTTCCGCTTGAGCGGATGACATCGGGTCATTATTTTGAGCCATTAAATGATTATTTATGAAAAAGAAATAGGATAAGGTCAGTGAGATAGTCATAACATCATGTCGTGATGTAAACATATCATGGGCAAACATTAATCAATATCATGATCTCACGTCAATACCCCTCTAGACGTATGAGATGAGGTTCAAGATCAAGTTACTATGGTAACACAAAGGTGTTTTAAAAACCATGAGGGTGATAATTTAATGTCTTTCCCTGATCTCTATATCGATTTTTTCATGGCGGTTCCCCGAGGCTCAACCATGTATGTTCGCGTCATGAATCGTTTATACACGAAAAAAATGTTAACAATAAACTATGTTTTAGTGCCCACATATGTGGTTTTGGCTCTTTAAGTCCTATTACGAGGACCCCGAAGTGCACTTAGACCTCAACTCTAAACATGTGTTATAATCATATGTATCAACGATAGTTTAATGTTTCATGCTTATAAGAGATATGCGGGGCATTTGCCCATATATGTTTTTTTAAAAGAAACATATATGTCAAGAGTCCTTATTTCGCCCTCATTTACTACAACTATGTTGGTACGTTACCTAACCTCAAGTCTCGTAATTATGATGGCATACGCCGAAGTGCAACCTAATGGTCAAGCCAAATGAGCCCTCTTTTCGTAGTAGGCCCACGTGGCCCATCACATGGTCACGTCATTACGAATGCCTCTCGTAAGAATGATCTCATGGTGGCATCGTATCCATGTACTGAGGGAGGGATGTTGGATACGTGTGTCATAAGAGCGGCCTCACATGAAGTGGGTCAAACCCTACATACTCAACATCATTATGGCTATTGGCGTTTCTTTACGTAACGAAATATCGAAGTCACCAACAGGGATTTCAACAATAAAAAATTGTTGAAAAAAGGGATGGTGACTACACGATTCTCACAAAAATGTGAGGATGGCCACCAAGAACCTTTCCCCGAAAAGCTTAAAATCACGTAATAACTTATATACACATATGTATATTATCACATATATACGATCAACTACGTATACACGTGACCATATATGCCTATATTAAAGAAATCATTATATTTAATAGCCAAAAATGACGTAATCGAGATACGTAATCAAGGCATATATCTCTACGCACACGAGACAACCAAAAATAAGGGTTCAACGTAATACGCAATTGAGGTATTGACCTCTTATGCATACGAGACCAAACACATATCATTTACAACAAAAGCTAGGTGTTGACCTCATACGCAAACGTAACATATGTTCGTGAACGTAATACGTAATTGAGGTATTAACCTCGTACGCATACGACACTCATCACATATTATTTATATGTCAAATGAGGTATTGACCTCGTGCACATATGTAAGCGTTTTAGACAACCAATTAAATACCACTACAACATCATTTAATTAATGAAAATAATCTACATATTAACCATACACATGATTAGATGGGAGAAAAAAAAATAGACAAAAAAATAACAAGAAAGATTACCGAAGTTCCTTGTTGATCCTTGTCTGCATGAAGGCCAACCGCACAACGATAGATCGCCATCCATCGAGAAGATAAGACCAACAAAAGAAACATTAGTACACAGGCTCGGATACCAAATATTAGAGACATGTACTAAAGTAAGCATTAGATAAGGATAGATCTAGATAGATAGAAAGAAAGGAGAGACAGAAAGAAGGGTGTCGATCCACCCGACCACCCCCGAGGGAAGGGATTGAGACGGACTCGAGCCTTGATCGGCGTCCCATACCACTTTCGTGGCGTCGAGTTGTACCTGGTGCTGGCACGCTTTGCTACAAGAGTTGACCCACCACAAGATAGAGTCTCGACGTAGTCAACAAGATCCTGAAATGAGGGTAGCTAGGCCTCTATTTATAGCGATACCCAAGGCCCCCAACCATGTTCACACTTGGCCTAATGGGTTGTCTCAATCCCAAGGATTTAAAAGTAATCCTCCCCTTCTTTACACTCTCGTTTAACCCTCACACTTATCCACGTGTATAGAATACTACGGTAAATTCACCACGGGATATTATATGGTCATGCTCGTAACAATTCAACTGTGCTGAATCGGTGGATTCAGGACGAGAGGTGTCGGTTACCTATGAAACTAATCTCGTGTTGTGGGTTGGGCCTTCATGAAAGGTTGGCACTTCCGAAAATATTACGCTTCGAACTTCAATAGGCCTTTCAGTTGTTTTATGCATAGCCGACTCGTTGAACACGATGTCCGAACTTCGGACGATTTGTCTGTGCTCGGGGTCCCAGAGTCGGTATTTGATCTCACCGTTGGGTCCATATCCAAGGAAAATGCATTTCCTTTCACGTCGAATGCCGCGTTCCCGGCAAAATTTGACGAATTCGTCAGACTTGAATTCTCCTCCATTGTCGGTTCGAAGACATTTTAGTTTCCGACCAGTTTGGTTTTCGACCATTGCAAGCCATTTGGAGAAGATCGAGAACACCCGGATCTTTGGTTCGAATGGGGTAAGCCCACACCTTTCGAGTCGAGTCGTCAATAAAATTGACGAAGTACGAAGCACCGCCGAGAGACTAATGTGGCATCGAGCCACAGACGTTCGAGTGGACCAAATCGAGGGTACTCGATTCTCTTGGTGCTGATGTCGGGTGTGATGCGGCTACCTGTTTGCCGTACTAGCAATGCTCGCAGAATTGGTGATCCGAGAAGGAGAGCTTGGGGATGTAACCGGCTCTGGATAGGTGCATTATGCCGGCCTTGCTGAGGTGCCCAAGTCGTCCGTGCCATAACGATGACAGGGGGATATCAACCAAAAATAAGTCACCCTCTTTGAGTGTGACAAGGGTACAAAGAGTGTACCTTTGGTCCTCGAGCAAGCAGGAGGTTCCCTTTGTGGAGTGTCCACCCTCCTGATGAGAACCCGGCACGGATGCCGGCTTCATCAAGTTGTCCGACTGAGATCAAGGGTCTTGAAAGCTCAAGAACATTTCAGACATTGTGTAATACGAGTGTAGAGCCACCCGGAAGGTTGAGCTCTACGGTGCCGATTTCGATTATGGCGCAGTGTTGCGAGTTCCCGACTTGGACTGAGTCGGAGTGCCGGTCCGAGTATTGCCGAAATTGAGATCGGTGAGGTGTCACATGATACGATGCACCCGAGTCCAGGAGCCATGTGCTCGATTCCTCAATCGTAAGCAGAACTTTGATTCGACTCGGTTCTCTATGGACAGTATGTTCAGGTCGGTTGTCAAAATTTCAGCTGAAGAGCCAACGTAGTTGACCTCCTCATGCTGACTACTCTTCTGATCCACTCTCTGAGTTTTGTAAGTTTTTGCTTTGAGTGCCCGACAGTCGGCTTTGATGTGTCCCGGTTTCTTGTAGTAGTTGCAGATTCATTTGTCCCGGGACTTGCTCCAGCTTCGTTGATTGTTCGGCGGTTGGGAATAACTTTCTCCCCGATTGTTCGATCGGTCAACCGAACCTTGTAATACGTAAGCTTCATCTACCGAGTCTTTGGCGAAAGACTTTCTCCGAGCTGCTTCAGTCAGGATTGCGCTCGTGATTTCGGAATACTTAATGGCAGTTGTTGAAGCATTGCACACAGTTGTGACGAAAGTTTCTCAAGAAGAGGGGAGAGTACTCATGAGTATCATTGCTCTGAGTTCATCCTCTATTGCTGTCCCCTGAGACGATATTTGGGAGCTTAGGCTTTCGTACTCGTTGAGGTGTGTCTGAACCGAATCAGATTCTTTCATCTGCAAGTTGTAGAGGCGCCAGATCAGATACATCTTCGTTGCGGCAACCTTCTTTTCATAAGTTTTCGACAGTGTTTTCCAAAGTTCAAAAGCTGTCGAGCATGATTGCATTGTGAAGTACACTGACTCCGACAAGTGCATCTGAATCGTGGCACAGATGATTCTGTCCAGCTTTAGGCACTCGTTTGCCTTGTATGCTTGTGCAGGATTTTCATTCTCAATCGGCTCTATCTGACCCTTGACTATGAGATAGTCCTGCATTTGTTCCTTCCAGAAGTTGAAGTTCGAACCGTCGAACCTCCTTAGACTCATCTCCGATGAGCCGGATGTTGATGCCATATGATTCGGTTTCGGTTGGTAAGACTCCGTTCGGAGTTGACTGGGAGCCTTAGTTGGGTGCAACTGGTCGGCTCACCCGATATCGTTCTAGTCGGTCTTGAACCGGAGTCAGTTTGGTTTCAAATACTTGTTTGCTAAACCTTCTTGGAGTGACTCTAGTTAGCTTCCAATTGTATGCCGAATACCGATCACAAGAAACTGATTGTTTAGGCAGATTCTGCTTCGGATGACTACAGCGATGAGAGGGACGGATCCAACTGATCCTCCCGAATGTCGATCAGCAAATGAAGCACGAATTTGGTTGTTGCCTGGACACCAATCTCAAGTGGTTACAATCACAGGAACAGAGTATAGCCGGCTAGCTTACTCCAATGAGTGATTTAACATAGTGAGATGCAGACTTCTTGTTTTTCTTCTCTCTTCTCTGTTCTTCAAGAAAAACAGAAACAGAGTGTTGTGTGGTGTACTATGACGGCCGACAGCGGGTTGAAGAACCTCCAACGCTCTGATACCAAATGTTGTGGACAAGGTTGTCAGTGCGGAAGAACAAACAACATCTATGATGTTGAAGGACATGTGTATGAGAATGAACAAGATGCACAGAGAGAGAGAGAGAGAGATAGGCACAAAGAAACATTTTATTTCTTGATAGCAACAGTTAAAAACAACAACCAACCAACCAACCAACCTTATACTAAGGGTTACAAAGTCACTTTATATAGTGACTATCCTAGGGCAACTGCCCTTTATGCTATTTACAGAAATAGCCCAAACTTGGGCTGTCCAAAGGGACAGTGTCAATACAGCCATTATACGCTCGTATTCAACAAACGTGAATCAGATGCCAGAATCAGATGAATCATAGTCATGGTGATCCTCATAATCAGATGAATCATAGTCATGGACCATGGTGACCCTCAGAAGCAAAAACATAATCAGAGTCATCACGATGATGGCAGTGATTAGAACAATAGGAAGAATCTAAGGAGGACAAAGAGAAGAAAGATAAATGGTCTTGGGAATACTGCCATAGAAGTTGAAGCTTTAGCTCATAACACATGTCACTCTCTTGCTCTCTCTCCCTCTTTCTCTCTCTTTCTAATGTTTAGTACTTTAATAATTTCTAAAGTATTGAAACTTGATTTCTAATGTTAGTACTTTAATAATTTCTAAAGTATTGAAACTTGATGACATGTGATTCAATCAATACCATTCTTATATATCCAATCCAACGTTGAGATTATTTACCATACATGTATGATTGAATCATTCTCGAATGCAAATGCACGTATGATACATATGGTTCATTCTATGGTTATACCTCTAGTGGTTTTGGGTAATGTTTCCTAATTGTGTGTGCATTACTATGTGGCACTTGATGAAGCATTTCTAGGAATTTGCATATGATGTTTAATGTTCATTTATAATTTTGCGAGTCATCAATTGTAAAGACGGTCATTGAACCCTTCTAGGATTAGAAACTATGTGTGCATGTATATTTTATATGTAAGGGTATTTAAAATGAGTGGAAAAATATATTGGTAATAAGAGGTATTTTTATTAATATTTTTTCTAGAAAATGGTCACTAAAATAGTTAAAAACATACGTATAAGGGGTTTATAAATGATGTAATGAATGCACGTGATACAACCTTCTTATATATAGTGGAGTCCCCGGGAATTATGCACGTGATGCTAGCTTAAAACTACTACGAGCAATTGTACACATGAATGTATACTAGATATGTTGGTTAACATATAACACTCGAATATAACAATAGAACCTGTTGGTACGCATGCATGTGCCAAGTGTAAATAATACAAGGGAGCAATTATGCACATGATGCTAGTTTAAAACTACAAGGACATTTGTACACATGATTGTATACTAGATATGCTAGTTAACACATAACACTTGATTATAACACGATCATGTCAAGAGTTCGAATGTTGACATGACCGTGACAAAAGACCTAAAGGAAGGTGAATCGGGGATAGCCAGTTCAGTTGCATTGAAGTAAATGTCATTACTTCATGACAACCCCATCAAATGAGCTTGTATAACATTTGAGTTGTTTGTACAGAGCATTAAGCTTTCTTGTAATAGAAGTTTGCTCACCCTTCCCTTACCCTGTGTTTACCTAATTGTAACTAACTGTGTACTCAGTGTCTTCCACATGTTTCCTTTTAAGGTTATCATCCATCACATGTAATGCATGAGCGCCAAATGGTGATCATGCATCACATGCATTTCATGCAATATATGCATGTCTTGTACCCTCACATGCATCGTATACATGGGGGCATCTATATAAGAAAGGAAGACAAAAGGGGGAGGGGAGGTATGTATGAATCAAGAAATTAATAATAAAAACTTAGCTATCTTATTGGTAATGTGTCTTTTCTTTTAAAATGGAAGTCGAGGGTTCAAAACCTTAATAATAATGAACTTTTTTTCCTTAATCTTCTTCTTATCCTTCATCTTTTCAACTATACCTGTCTCTCTCTCTCTCTCTCTCTCTCTCTCTCGTACTTGCTTTCTCACTTATGCTAGTAAGAACATTGAGTCCTTCCAGTGTAGGACCCCGACAATCCCACTTCATTTCACGAACACAAGAGGATTTACTCGACATATTTCTTGGTGAACCCGCCGTGAACGAAGTAGTAGGAAGGATGAAGGCGAGGATCGACTGATAATTGGAGATGGCATCCTCAAGCAATCAAGTAGGAGCATTCGAAAGAATGATGATAATCGTCCAACAAATTATGAGATCCCTAGATAATCATGCGAGCATGGAGAAGGTTGTCGACTGCGTAGTGGAGGTCATGGGTCCATTTAATGGACGGAACATTAAAAAGTTCCCTAATGAATACAAAAGGGAGATGAATCAAAGGGACGTGTTTGAAGCACGCTAAATCTCGAGTTTCAAACAAGTTGTCGCCAACAACATTCAAAGAAGGGTCATCGAGCTTCAAGAAGGGAAGGCAACGTAACGTGGTTTGAGCTCAACAAAGTAATATTAACGGAGTTCAAGACCGAGGATTTGTCAAGGATGACTCGACATGTCTTGATGAAATAGAAAGAGAAGAAAAATAAAAAGATGAGTGCGTCGAGCGTATACGACGAGTTCTACTAGATGTTTGGTCGTATCCCCACCTCACACCAAGCGTTGTTTGGGGAGGACAAGACATTGTATTTCCTGAAAGCTATGAATGTGAAGGATAGACGAGAATTGGGGGCTATCCTAGAAGATGATACCCAAGCAAACGAACTTGAGACAGACTGGATTGCGGTGAAGCGAGCGTGAAACAGGCTCGACAAGCGTCGTCAATGGCTTGATGACACTGACTTGGCAAGGCCGGGGGTAGAAAAAATGAGACCAACCAAACTGTCAGAGCTGCTTAAACAAAGCAACCCAGATGAAAAGAGTATTTGATAATGATATCATTGAAAAATTAGGGAAGAAGTTTGAAATAGTCATGCTAGCGAACATGTATCGTCGAGGGCCAAAAGGCTAAGAACCCTTCAGATGTGTGTGGTGTGATAGCGTGAACCACATGAGAAGGGATAGTGCAAGCCTAAGTGAGGCCATTCGACAAAATATTGTATACCTAGATGACAACATGATCTGTTGTAGTGAAACTAGAAGAAAGCTATGGAAGATGTTGAAGCGACTCACGTGGATGCAATGCACTATGTTGCACCTGCCAGAATAAGAGTCGGAAAAGATAAAAATGAAGCTTCTAGAATGGGAACAAGGTTTTGGTCTATTGTTCTCGAGTATGAGAAGAAGAGGAAAGTTACTTCGGACAAGGTAGAGTTTGCGGACAAAAGTGTGCAAAGTAGGACCGGATGGTAGGATCTGGTGAATGACAATACCATACTCGTGGAAGTTATGTGCAATAACCATGAGGTGCCCGTGGATGAAAAGAGAAAAAGAATGGAAGGGCAATACAGTCCGTCAAAAAGACATGAAACAAGGAGTACAAAAAAGAAGGAAGATGAAGAAACAAGTCGAGCTTTACGGACGAAAGTTGGGAAGTTAGGCCAAAAAGGGGAGTCGAGCAAACGAGTTGAAGAAACAGTTCAACCCATGAGCGTTCATGTCGAAGTCCTCGATAAGAAGGGGAGAACTATGCCTACCTATATAATCTATGGTAAGACATAGAACAAACGAAAGATTTAACAAGATTCTCAAAGAATGTGTTCTTGATAGCCATGTGACCTTGTCCTTCAGGGTATTGCTCGGCATTATGAAAAAGGAGTTCCATAATACGCGTGTGGACCTCGTAAAGAGAAAAAGGCAACACTCAGACGAGGACGAAGAGAAACCACAAAAAACAAAAGCAAATGCCATAACGACGACAAGGGACGAAGTCAATAAAGATATGGAGGACAACCAATATACTCGACCTCAATGGGCACAAGCGACAACATAGGCACAAGTAAAGTTGGCAGAAAGAAAAGAAACAGTGGTAGTATTAATAGACTATGGGTTCGATATCAATCTTATGTCAACCGAGGTCTACAATAAGGGAAGATGGCCCCTAAATATAAATCATGGGAGAAAGATTTGTGTGGCAACGAATGCTATTGAAGACCTGTATGACACATGTCCTAGTATCCCTATCACGATTGGCAATGTTGAGATAGTTCAACATTCTTTTGTTCAAGACTCGGCATCCCATCCTATTATTCTAGGACAAACATACATAACATCGTCCCGGATGTAAACCAAAGTGTTCAACAATGGTGTGGCATTGGCTCAACCAAAGTCTTGACGGGAAGAAGCCTATCGAGTTCTTGATTGTACGTGCCAACCACGAAAGGAACCGGGATAGGTTTGGTCGACCGTTAAGTCATAAACAAGGAGTGTGGAATGGTGTGCCATTGGTGTATAACATGGAGAGGGAGAAGCTTAAGATTAAAATAGGACAAAGATACTAATGAGGATTAGAAAAAAATCAATACTACTACACTAACATTATGAGAGAGAGAGAGACTCAATTAAATTTATAATTACTATTAATTATTAGACCTAAAAATTCCTAAAAAATTAGAGACATAGTGAGAGAGGATTAGTTATAAATTGTTAATTAGGAGTTTTAGACCATGAGGTCAATACAAGAAGTGCGAGCGGTATACAATCGGTGGGTGTTTGTGAGAGGGAGAGGGAGTAACTATTAAAGAATACAAATGTGTGTGTGGGTGAGAGAGAGAGAGAGAGATAAATATGTACAAAGTTTAGAGAGAGAGGGAGATATACTAAAGACTAATTTATATTAAGAAACTTAAAAGGTAATACAAAGAAATGGTCGATGTGGCGAACTAGTTTCGCTCCTAAGGAGCTCATCAATGCTCATGACCATGTAGAATTTGAGGGGTTTTTATAGGGAAGAAAAGGGATGAGAGAGAGAGAGATACACTAAAAACTAATTCATATTAAGAAACTTAAAATGTAATACAAAGAAATGGCTGATGTGGCAAACTAGTTTCGCTCCTAAGGACCCCATCAATGCACATGACCATGTAGAATTTGAGGGTTTTATATAGGGAAGAAAAGGGATAAGAGAGAGAGAGAGAGAGAGAGAGAGAGAGAGAGAGGTTTCAAATTTTATGATGTGGGAGTTTAGGGGGAGAGATGCATTTGGTGGGGGGTTAAAGATTTTATAGGGTTATTTGAAAATGTGTGATGTGGGAGTTAGGGAGGGTGATGTATAGTGGTGGGTAGGAAAAGATTTTATAGAGATCTTTGAAAACAGGATGGGGCTATGAGAGGGGATGGGTAGAAAGCAGGAATTTAGAAGTAAGGAGGGAGGGGTAGGAAGTGAAAGGGGGAGGGGGGGTAGAGGGGAAATTTAATTGAAGGAGGAAAGGGTAGAGTGAGATTTAGAAGAATGAAAGGGGGAGGGATAGGAAATAAAATTAGCAATAAGTAGGGAGGGGTAGGAAACAAAAATAGAAATAAGGGGCGAGGGGCGAGGGGTAGAATAAAATTACTAAAAGAGGGAGGGGTAGAGTAATAATAGGGAAAGAGGTGGGAGGGGTAGGGGTAGGGTGATCATAGAAAAATAGGAGGGAGGGGTATGAGTGAAAATCTAAAAAAAGGAAGGGGGAGGAGGGAGGGGTATGAATAAAAATCTAGAAAAAGGGAAGGGGGGAGGGGTAGATTGAAATTTAGAAAAAGGGTCAAGAGTAGGAAGTAAAATTTAGAGAGGTTGGAGGGGTAGAATGAAATTAAAGTTAAAGAAGGGAGGCTAAATTGAGATTTAGAAGAAAAACGATTTTGAGAGGAGGGCTAGGGGGAAGAAATAAAAGTGAGGGGGGGATAAATATAAATAGGAAGAAAGTGAGGAGGGGCATGAGATAAAACTTAAAGGGAGGGAATTGAGGGGAGCGATAGGAAGAAATTATGTGAAAGTAGGGGGGGTACGAGGAAAACATGTAAAAGTAGGGGGAGGGGCAAAGGGGAGAATTATAAAAAGTAGGGGGAGGCGTAAGAGGTTAGATTCTGAAATTATGAAAGGTGAGGAAAGGGGTAGTCTAAAAATAAGGGGAGGGGTAGAATGATAAAATTTAAAGTTAGGAAGACAAAATTGGAAAAGTAAGGGGAGGGGTAGAGTTAAAACAAAAAGGAAAGGTGAGGGGGAGGGGGAGGGGGAGGGGGAGGGATGAGAAGAGGGGTAGGAGGAGGGTGCTAAAATAATGAGAAGTGAGAGGTAGAGTTAAAAATAAGAAAAAGTAAGGGGAGGGTATGGTGAGAATTAGGGAAAAGTAGGAGAGGGGTAGAGTTGAAAAATAGGAAAAAATAAAAGATGAGGGGAGGGGTAGAATTGGAAAATAGGAAAAACAGAATGAGGGTAGGATGCTAAAAGTTAAAAGGTGAGGGGTAGACTTCAAAATAAGGAGGTGGGGGGGTATAGTGAAAATATGGAAAAGGTAGGGTAGGGGTAGAGTTGAAAATAGGTAAGGGTGTGACACGAATTAAGTAAAACCAAAAGAGGGGTAAAGTTAACATAGAGAGAGACTATGGGGGGAAAGATATTATGCAAGAGAATGAGAGGGGGAGGGGGAGTGATGTAAGGTATATTGGTTACAACAAAAGGGTAGAACATGTAGTGAATAGAAATGTCGGCTACAATGTAGTCCTACGCATTGGAAAGGAAATACTAAGATTATGAAAAAATGTCGGCTACCGAAAGTAGTCCAATGCATACATACTAAAAGAGACAAAAGGGAATGCATGGCTGCTGAATGTAGTCCCATTCTGACAATGAAAAGATGTGAGGACAAGATGTCGAGAGCGTGAGGGATGCCGAATGGTACCATTGCAATGCTGCAAATCGTTGCCCGAGGGAACTCATCATGAACGAAGGCTCGAAGGGTGTCGATGCTCATCCGTCATGGGTGCCAATCTCCGATCCGTGGAGCTCCATAGAAATATGTTCGGTTTAGGGTTGGTCGACCGTTAAGTCGTAAACAAGGACTGCGGAATGGTGTGTCATCAGTGTATATCGTGGAGAGGGAGGAGCTTAAGATTAAAGCGGGAGAAAGATACTGATGATGATTAGAAAAAAATAAATACTACTACACTAACATTGGGGTCAAGCTATCACTTACTACGGCTTACAACCCAGAGGCGAATGGGAAAATACAACAGGGTCATGAACCTATTGTGAAGGCATTAGTAAAGTCTTGTGTTGGGAAGCTAAGCGAATGACCTAGATTGCTATCATGTGTTGTGGGTTGATAGGACAACACACAACATCATCACTGGGTTTATGCCAACAGAGCTCATTATTGGTGCGAAACCTACATGCCAATAGAAAAAAACATCCTTTCATGGGTCGCTTTACCATGGGAAGATGGAATGAGTAGAGAAGACTTGCTAACCACAAGGATCCGATTACTGGAGCAAAGACCTGAAGATGTCAAAATGGCAATCGACTACATAAAGAAATCTCAACCAAAGAACAAAGAAGCTTTCTATAAAAAACACCAACTTCGCCTAAAGAAGAAAGAAGAAGGCGATTGGGTTTTAGTCTATGATGGTAGCTTGGACAATCAACACAATGCTACTCGGAAGTTCTTAAACAGGTGGTTTGGACCATATGTACTAAAGATAGTACAAGATAATGCCACTTATCAGTTTATGGAGTTAGATGGTACTTATCTTGTTGTACTTATTGCAGGGAAAAGAGTTAAAATCTTTAAGGAAAGAGAAATGGCAAGTGTTTGCATAGAGTTACTAAACATCAACGAAGATGAGGAATGGCAAGAAACCCTACCACCATTAGCACATGTTGAACGAGCAAGCTCAACATGGGCTGGACCGGGTGGACAAGCAGGTAGGCCAGAACAAAATCAACTCGGTTGGCTAGGCCCACTTAGGGTGACAAGTCTAAGCTCCGGACAGGGTTCCAGACCAGATGCCGGATTGGCTGAAGAAGCCGGATGCCGGAACGTCACACGTGCCGATTAGACCTATTCTCGTAAATAGGCCTAACATAGGCAGTTGGTGTCGGAGGCTCTTTTAAAAGCATTGAAGTACCTGTCAATACTTCATGACAGAGCTTGATCGAGACAGGGTGATGCAGATAGGTGTCACTGATCACACTACCCTGGAGAAGGAGATCGAGACGAAATGGGTCCCACACGTGTGACTATGTACCACGAAGCTAGAGGAGGTCTGGTACGTAGATTTCAAAGTGTCAAATAATATGATGAACCATGTTGAGTGGTTCTCAAACATGGAAAAACCGGAACAATCGGGAGTTGTCAAGACCGGTGACAACACCGTGCACCCCATCAAACACATGGGTGATGTACCGCTCAACCATGTCCGACAAAAAGGCCAGATGTGGAATGTGCTGCATGTCCTGACAATTGCAAAGAACTTGGTTTCTGTTAGACAAATTGTCAATTAGGACATGGAGGTCTGATTTAATCAGCACGATTAATTCATAGAGGATGAGGGTTGGCTGATAGCGCGAGGGTGCAGAGATGCGAGGATGTTTATCCTCAAAACAAATGATGTTGGTGCCACGATGTTTGTGAAAGGACGAAAGATCAAATCTAACTTCGACTAGTGGCACAAGCGGATCAACCACATCAATTATTAGAAGCTTCCAGAACTTTAGTTGAAACAGGTGGTTTCTAGACTACCGCAGTTTAGTGGCCGGAGGGCCGAGATATGTGACGCATGTCAACTTGGGAAGCAGCATTGGCTCCCATTCCCCAACGAAAAGAATCAGAGCCAGAATCGGCTTGACTTAATCCACACAGATGTACGGTGGCCGACAAGTTGTATAAGCATGGGCTGCAGTCAATACTTTGTGTCCTTCATCACGACTTCAGTCGGCACACTTGGGTATTACCTCATAGAGAAGAAGAGCAAAGTCTTCTCCTGTTTCCGGGATCTAAAAAGCTTAGTTGAAAGAGAAGCATAGAGGAAAATCAAGTGTGTATGGTTGGATGGTGGAAAAGAAATTATACTTTTTCAGCCAGCTCACAAGTTACCTATAGTAGAAGGGAATCCGGAGGGAGTTCTCCTGTAGAGACACGTTGGAGCAGAACAACGTGGCCAAGACACAGAACCGAACTCTAGTAGAAGTTGCTAGGGCAATGCTAGAGGAGAAGAGGATGCCCAAACTCTATTGAGCCTAAGTTATCCAGACGGCCATTTATATACAAAATCGGATCTTTGCTCCCGGAGCAAAGGTGTCACCACACGAGCTCTATTTCGGGCAAAAGCCGAATTTGACACATCTCAAGGTGTTCGATAGAATCACATATGTGCATATACCAGATGAGAGACAAAGAAAGTTGGATGCCAAGTCAGAGAAATGTGTTTTGGTCGGCTACTCACACGACCAAAAGAGGTAGAAGTCCTACAACCCCCCGTCAAAGCAAGTGCGAGTGAGTTGTGATGTCATCTTTGACAAATGAACGTCTTGGTATTCCGTTCCATCTCCGACCCCTGAAAACTCCTATTGGATGGTTTGGACGACCAAGTGTGGAAGGGGTGGAAAACGGCTACGAGTTGAATTAGTAGTGGGTAGGACCAAGCGACGCAATAAAGAATCAAGAGTAGGAAATAACGGATTGAAAATTAGTAAAGTATTGAATATGCAACGGTTCACGAACAGTCATAACCATCCATGAGCTCTATAAAAAGGGCCATGGAAAGCTTGTAAATGTTAATCGAATATCACTGTATCAGTGCGCTTGTAATAGAGTTCTGTTTACTCCCCCTCATAGCCTGAGTAAGAAATTGTGTCGTAATTTCTCTGTGTTGAGTCTCCACATTCTGTGTAAACATTGTGTAACCAATCGGTTGTAGACGGCTTGGTCATCTCTACAATCGCGCAATCATTCTTCGTTTGATTCATACGTAAGTCCATACAGTTTGGTGTCCCCAATGATTCGAAGAGAAACTAACTCCTTTTCCCGAACACAAGACCTTGAGTCAAATAGACAAAGGACCGGATATTCAACACCGTGTTATCCAGGCCAATAACACTTTTGGCACGCCTGGTCGATGTGTGAGCACAGTGACGAACATAGGGGAATGGATGTTGTCTACCCAACGAGGCAGGAAGGATACAATGCGACGAGGTATACCCCAGACGCGGGCGCAATCCCAAAGTGCGGTAGAGCTCGCCCTGGAAAAGTCGCGACTAGACATTCAATTGCTGGATCTCGACGAAAGCGTGGTCAAGTCTACGCTCACCGAGCACGGCTTCATTGGATAGGAGGTCATGTCCGGAGTTCACCTAGACTTCGAAACCACCAACGGAAGTGGTTTTGAGGCCAACCATAGTAGTAATCACACACCGCTTATGACAGATCGTGTGCATGCCAACATCAACCTTTACAACTCCGACACCATGACGTTTTTGTATCCCCATTAAAATGGTGAACTTGATGAAGAGGCACATGTGAGGTCATTCCTCAACATGTGGCAAGCCAACCACGTGTAGCAACAACAAGCGAAAGCCGACGCCAGAGTTCGGGCTCACTCTCGACAGCAAGGTGGCAAGATGACATTCACAGGTCAACTTGGCCACAATTACGACCTTCCAACAACTACGAACGGTGTTCCTTTGCATGTTGGCGGAACGTGACATCATTAACCTTACCGGTAATACGGAAAGGACCGAGTCGTCAATAATCCAACTTGTCGCACGGTCGAGTAGTCTTGATGTGATGACGTAAGAGGCATACTCGATCTCTGATGGCAAAAGAGGAGGGAAGCCGATGACGATCCACGTAAGTCTTCTGTGTCTGTTGAGCATGACGAAGATGAGTCGAGAGATCCGTCTAGACCAAATAATAAAGTTTCTTGCGAACAAATTTGGAGTCGAGGATGGCAGCAACTTCATACTTTGGGCCGGCGTCAAACTCAAGTGGGGGCGGCGGTGGTGTAACACGATCGGGAATAGTGTTTGCTTTATAAGGTTCCAGAAGAGAACTATGGAAGACTGGATATATCCGAAGATGTAGAGGAAGATCAAGGCGGAACGTGACATCACTAACCTTACCGGTAATACGGAAAGGACCGAGTCGTCGATAATCCAACTTGTCGCACGGTCGAGTAGTCTTGATGTGATGACATAAGAGCCATACTCGATCTCTGATGGAAAAAGAGGAGGAAAGCCGATGACGATTCACGTAAGTCTTCTGTGTCTGTTGAGCATGACGAAGATGAGTCGAGAGATCCGTCTAGATCTTGCGTAGTCTCTCCAAATGATCCCCGGCACGAGGATTGGTAGGTAGCTCCGGGGTGTCGATCACTGACCAGCGAGGATGAGAACCAGCATAAGCGTAGAATGGGGAGACTCGATTCGAGGAGTGAACAACATTATTATACGCAAACTCCACAAAGTGGAGAATCTTGGCCCAATCGTCCTGTTGATAACTCAGGAAACACCAGGGATATTGCTCCAGCATTTGGTTTGTTCGTTCCGCCTACCCATCGGTCTGAGGATGGTAGCCGGAGGAGAGGTTGCAAGAGACCTTGAGCATCTTGAAGAGATGCTGCCAAAATTTGGAGACAAATTGCGGTCCCCGATCACTAATGATACTGTTTGGGAGGCCATGATGCCGAAATACCTCACGCATGACAAGGGCGGCGGTTTCCTCGCTAGTGATGGCCCTAGTACACAGCACAAAATGTGCCATCTTCGTATATCGATCGATGACGGTTAAGATAGCATCGAACCCCTTCGAGACTGGCAGATCGGTGATAAAATCAAGACAAATAGACTGCCACGGCTTAGTTGGAATCGGTAAGGGCTCCAACAAGCCATATGGATGGTGTCGTGGCATCTTTGCTCGGCAGCAAGCATCATAGGTTCGAACGTAGTCGTCGACAAAACGTCGCATATGGGGCAACCAAAAGGATCATTGAACTAGATCCAACGTCGTAGTGCTATCAAAATGTCCCGCCATATGGGTGTCATGACAACTTTGGACGATTTGAAGGCGACAGGAGCAATCGGGGACATATACAAGCTTTTTAAAGAATAACAAACCATCATGATATTCGAATTGTCGGTAGTCCATACCTGGTTGCTGAGAATGGGAACAGGATGCCCGAGAGGTATCAATGTGCCCCAGAATGTCTTGAGCAAAATTGTCTGTCTTCAAACTCGTACATATGGTGTCTATAATCTGGGAATCCATTAGGGTGTGAAAAATCCGCGTTGTGTGCAATCGTGTTGGTCCCAAGATTACTTGCTTTTGATTATCGAACACTGGATCACCAGGACGAGGTGCAAGATATGAACGTCGTGATAGCGCATCTGCTTTTCCTTGCTGCTTCCCAGGTCTATATGTGATTTTGAAGTCGAAACGCGTGAGGAATTGAGCCCACCGAGCTTGCCGTCGATTTAGCACCCAAGCATTCTGGAAATAAGCAAGGTTTTTGTGATCACTAAATACGATGACCTGATGTGGAGAGCCCTCTAAGAAATTCCGCCATTGCACAAAGGAATCCACGATGGCTAATAACTCCTTGTCATGTATTTCGTAGTTGATTTCCGCGGCATTGAATTTGCACGAATGGAAAGCCACAAGATGTAACTCTTCTTTATCTCCTTGTTGAGAAAGGAAGCTACCGAGGGCGAAATCCGATGCGTCGGCCTCCATGATGAATGGTTTCTTTGTATCCACATGTGCTAGAATAGGAGCTGACGTAAAGGCTTTCTTAAGATGCCGAAAAGCCAGGTCTGCTTCATTGGACCGAAGAAATGCTTGTCCCTTCTTCATAAGTTGTGTGAGAGGTAAAATAATCTTTGAGTAATCCTGCATAAACTTGCGATAGAAGTTAGCAAAACCTAGAAAACATTGTACATCTCGTACCGACCGTGGAATTTGCCACTCTAGCACAGTTTGGACTTTAGTTGGATCCATGAAGATGCCCTTTGAGGAGATGACGTAGCCTAGAAATTCCACTTGCTTGCAGTCAAAGCTACATTTTTCAGGCTTGGCATAAAGACCATTCTCGCGGAGTCGTTTTAGTACTAATAGTACATGAGAATCGTGCTCTTCCTAGGACTTCGAATAAATCAAGAGATCATCCAGATAGATGATCAAACAGATATCCAAGAGGTCTCTGAATATATCATTTGCCATGTGTTGGAAGACTGCGGGTGCATTGGTTAGACCGAACGGCATAACAGTATATTCGAAATGCCCATACTACGTGCGAAAGGCAGTCTTCCATTCATCTCCCGGTTAGATCCGCACGAGGTTATACGCTCCTCGTAGATCGATTTTTGTAAAGAACTTGGCACCATTAACTCGCTCTAAAAGACTTGATATAAGAGGAAGTGAATACCTATTCCGGATGGTGATTTTATTTAAGCCGTGGTAATCAACGACGAGACAAAGTGAGCCATCTTTCTTCTTGACAAAGAAGATGGGTGCACCGGCCGGAGATTTCGAATGACGAATAAACCCGCTTGCCAAGTTCTCCTCTATGTAGGCTCGAAGGACTTCTAACTCGGTTGGGGACAAGTTGTAAATGGGTCCCCATGGTGGCTCTGCTCCCGATTGTAGATCAATGGGACAATCATAGGGACGATGATGAGGAAGAGTACCGGCTTTTACCTTGTCAAATACATCGGCATAAGGAGGATATTTCGCCGGAAGTTGTACTAAGGATTCCTCCTTAATAGTGCTGGAAGGATATACTGATATTGCAAATAGGAACATTGCCTCCTTGTGTCCTTCTTCGCGTAATTGTCGTAGTGAAATGGTCGAAACTCGATGAGTAGATTCTTGGGGCTGTCGATGTCGGACTTCTCTTGTTCTCCAATCTATGTCTAGATTATGTAATTCAAACCAAGGTAATCCCAGGACAATGGGATTTCAAATTTGTTTGAGATACTTGGGCTATTAGTACTATTAATACTATCAAACACTCTATTAGTACTATTAATACTATCAGACACTCCTAAGGGAAGAATTGACTCGGGTTTAGTACAGGCTACAATTTGATTTACCTATCTTCTTGGCCTATGGGGACAATTGATTGCGATATGCCCTAGTCCACCACAATAAAGACATAATGGATTTGCACATCGTCGTTGCTTTTCTTCTTCTGATAACGGGCCACGTCGACGCATGGTATCGATCTCCATCGGTGTCGAAGTATTTGCTTGAGGTATGTCTCGTGCAAACAGTTTAGCCATGACTGAGGTGTAAGTGGGCTCCGGCCTAGAGCGTGGTATCTGTAATTGACGTTCCGAATGTTGTTCGAAAAAGCGGTTGTCACATCGGACTGCTCGACTGATTGCCTCTGTAAGAGACTTTGGTTCTTCGGGGAAAGTTAGAAGTAGATCTTTGACATCGTTTCGCAGGCCATAGGGAAACTGCTCCATTAGTGCCCGATCATCCCAGGGGATATCTGAAGTGAGTAGGCAGAAATCCGCCACGTAGGCAGAGGCTGGACGATCACCTTGACGCAATCATCGGATCTTGTTGATCGTCGTCCTGATGTTGTCGGTGTCTCCAAAGCAGGCTTTGAACTCACTAATAAAATCTTCAAAGTTATTAAGCAAGGGCGATTGTTTTTCTAGAAGCGGAGCGAACCATGCTAAGGCTGAGCCACTAAGCAACATGCCTATTAAGCCGACTCGGGATGCATCAGTGGGGTATCGGGAAGGATACATTTGGAGGACTAATCGTACCTGATTAAGGAATCCCCTGAATTGCGATCACGTTCCATCAAATTTCACAGGAAGTCCAATCTTCGGCTCTTTATGAAATCCTTGGGGACTTGATCCTTGTTGTTGCAATGCCGCTTCGAGTTGTTGCACCCGTAACACTAACTCCCCATGTTGTTGCTGCGTTTGTTGTTTTTCTAGAGCGATTTGTTGCAGATCCCCTATCAGCCGTTGGTTTTCTTGTTCCAAGGCAAAAAAAAAAATCTTTTACGCACTGTAGCTCGGAGAAAACAGATTGATATTCTTGGGCACTAACAGTAGCCATAGTATAGGGAAAAGAGTAGGAGGATGAGGAAGAACGACAGGTAGGCTTGAGGAAAATTGGTTCAAACAGTCAAGAATAGTAATAAAGCAGAGATGGAATTAGTACTAAATAAGAGAAGTACTATTAGTACTAAGAGGACGAGACTACGTAAGACTCCCGAGAGAGAGAGAAAGAGAGAAGAGAAAAGAGAGATAGCGAGGATGAGAGAGAGAGAGATGATGATAATAGCCAATATATTATGTGAAGGATAAGTACAAAATGGCTAAGAGGCTTAAGACTGGCATTGAACCAATTTGGTTCAACATAATGCCTAGTGGCTTCTTTTATAGTGTTCTCAGGAGTAATCCTGAAGCTTCTAGAATGTTCCAGAGAAATCTGGAATATACATTAATTTCTTATAATAAAATATAAATGAAAATAATATCCTATGAATTACAATGGATGGTGTGATGGTTAAGAGCTAGACCCATATACCATAAGGTCATGGGTTCGAGTCTTGCCATATCATGACACTTGGTCATCTCTACAATCGCACAGTCATTCTTTGTTCGATTCACACATAAGTCCATACAGTTTGGTGTCCCCAACGATTCGAAGAGAAACGAACTCCTTTTCCCAAAAACAAAACCTTGAGTCAAAAAGACAACAGACGGGATATTCGACACTATGTTATCCAGACCGATAACACTTTTGGCACGCTTGGTCGATCTGTGAGCAGAGTGAAGAACATCGGGGATTGGATGTCGTCTACCCAACGAGGCATGAAGGAGATAATGCGACGATGTATACCCTAGATGCAGGCGGAATCCCGACGTGCGGCAGAGCATGCCTTGGAAAAGTCGCGACTAGACATTCCTTTCTTGGATCGACGTAAGCGTGGTCGAGTCTACGCTCACCGAGCATGGCTTCATTGGATAGGAGGTCATATCCGGAGTTCACCTAGACTTCGAAACCACCAACGGAAGTGGTTTTGAGGCCAACCACAGATGTAATTGCATACCGCTTATGACAGATCATGGGCATGCTAACATCAACCTTTACAACTCCGACACCATGACGTTTTCGTATCCCCATTAAAATGGTGAACGTGATGAAGAGGCACATGTGAGGTCATTCCTCAACATGTGGCAAGCCAATCACGTGTAGCAACAACAAGCGAAAGCTGACGCCAACGCATCGGAAATCGCAGAGTTCGGGCTCACTCTCGATGGCAAGGCGGTAAGGTGGCATTCACAGGTCAACTTGGCCACGATTACGACCTTCGAACAACTACGAACGGTGTTCCTTCGCTTGTTCCATCGCAACGTTCCACAACAAGAAATTATTAGTCAATTCTAGTTGATTCGATAGTATGACCATGAACCCATTTCCGACCACGGAAGGGGTTTAAATTAATCGGTGACATATAGAATATATATATATATATATATATATATAAGGGTATTAATAAATATTTGAAAATATATTTACATAAGGGTATTATCAATTATGTTGGAAAAAAAAATTATATAAGCCCATGAAATATTAGATATTTCAATGAGATAGTAAAGAATATATTATGCAAACAATACTCAAATTTGGAGTAGCATACATACATACATACATACATACATATACATGCATGCATCCATATATACCTACATTCAAACATTACATCCATGAATATGTATATACATACATTATACCCATTTATACATGCATCCTAACTGAACATAAATATATGTACAAATGTATATTACCATATGTAAATATGTACATACACATACATATATACATTACATACTACATACATATTAGAATCAACCATATATATTGACATACATATATAGATAAAACATACATAAAATTACATATTACATATATATACATACACATTCTTACAAACATATTTTATATTGTGGTGTCGTCCCTTTCATGTGAGTGCATGCCACTTAACGCACCACCCTTTAGCACACCCTTTTAGCCCAACCTTTTAGCACACCCTTTTGGAACGCATGTAGTTAGGCTAGTCCAAAATGGGTACCTTTGTATATTCTATAAATTGAATGATAAGTAAGAATCTAGGCAAAGTTGGTTTAATTTCCTTTTATGTGCATTTCACATAATTGGTGGAGAAGCGGACTTAGTTCATGGCATCCCAATTCCCTCCCATCGCCTCAAACACTGATACCTCGATGGAGCCTGAGTTCTCGCAACCTCACGAACGAACACCCCCTTTCTAAATGGAGCAACTCCTCCAACTCCTCTCCAACGCTATGCTTCAAATCAACCCCACAAATCAAGGCATGCTCTCCTTCCTCTTCACTAACAATGATCACATTCAAGATCGGTCAGATTTCAACATCCACATGAAGACCTTCTCCGGCTTGCCTTCCGAGGATGTCTTAGCCTGGTTGGACCACTTTGAGAAGATCTCAAGTTACCATCGACGGTCTAACGAGCGCAAAGCTTTGGAAGTTCATAACCCTGCTTGAAAATGTCGCTGCCACCTGGTACGTCCAATAATCAAGTGACGTGACAGAGAACTGGGTGATCCTCCGAGATCTCCTTGTGCAAAACTTTTCCCATCAAAATGCGGCCCAAACAGGGTTACAACAACTCAAAATGTTGCAGTTGCAAGCACACGAACCCGTGGGCCAATTTGTTGTTCGCCTCAATCAACTCCTCGTTCGTGCCAAGCCTACCATGCTCGAGCATGTGAAGCTTTTCTTTTTATGGCCCCGTTTGCACCATGACATCACTCGTCACACTCGGGATCAAGGTCCAAATACATTCAATGACGTCATCCTCGTTGCCCAACTCATTAAAGCTTGTACGTTATCGGACTCCCAACCACGTTGGCCCCATCCATCCTCGACCGACTTGCGCACCCAATACCAAGGCGTGGCCCCCATGGACATTGATGTCCAAAACATACAATTCCAGGCTCGCCGCAACCTTCCCAATCACGATGGCCAAGGGCACCCGAAGTGTTTCTATTGTAACAATTATGGACACGTCCGACGTCACTATTGGAAATTGCAACAACAGTCTCAAAAGCGACAAGTCTAGATAACTATGGATGACGTTGCATCATTGGCTAAGCTTCCGGGAAACTGACTTCCGGGGTACTAATGGAAGAGCCATCCCTCCACATCCAAGCATCTGCCTCGTCCAGTTCACAGGTATGCACCGCTCTCGCCACCATTAATCATTACACCCACACCATCTTGGTAAACTCTGGTAGTAGTATCTCTTCCATTAGCACCGCCTTAGTTCACCAGTTAGGTCTCCCCACATCCACTACTCCTTCCATCCAAGTCCTTTTTGGCGATCAAACATCTTTACCACTCTCGCACGCAAGTCCACTGCAGCTTCACCTTAGGAACTCTCACCTTCTCACACCACTTTTATGTCTTGCCCCACCAACTCTTCTCCCTGATCTTAGGTTGTGATTGGTTCCTCAAGCATCACGATGTGATTGATTTCGATGCCCATAAACTTCTTGTCCCACATGCTCCCCCTATCCCCCTTCTACACAATAGCTCCCCTGTCCCCCACCTTAGCCAAGTCTAGGTGGCCCTTAGTCCACCGGATCCATTGGTCTCCATCTGCCAATTATAAGCTTGTTTTCCGTCACTAACCCTCCAATCCACACATGCTCCTACTGTCTCTTTCCTAGTACAACATGCCATTCATACCGGTGAAGCCACTCCAATCTGCTTGGCTACCCGCCGATGTTTCCCCCTCGACCACAATCGCATCGATGTTGTCGTCACCAACATGCTCACCAAAAGGTATTATCATTCCTTCCACCAGCGATTTGGAACCCCACCTAGTCAAGAAGCATGATGGCACCTTCCACTTTTGCATCGACTTTAGGCCTCTCAACAAAGTGACTATCCATGACCTCTACCCGCTCCCTCACATGGACAACCGCTTGGATCAAATCGGTGGCTCTCATTATTCCACCTCCCTAGACATAGCCTTAGGATATTGGCAATTCCCCCTAAAGCCTCCTGACGCCCACAAGACCGCATTCCGCACACGCCACGGGGTATTCCTATTCACGCGCATGTCATTCGGCTTGTGGGATGTCGGCAGCACATTCCAACGCATGACAAACTCCATCTTCGCCACCCTTATCAGCAAAGGTGTCCTCCTCGTTTATCTCGATGATATCCTTATTCACACGGACACTTGGGAGGACCTTCTACAAACTCTCGCCGAAGTCCTCGCTTGCATAACTAAGCATAACGTGCAACTCCAATGGAAGAAGTGTCGATGGGGAAGCACTAGCCTCTGTTTTCTTGGCTTCATCATCTCTGGTGACGGAATCCATATGGACCCTACAAAAGGTGGCATCCATCACGGACTACCCCCACCCCACCTCAATAAAATCATTGCAACGTTGTTTGGGCATGATCACCTTCTCATGAACCTCACCTTGGTCACTTTTCCCCTCTACCAACTCATGAAGAAAGGTGTGTCATTCATTTCGGATCCTACCAACTGTTCACTTTGCAGACAGACACATCAAACCATGGGTTAGGAACCATCCTCTTGCATGCTGATTGCCACGGGCAAGAAAAGGCGGTCTCTTATCCATCGACCTCACCCCCCGGGCCGCTTGTTGCATGTTGGCATTCCAAGGTTATCAGTTTACCCTCTCCTATTGGAAAGGTGCAAGGAATTTGGTCGTTTATAGTCTCTCTCACGCCGACTTCTAGGCTATCCAATTTCCCCATGAGACATCCGATCTTCTGCTACCATTGCCACAACTCACTACACTTCAGCAACACGACCCCGCCATTCAAGAGATAACCCATCAGTTGCGCTCACTCCAATCATTTCCCTTAGAACGGCGATTCATGCTCCGCGATAACTTTGTGTTCTTCATTCAAGCGCATCATGAGCCTCATGTCTACATCCCTCATGCCCTACAACAAACGTATCTCCAATTTTATCATGAACACCCATTGTCAGGCCATTTGGGTTTCCACAAGGTTCTCGAAAAATTACTCGTCAAGTATTACTGGACCAACATGCGACACTCTATCTCTACCTACATCAAACAATGTCCTTTGTGTCAACACATCAAACCTGGAAGCAAGCCAGTTGGAACGCTCTAACCCATCACTGTCACGACACCTTTCGAGCTGGTCGGATGGGATTTCATGGGACCTTTTCCCAAAACCTTGAGGGACAACAAGTATATCCTAGTCATAACAGAATACCTCACTAGGTGGGCTGAAACTATTGCCATCCCTGACCTTACTGAGCCAACAATTGCCTCCCAACTCTTGCAAAAGGTAATTTTCTAGCATGGTTGCCCTGTCCAACTCTTGTCTGATCAAGGCAGCGAGTTCCATGGGGATTTCCTCAATGTTGTCGCAACTCAACTAGGTGTCCAACAAGAGTTTACGTCCCTGTACCATCCGCAAACAAATGGCCACTGAATGCCTCAAAAAGACCCTCAAGTAGGAGATTGCCGCTTACATCGATCCATGCCACAAAACCTGGGATCAAATCTTGCCTTTTGTCACCCACACCTACAATACATCTGTACAGGTCTCAACACGAATCAGCCCTTTTCGAGCACTCTATGGGCGCGACCCTTGGCTCCCATCAGAATAGTCCATTGACATCCATTCCAAACCTGCCGACATGGATAGTGCCACTTGGGGGCTCTATCTCCAACAAATGCTCCCCCTCTCACAAGCCAACTCCCAAAATCTACAAGTCGTACAACAACGTCAGAAGCGGAACTACGACGTGGGTCGAATTATCCGACCTATGCTGATGGAACCAAAGTCCTTGTTTACATCCCGGTCCGGCAGCACGGTCTCAATGAATCCCTCATGCACCGATGGCTCGGCCCGTTCACCGTAGTTCACACCATCAAATCCACTACTTACTTGCTCCAACGTGATTCCAATGGCCGATTCATCTCCGCCCATGTTGCCCATATCAAGCCCTATACTACCCTAATCCTATCTTCTAGCACCCCTCCTTTCCCCATGTTGTAAAACTTATTGTTTTTCTCGGGGGGAAATGTGGTGTCCCTTCCATGTGATTGCATGCCTCTAGCGCACCCTTTTGGTACGCATGTAGCTTGGCCGGCCCAAAATGGGTACTTTTGTATCTTCTATAAATTGAACAATACGTAACAAGCTAGGCAAGCTGGTTTGGTTTCCTTTTATATGAATTTCACAATATATTACATATTACACACATATATTATTATACACACATTTCATACATACAATACAATATGTACAGACATACACACAAACATAACACACATCACACATGCATACCACATACATGCATATATACCTACATTAAAACATTACATCCATGAATATGTATATACATACATTACACCCATCTATTCATGCATATTGACTAAACATAAATACATGTACAAATATATATGACCATATGTAAATATGTACATACACATACATACATGCGTTACATACTACATACATATTAGAATCAAGCATATATATATTGACATACATATATACATAATACATACATACATACACATTCTTATAAACTTATTTTATATATTACATATTACACACTTATACTATTATACATACCATTATAGACAAATGCATATATGAAATCCAAAACGATGGAGGTGTTAGGAAACAGGTCCCTCTGGATGGGAAGTGAGAAGAACAGTATTAATGAGCAAACTCGGCCTCGGCCGAAACCGGATGGTCTAGACCCGGTGAGAACCGGATGACGAGTACCCGACAAGTGCCGGATTGTGCAGAACCGGTGAGAACCGGATGACGAGTACCTGGCTACGGAGAGCCGGATGGTGCAGACCCAGTGAGAATCGGATGACGAGTACCCTGACAAGTGCCGGATGGTGCAGACCCGGTGAGAACCAGATGACGAGTACCCGGCAAGTGCCGGATGATGCAGACCCGGTGAGAACCGGATAACGAGTACCCGGCTACGGAGAGCCGGATGGTGCAGACCCGGTGAGAACCGGATAACGAGTACCCGGCAAGCGCCGGATGATGCAGGCCCGGTGAGGAGTGCTCACCGGATGAAGAGACATATTTGTATATATGTTTCTGAGAGTCCATCGTGGCTATATTTGTAAATAGCCGAAAGTCATATTAGTATAAATATGACTTAGGACAAACTTTAGATAAGAGTTGTTTGTCATTCTTGTTGGCGAAAGATTAGAGCGCGCAACTATGTACAGAGAGAGTGAGAGAGAGGAAGAGGTCGTTGCCTCTTATTGTAACTGGTGCCTGTGGCGAAGATAGCAAGCTTGAGGTCATGGCCTCGGTGCTTTCTTATTGTACATTCTGACATAGTGATAGTTCGCGATCTGTGGGTTGCCGTGGTTTTTTCCCGAGTTTGGGTTTTCCACGTAAACATCCTGTGTACTCTTCTCTCTATCGTGTTGTGTTTCATTCCCTATTTTTTTTTCTGTGTTTGATTCTAAGCTCGGTTGTGGCCGAGCGGTGTTCATCGGAGCGTGTAGTTCCTGTCAAAGTGGTATCAGAGCAAAACAACACAGACAATGGACGATTCATTGGGAAGCATGTTCAAGCTCACCGGCTCCAACTATTCGGTGTGGAAGTTGAAGATGAGGGACATGCTCGTGGTTAAAGATCTTTGGTTGCCGGTTCAGTTTGGGGACAAGAGACCGGACAAAATCGACGCCACGATATGGGAGATGATGCACATGAAGACAATGGCTTACATACGGTGCTTCATCGACATGAGCCTATACAACAACTTCAATGAAGAGAGCAAGGCTCATGAGCTCTGGGAGAAGATCGGCATTATGTTTCAAAACAAAAATGTTGTTAATCAGGTTTCGGTATTCCGGAAGCTAGTAAGACTCCGGTACCAAGATGGCTCCAGCATGGCGGAGCACAAGAATGCCTTCTAGGGGCTGATCCACTAGGCACTGATTGTCTGGCCGGAAAGCAAAACCGGACCTCCTTCCGATCGAGGCCACCGATGAGACGTAATGCACCATTAGAGTTGGTGCATACTGATGTGTGTCAAGTGGACACAAAGTCACATGCAGGATCACAGTACTTCGTGACGTTCATAGATGACCACAGCCGGAAGCTGTGGGCCATACCGTTGAAGACGAAGGATCAGGTGTTATCCGTCTTCAAAGAGCTCCACGCGAGAGTGGAAAGAGAAACCGGCCGGAAGCTGAAGGCGGTTCGAGCAGATAACGCGGGTGAATACCGGGGGAAGTTCGAGGAGTACTATCACTCGAAGGGAATCCGGCTCGAATTTACCGTGCCGAAGACGCTGGAACTAAACGGGCTGGCCGAGAGGATGAACCGGACCATAATGGAGAGGGTCCGGAGTATGCTAGCGCATGCAAAACTACCCAAGAAGTTTTGGGTTGAGGCACTGTCGACGGCGACATATGTGATTAATAGATCACCCTCAATACCGTTGGACGGAGACACGCCACAGAGAGTATGGACCGGTAAGGAAGTATCCTACCGGCATATGAAGGTATTCGGGTGTCTTGCGTATGTGCATGTAGCTAAGGACCGGAGAGGAAAGTTAGATCCAAAGACCCGACCATGCATATTCCTAGGTTACGACGACGATGATTTTGGCTACCGAGTGTGCGACCTGGTCAACAAGAAGGTATTCCGGAGTCGAGATATTATCTTCATGGAGGACAAGACGCTCGCCGACTGGGAGTCGGAGAAGAAGATAATGAACTCCAAGTTAACCGGTAAGGA
Organism: Azolla caroliniana; assembly: GCF_043228905.1. Taxonomy (NCBI): domain Eukaryota; kingdom Viridiplantae; phylum Streptophyta; class Polypodiopsida; order Salviniales; family Salviniaceae; genus Azolla; species Azolla caroliniana. The sequence continues at coordinate 18,346,593 of NW_028230436.1, forward strand.
TCGATTCTACGATGAGCAGACCCAACGGGCAAGAGACCGGTTAGGCCTCGAGGAACTAGACGGTTACAGTGAGGCTACCGAACCGACAGAAGAAGAAGTAGAGGAAGCTGAAACCGGAACCGGCCAAGACCCCGAATCGGATTCGGATGAAGAGCAAATGGAGCAGCCGGTTATCGAAGCCCAAAGACGGAGATATCCTCTCAGAGAGAGAAGGGCCCCCCGGAGATTTCCGGATGCAGAGCATGTACTGCTGACCGATGAGAGGGAGCCAGAAAGATTCAAAGAAGCTAAAAGTGACGCCCATAGCTACAAATCGTTAAGTGCCATGCAGGATAAGATGGATTCCCTGCATGAGAACCATACGTACAAATTGGTGGAGTTGCCGAAAGGAAAGTGGGCACCCCGAATCAAGTGGGTGTACAAGTTGAAACTGGGAGATGCCGGCAACCCCCCGAGATACAAAGCCAGGATCGTGGTGAAGGGGTTCCAGCAGAAGAAGGGCGTGGACTTCGACGAGATATTTGCCCCGGTAGTAAAGATGACCTCCATTCGGACGGTGCTGAGTATAGCGGCAAGCATGGACCTCGAGGTAGAGCAGCTAGACATGAAGACGACATTCCTTCACGGCGACCTCGAAGAGGAGATCTACATGCAGCAACCGGAAGGATTCGTGGAGAAAGGGAAGGAGCACCTGGTATGCCGGTTGAAGAAGAGCCTGTACGGACTGAAGCAAGCTCCCCGGCAATGGTACCGGAAGTTCGACTCCTTCATGACCGATCAAGGGTACCACAAGACGTAGGCCGATCACTGCGTGTTTGTGAAGAAGTTCGAAGGAGGCGACTTCCTGATACTCCGTGGTACGGCCAAAGGACATTATGCAGGTTATTTCACAGCTACAAAACTATGGCAAGCGGGTGTTTGGTGGCCAACTACGCAAAAGGATGCGTATCAATACTGTAAACAATCTAATCTGTGTCAACGCTTCGGGCAACCTACGGAGCTCGCAAGAATGCCTCACCAACTAGTACTTCTGCTTGACCCGTTCCATAAATGGGGTCTCGATTTTGTCGGTCCCTTTACGCTGGCAGCATTAGGGACAGGCAACAAATACGTGCTCATGGCCACAGATTACTGCACAAAGTGGGTCGAAGCCAAACCATTACAAGTCAATACTACGACGTCTATGGCAAAATTCATTTATGAACACATTTGGTGCCATTTTGGTTGCCATAAGCAACCAAGGGAGCCATTTCTTGAATTTGGTCATCCACGAACTCACGCACCATTACGCCGTAGTACACAAGAAGAGTACACCATATTACCCACAAGCAAATGGGTTAGCAGAATCCACGAACAAGACGCTACAGACTATCCTGAAAAAGATAGTGAATGAGAATAGAATAGACAGAGACACAAAGTTACATAGTGCGTTGTGGGCGTACCGAACGAGTTACAAAACAAGTATACAGTCCACACCTTTCCGGTTAGCGTTTGGGTTAGAGGCCATAATGCCCATCGAATTCCAAGTGCCCAGTTTACGGATTCAAGTACGTGACAGATTGTCGAAAGGCCAGTCCGAGCAAATCCGGCTATAACAACTGCTCAAACTAGGCGAAGCTCGAGTTCGTAGCATGGCCATATTAGAACAAGAGCAGTGACGATGTAAGGAATTTGTAGATCGACATGGGGACAGACGAGAGAATGACTTCAAGGTTGGGAAAGTCGTACTAGTCTTTCAAACACGCATGGGGCCAATGCCAGGAAAGTTACGATTCCGCTGGATAGGAAAGTTACTATATAATTGGGGCAGGAAATGGGACCTTTCAGTTAGGTACACTCGCCGGAGAAGTGTTACGCAAAAAAGTGAACGGATTCCGACTGAAGCCTTACCTGGGATCTACGCCCCCAAACCAGTTTCGCACTGTAACGGACACGACGGAGGTATCCCACAGTAACCAGTAACCGGGACCTAAGGGTAACAAATGTAACAGTAATGTTGTACCAATAACCGTTGGAAAAGAAAAAAAAGAAAAGAAAGAGAAGATATTCACGACTATTAAAAAGACTTTATGCATGCAGAGTCCCATAAACAAGAACACGCGTCGCCACGATGTCACACATGCCTATGAACCCTAATGCAAAAAAAGAACAAAATAGAAGGTTTTCTGCACATTACAGAAAATAGCCTCCCGCCTTCTACTCTCCTCGTTCCCCTCACTCCCCTCGTGCTCCTCGTGCTCCTCTTTCTCCTCGCTCTCTTGCATACCACAGGCACCACGTACAACGCAGCTCACATGCTTCACCCGTCCAACTCTCTCCACACAAACCTTGTCCACCCATGATGCTGATCATCATCTCGGCAACCTTGCATAGGTGGCTCCTGGAAAAGGGGTTTGATGGGTACATCCGGGTAGCAGAAGCACAATACACCCCGATGCACTAGACATCGCCAAGAAGCTCAACATTGACACGGTGACGAATGCTAGTATCAGGAAGAAGTTGTGTCCATTTTTTCGGGAGATTGCAAAGTTCTTGTTAGAAGTCGGATGCGTACATGTTAATGCCTACAGAATGCCCAAACAAAAAAGGCAGGCATTATCATCGACACATTCGAAGGTCGCACAGCTGATTGGAGAGTAATTATGGGATCAACGTTACGAGAGGGACTTCATGCATACCAAGCTGGAAAGAAGGTAAGGCCGATTATTCAACAATACCTTACGGTACTGTTTCCACCGCTCCGACGACTAGCAAACCCATGCCCCCCCTCTACGATCTGTTAAACGGAAGCTAGCAGAATTGGCAACCACGGAATGGGAAGAAGAACCACAACCTTCCCACTTCGTCGTGGAACCAACGCGACTGGAGCAGCCAGTAGAGACCGTCAAAGCACTGACAACAATGAGTGAGCATGACCTAGAGATAAACCGCGGAAGCCCAAAGCCTAAGCGTCAAAGGCTAGATCAGAAAGATGGGCGCAGACTGATAAAAGATATAGCTCCACCAGTCGAAACTTCTGCCCCCACGGAGCCCGCAACCACATTCAAGATAATCCGCGAGCCACAACTGATCATTACGGCTCAGTCTCAACGTGGCAAAGGAGTGCTCACAGTAGAAAGCAAAGTCCTGAAATATCCAGACATTCCGGATACGGCCCATGAGTTCGGCGCACTATTGCAGTTTGGAACGACATACGAACTGATGGAATTCTTGGCGACACAACAGATCAAGGTGTCACAGAGAATGGGTGAGGAGCACGTTGAACAATAGATGATTGAGCGTGCGCTGACAAGTACGGCGGAAAGTGAAGATGAGGGACCCCTTGCCAAGGTGGGTAGAGAGTGTAACGCGTGAATTCGCCGTATGGGCATTGAACTACCTCCATTAAATGTGGCCCTTGTCGGGGTGCATAGGGAATTGGCAAGAGTCAATGTGGGTGCCAAAGATATGGCTATTAAAAATAAAAATGTCTGGAAGAAAGTCAAGCTGACTCAAGACCAACTGTAGAAGGCACAAGAGCGCATTGCGGAATTAGAAAGCAACACGACGATGGTGGAACATATCCCTAGACATACCCCCACTGATACCGAATTGAACACTTTACGGGAGCAGGTTGAAGCTCAAACCGTCATAGCCGTAAAAGCGAAAAGGGCTACACAGTTAGCTGAGACCAAGATCGACCGACTCTGCGCTGACCGAGAAGCAGATATTAGGGCCAAAGGAAGAAGGGCGACCAACGCACTTGAGGATAAGCTCAACACAGAGATAGCAGCCCATATTAGCACAAAAGAACAAAAGAGCAAGCTACAAGAGGAAGCAAAGAAGATGGAGGCCGTCATTTTGGGACTTCACAAGTTAATAGAAAGGAAGAAAGTGTGGTACAAGGAACAGATCATGCGGGAACGTGAATAGACGCATCAGGTAAAAATCCGCCTAAACAATGAAATGGGATGGCTCGAAGAACTACACTTAAAAGAGTCTCAGATATGGGCAAAGACGAAGAGCTACTATGAGGAAGCAACGACGGTCAATAAGCGTAAAATCGAAAACCTCAAGAAGGCCCTGGATGAAATGCAAGCCCGTGTCCAAACGATAACGAACAATGTACGTGTCCTCCTTCATAAAAATTGTGAGCGGTTTACAACGTAGTTGAAAGCAGCGTTGGACAAAGGATGGGCGGCATGGACTATGCAAGCAGCGAAATTGCACACTTACCGGGCGGACTGGGAGAACCGACGGAAAGAGGGTAGAGGCTTCTACAAACTAAATGAGGAGTGCATTGCGATGGTACGAGAGGACCTCACACAAGATTATCAAACGCTCGCTAACCATCACTTAGAAGAACTCACGCAGCGATTTCAGGGAAAGTCAGGAAGACATCTTCCAACAGTTAATGCAACTCGGCCGCAAGAGCCAAAGAGCGGAGGAATTGAAAAGGGCAGAAGCGATAACAGTACCAGAAAACGACTCCACCGAACAAAATGAGCCCTAGCCTAACCCAAATGATGCGCTTGAGGAAACAACTACACTGAGCAACCTCGTGGACGTTAGGAGCGGAGAGGAGCAGCGCCCGGACGCCTACCCACGTCGGGAAGAGCCATCACCGGAGCCACAAGGAAATGTCCTGGAGAGCGTACCTACCGAGCCTACCAACAAAGCACGTGACGAGGACACACGGAAACCGATGCACCGGCCAAGCGTACCAGCAAAGCACCTATGAACCTCACGCCACCTGTGGTGCATGACGAACAAATGGAGCCGAACATCCTCAACATTTTGGGCAACGAATAAGAAGTGGATGGGTTCGACGTGCCATGGCACTGTCCCACAGGCGTGCCAAGTGTTGGTCGCCGGAATTGTAACCGCCGGACAAACACATGGAGAATAGATTATTATATTAGGAGTGTTAAAGTAATGCATGTAACGGTTGTACGGAGGGAGCGTTACCTACTGTAAAACCTATGCATATAAAGGGTGAGATACCATTGTAATGAGCTAGCGTATTCTGAGAGTGCCATTTTAATATAGTTTATCTTCTCTGATCTTGGTGTCCTGTCCACTGGCCTATTGGTGTCTTTTTTTGGTGTCTCGTCTTTGTACAAGATGGTGTTACAATAAAGCCAAGGTAAGTACGCGTTGGGTGCTACGCCCTAAGGAGGCTAGGTTGTAGCCATCTCCTCCGTACGCCCTACCAATCCCGCACTACGCATCTCTATTTCCTTGCACCACGATCACCTTGTAAGCTACCCTGAAGGACTGAGGGTGGCATGTGTTCCTAACCGGTAACACCAGATAAGGCGGAGTACGAACCGGACCTAGAATCATTGGGGGAACTGAGTAGGGCGCATGATGTGTTTGATCGAGAAATCGAGATCTCTCGACAAGTCACAGAGACGGCCTTGGAAGAAATTGATATAACGACTCTCGAGGCACCAACCACGGCACGACCTTTGTCCATAGCAAAGGACCTGAAGCCTACCGCAAGGTGAAGGGATTGGACCCCAAGTTTTACCAACACCAAATCAATTTGGCAACGGATGTGAAAACAGTTGATTAGCGACACTACCGTATGATCAGGTTGGGGAGTCTTCGTGGCAGATTGGGGAGTCTTTATGGCTGTCGTCCTGATGTTCGGGTTGAATACCGCCCTAACTATGTTCCAACGCATCATTGTTGAAATTTTTGGCGAGTTCATGCAAGTGTTTCTCGATGAATTTGCGGTTTATGGAACGTGAGTGGATCATTTAGGGCATTTACGACTATGCTTGGAGCGATCTCGTCAAATGTGCGTTTGGGGTCACGAGCGGAGCCCTTCTTGGGCACATAGTGAGCAAAGACGGTATCGCAGTGGATCCCGGAAAAAATAAAGCCATCGTGGAGGCTCCAACCCTATGTAATGCCAAAGCTCTAAGCCGTTTCTTGGGGCTAATTCATTGGCACACCCACATGCTCCGCTATCTGGCGGGTTTCGCTATGCCATTACACGCACTCCTTTCAAGTGGACGGCAACAAAATATAAGGCATACTTAGCACTAAAAGTAATGCTTACATAGGCTCCACTCGTATAGCCTCCAGTCTGGACGAAGTCATTTCACGTGTTCGTGGATGCATCCGACATAGCCATTGGGAGCCCACTCATGCAGGTAACTGAGCCGAACTAGTATCGGCTAGTGCACTACTCTAGCCGCAAATTAATGGACATCGAACATAATTACTCCACGACAGAGCGTGCAGCATTAGGAATGATACATAGCATTAACAAATTTTGGAATTATCGGGTTTCGCTATGCCATTACACATAGTGGTGCATCGCAATCCTTTCAAGTGGATGGCAATGAAATATAAGGCATACTTAGCACTAAAAGTAATGCTTACGCAGGCTCCAGTCGTACAGCCTCCAGTCTGGACAAAGTCATTTCATGTGTTCGTGGATGCATCCGACATAGCCATCGGGAGCACACTCATGCAGCTAACTGAGTCGAACTAGTATCAGCTAGTGTACTACTTTAGCCGCAAATTAATGGACATGGAACGTAATTACTCCACGACAGAGCTTGAAGCATTAGGAATGATATATAACGTTAACAAATTTCAGCATTACCTAGTAGGCTGAAAGTTCACCTTTCAGGTTGATCACACGTTGATGCTGGCCCGGTGGATGCTACTCTTGCATGAGTTTGAGTTCGAAATACAACACTGGTTAGGGAACCAACCGGATCGAAAATGGTGAAGAAGCGGTTGAAGGGCACGATGACTTTCCAGATACTGGAATCCTGCGTATTTCAGCAAGTGAGGCCGAAGAAGGCACGCACTTCTCAGACAAATGGCTAAAGGAAATGACTTATTTCTTAAGTACATGGTTGCCACCTCCACGCTTGCATACACATGAAAAGAAACATTTGGCGGTTCGAAACTGGAACTTGTGCCTGCTCGAAGGAATATTGTACCATAAGGGAAGCGACGACATCTGGGGAAGGTGTGTATGCTAGGATGAAAAGAGTATGGTATTAAGAGAAGCTTATTGCGGAATAGCAGGGCGTCACTACGCATGGGGAGCAACCACACGAAAGATATGGCAAGGAGGACTCTAGTGGCCAATGACAGAAAAGGACACCCACACGTATTGTAAAGAATGTGACCTATGTCAGCGAATGGGCCAACCAACAAAGTTAGCATGGATGCCCCATCAACCATTGCTACCACTCGAGCCATTCCAGAAATGGAGTCTGGATTTGGTCAGACCATTTACTCCAACCGGGGCACAAATAGGTAATAAGTATATCCTAGTGGCTACAAACTAATGTACGAAATGGGTCGAAGCAAAAGCATTACAAGATAACACGGAGGCATCCATGGCAAGATTCTTATACAAGCACATTTGGTGCCAAATTGGCTGCTATATAGAGCTAATGAATGACCAAGGAAGCCATTTCCTCAACATAGTAATTCACGAGCTCACCGACCATTACGTCGTAGTTCACATGAAAAGCACGTTGAACTATCCACATGCCAATGGACTCGCGGAATCGATGAACAAAACGATCTCGAACTGTTGGGAGACAGGTCCCTCCAGATGGGAAGGGAGAAGATCAGTGCCGATGAACAAACTCAGCCGAGGCCGAAACCGGATGAGGAGGACCCGGATACGGAGAGCCGGATGGTGCAGGCCCGGTATGAACCGGATGAGGAGTACCCGGCTACGGAGAGCCGGATGGTGCAGGCCCGTTATGAACCGGATGAGGAGTACCCGGCTACGGAGAGCCGGATGGTGCAGGCCCGGTATGAACCGGATGAGGAGTACTCGGCTACGGAGAGCCGGATGGTACAGGCCCGGTATGAACCGGATGAAGAGACATATTCGTAAATATGTTTCTGAGAGCCCATCGAGGCTACTTTTGTAAATAGCCGAAAAGTCATATTAGTATAAATATGATTTAGGGCAAACTTTTAAAATGGTTGGTTGTTGTCATTCTTCCTTGTTGGTGCAAGAAGAAGAGAGAGCATGCAATAGTGTACAGAGAGAGAGAGAGAGAAAGAGGCCGTTGCCTCTGTTGTAACCGCCCTCTGTGGCGAAGATCATGAGCACGAGGTCGTTGCCTCCGTGAACTCACTGTTGTACATTCTTACATAGTGACAATTTGCAGCCCGTGGGCTGCCGTGGTTTTTTCCCCTAGTTTGGGGATTTCCACGTAAACCTCCTGTGTACTCTTTCTCCTCTTTGTGTCGTGTTCTATTTCTCGTTTACTGTGTATGAAAAGAATCTCGGTTGTGTCTGAGCGTTGCGCATAAGGAACGTTGGGTTCCCGTCAAGTGGTATCAGAGCAAAATGACACAGAAAATGGACGAATCGTTTGGCGGCATGTTCAAGCTCACCGGCTCCAACTACTCAGTGTGGAAGTCGAAGATGAGGGACATGCTCATTGTTAAAGACCTCTGGCTGCCGGTTCAGTTCGGGGACAAGAGACCGGACAAAATCGACGCCGCGATGTGGGAGGTGATGCACATGAAGACAACGGCGTACATACGGTGCTTCATCGACATGATCCTTTACAACAACTTTAATGAAGAGAGCAAGGCTCATGAGCTATGGGAGAAGATCGGCATAATGTTCCAAAACAAAAATGTTGTTAACCAGGTTTCGGTATTCCGGAAGCTAGTAAGACTCCGGTACCAAGATGGCTCCAGCATGGCGGAGCACATGAATGCCTTCCAGGGGCTGATACACCAGGCAACGTCATTGGAAGTACCTCTTGCCGATGAGGTACTAGCGCTACTCCTGCTCGGTTCCCTCCCGGATAGCTGGGAGACGTTGGTTGTCACTTTGGGCAACACCGGGCCGGAATGAAAACGGTTATCCCTAGCAAGAGTAAAGTCGAGCTTGCTAGATGAGGAGGCGCGTCGGAAGGATAAAGATACGAGCTCCGACTCCAAAGCGCTCCTTACCGAATCGGAACGCGGAAGACATAGAAACCGTAGTCCCCAAAACCGGGAGAAGTCGGGGACACGGTCAAAGTCAAGGGGGAGGCCCACTTGCTTCTACTGCGGCAAGCCGGGTCACTTCCAAAAGAACTGTCGGCATTTCCGTAAAGACAAGGAAACCGACGGTACCGATTCGAAGCAAACCCCGGACCGGAACGGTAAAGACCGGAGGGGGCCGGACCGGAAGGGAACGACGACAATCGCGGCAAGTGAAGAGGAGTTGATGCTCATCACCGAGGAGAGTGAAATAAACCTTGCCGGCGACGAGATGACCTGGGTGATAGACTCCGGAGCGTCGTTCCACCGTACCCCGGACCGGAAATGCTTCTCATCCTACTCAGCCGGTGATCATGGCTGTGTCTGGATGGGAAATGAAGGGACATGCCGAATTGTCGGCATAGGAGACGTGTGGCTGACAACACCAACCGGATGCAAGTTGCTGCTGAAGGATGTCCGACACGTTCCGGAAGTTCGTCTGAAACCTAATATCAGCCGGTCGGCTAGATGATGAAGGCTACATGGGTAGCATCCGGAACGGTGTCATGAAGTTCAGCAAAGGGAGCCTGATTGTGGCTCGGGCCCGGAAGGTAAACAAATTGTAACTGATGAATGCCCGGTTATGTCCGGAAGAAGTGAACATGGCATCCGACACTGCCGGTGAGCTGTGGCACAAAAGGTTGTGTCATATGAGCGAGAAGGGGATGAAGAGGCTTGCAGACGAGAACCTCATTCCATTGAAGAACGTGCACTTGGAGAAGTGCACTGATTGTCTGGCCGGTAAGCAGAACCGGACCTCCTTTCGATCAAGGCCACCGATGAGACGCAATGCACCACTGGAGTTGGTGCATACGGATGTGTGTCAAGTAGACACGAAGTCATATGCCGGAGCGCAATACTTCGTGACGTTCATAGATGACCACAGCCGGAAGCTGTGGGCCACACCGTTGAAGACGAAGGATCAGGTGCTATCCGTCTTCAAAGAGCTCCATGCGAGAGTGGAAAGAGAAACCGGCCGGAAGCTGAAGGCGGTTCGAGCAGATAACGGAGGAGAGTACCGGGGGCAGTTCGAGGATTACTGCCGCTCGAAGGGAATCCGGCTCGAATTTACCGTGCCGGATACGCCGGAACTAAACGTACTGGCTGAGAGGATGAACCAAACCATAATGGAGAGGGTCCGGAGTATGCTAGCGCATGCAAAACTACCCAAGAAGTTTTGGGCTGAGGCACTGTCGACGGCGACATATGTGATTAATAGATCACCCTCAGTACCCTTGGACGGAGACACGCCACAGAGAGTGTGGACCGGTAAGGAAGTATCCTACCGGCATCTGAAGGTGTTCGGGTGTCTCGCGTCCGTGCATGTAGCTAAGGACCGGAGAGGAAAGCTAGATCCAAAGACCCGGCCATGCATATTCCTCGGTTACGGTGACGATGAGTTCGGCTACCGAGTGTGGGACCCGGTCGACAAGAAGGTATTCCGGAGTCGAGATATTATCTTCATGGAGAACAAGATGCTCGCCGACTGGGAGTCGAAGAAGAAGATAATGAACTCCGAGTCAACTGGTAAGGATAGACTCTACGATGAGCAGACCCAACCGGCAAGAGACTGGTTTGCACTCGAGGAACCAGCCGGTTACGGTGAGGATACCGAACCGGTAGAAGAAGAAGTAGAGGAAGCTGAAACCGGAACCAGCCAAGAGCCCGAATCGGATTCGGATGAAGAGCAAATGGAGGAGCCAGATACCGAAGCCCGAAGACGTAGATATCCTCTCAGAGAGAGAAGGGACCCCCGGAGATTTCTGGATGCAGAGCATGTGCTGCTGACTGATGAGGGGGTGTCGGAAAGCTTCGAAGAAGTGAAGGAAGACACCCACAACCGAAAATGGTTAAGTGCCATGCAGGACAAGATGGATTCCCTGCATGAGAACCATACATACGAACTGGTGGAGTTGCCGAAAGGAAAGCGGGCACTCCGAAACAGGTGGGTGTACAAGTTGAAACCGGGAGATGCCGCCAACCCCCCGAGATACAAAGCCAGGATCGTGGTGAAGGAGTTCCAGCAGAAGAAGGGCGTGGACTTCGACGAGATATTTGCCCCGGTAGTAAAGATGACCTCCATCCGGACGGTGCTGAGTATAGTAGCAAGCTTGGACCTCGAGGTAGAGCAGCTGGACGTGAAGACGACATTCCTTCACGGCGACCTCGAAGAGGAGATCTACATGCAGCAACCGGAAGGATTCGTGGAGAAAGGGAAGGAGCACCTGGTATGCCAGTTGAAGAAGAGCCTGTACAGATTGAAGCGGGCTCCCCGACAATGGTACCGGAAGTTCGACTCCTTCATGACCAATCAAGGGTACCACAAGATGTAGGCCGATCACTGCGTGTTTGTGAAGAAGTTCGAAGGAGGCGACTTCCTGATACTCCTTCTATACGTGGATGACATGTTGATCGTCGGACGGAACCAAGTCAAAATACGGATGCTGAAGAAGGCTCCCAACCGGACCTTCTCAATGAAAGACTTGGGTCCGGCAAGACAGATGTTGGGGATGCACATCATTCGGGACCGGTCAGTGAAGCAATTATGGCTGTCACAAGAGAAGTATGTGACAAAGGTGCTTCACCAGTTCAACATGTTAGATGCAAAACCGGTCGTATCGACACTTCCGGCAAACTGCAAGCTGTCCGGCAAGCAAAGCCCGAAGACGAAAGGAGAGAAGGCAGATATGATGAAGATTTCATATGCCTCTGCCGTCGGGAGCTTGATGTACGCAATGGTTTGTACCCGACCGGACATTGGATACGCAGTCGGAGTGGTGAGCCGGTTTATGAGCAATCCCGGCAAGGAGCACTGGAACACGGTCAAGTGGATACTCCGGTATTTGAAGGGCACTTCAAATATGTGTCTCCGATTCGGCTCCGGAAAACCTCAACTGGACAGTTTCACCGATTCGGACATGTCGGCTGATGTGGATACCAGCCGGTCTACATCCGGGTATGTGATGACATATGTAGGGAGAGCTGTTTCGTGGCAGTCGAGGCTGCAGAAGACGGTTGCATTGTCAACCACAGAGGCGGAGTACATGGCGGCTGTGGAAGCCGGCAAGGAAATATTATGGATGAAGGACTTCATCGGAGAGCTCGGTATCCGGCAAGAGGAATACCGACTCCATTGCGACAGTCAAAGTGCCATCCACCTTGCTATGAATGCGGCCTACCATTCCCGGACGAAGCATATCCAGCGGAGGTATCACTGGATCCGGGAAAGAGTAGATGACCAGGAGTTCGCACTGACGAAGATCCACACGGCCGAGAACGGTTCAGATATGCTGACCAAAGTGCTGACACCCGACAAGCTGGACGCATGCCGGAAGAGGATCGTTCTGGTAAGACAACCCATGCCGGAGTGAAGGGGGAGTTTGTTGGGAGACAAGTCCCTCCGGATGGGATGGGAGAAGATCAGTGCCGATGAACAAACTCGGCCGAGGCCGAAACCGGATGAGGAGGACCCGGATACGGACCGGATGGTGCAGGCCCGGTATGAACCGGATGAGGAGTACCCGTCTATGGAGAGCCGGATGGTGCAGGCCCGGTATGAACCGGATGAGGAGTACTCGGCTACGGAGAGCCGGATGGTACAGGCCCGGTATGAACCGGATGAAGAGACATATTCGTAAATATGTTTCTGAGAGCCCATCGAGGCTACTTTTGTAAATAGCCGAAAAGTCATATTAGTATAAATATGATTTAGGGCAAACTTTTAGAATGGTTGGTTGTTTTCATTCTTCCTTGTTGGTGCAAGAAGAAGAGAGAGCACGCAATAGTGTACAGAGAGAGAGAGAGAGAGAAAGAGGTCGTTGCCTCTGTTGGAACCGCCGTCTGTGGCGAAGATCATGAGCACGAGGTCGTTGCCTCCGTGAACTCACTGTTGTACATTCTTACATAGTGACAGTTTGCAGCCCGTGGGCTGCCGTGGTTTTTTCCCCTAGTTTGGGGTTTTCCACGTAAACGTCCTGTGTACTCTTTCTCCTCTTTGTGTCGTGTTCTATTTCCCGTTTTCTGTGTATGAAAAGAATCTCGGTTGTGGCTGAGCGTTGCGCATAAGGAACGTTGGGTTCCCGTCACGAACGTCCTAAAGGAAATCGTCAACGACAACCACATGGATTGGAACACTAAACTACACAGTGTCCTATGGGCATACCACACTAGTTTCAAGACCAATATCCCATCGACTGCATTTCGGCTTCCAACGGAAGGCGTTCGTGGATCGGCACCCCAACACTAACGAGAAATGGTTTAAAGTTGGAAAAGTTTTCCTAGTGTTCCAAACACGCATGGGACAGATGCCAGGTAAACTACGATTCAAATGGACCGGACCTTATTGGCTTATAGGCATCGAAAATGGGAGATTCGAGCTAGGCACTCTTGCAGGAGAAGTATTACGCCAAAAGGTCAACAGGTTTCGGCTGAAGCCGTATTGGGGCCCTATACCATTGAACCCTTTTCGAGTCAATGCAAAAAACAGACCCACTTCCATGATGGCTACCGAGCAGAATGGTCACAAGCCACATTAAACACAACCCTACTAGTAAAAATGTAACATTAGTGTACTATAAGGACAGTCATAACCATTAAGCCACGACTATTTAAGAGGTTACATGCAGATGCAACATCCAAGAAAAGAAGTACACACGTCCACACAATGGCTCCCCGAATCTTGAACCCTAAATTTTGATTCTCACAAAAAGAGGAATCATGCAAGTTCTTTGCGCATTAAAGAAAACTCTTAGCTCCCTTCGCTCACCGCGTTATCATAGAAGTTATGTCGCTCGAACCGTGCCTTGAACTCGTTCCTCTTGTTCCCCTCACTCCTCTCAACCCATCTCTGAAGACATCATCGGCATGAAGATGGACATCATCTCAGCTCTGCGGTGATGGCTTCACGACAAGCCTAGACTCGCACGCAGGCTACACCTAGGTAGCAGAAGCGCCACCCCACCCAAACTCGCAAGACATCACAATATTGATACATCACAAATGTCAGCATTAGGAAGAAGTTGGGCTTGTCTGGGAGTGGAGAACGCCACTTCAAGATCCCTCTAGGACGGGCTCTTGAGTGTTACTTTGGGGAGTAGTCTATCTCCGCCAATTACGCTTATAGGGCGAAGGATGTGCTAGATCCTTTCATTCACGAACTTGCGAAGTTTTTACTAGAAGTGGGGTGCGTGCATACTAATGCGTATGGGTTGCCGAAATAAAAAGCGACCATCGTCATCGCAACGTTCGAGGGGCAGGCCATAGATTGGGGAGTCATAACTGGGCCGGTTCCACGCCGGGAAGAAACTTCGCCCCATCATCCAATAGTATTTGAAAATATCATTTTTTCCCTAGGCCCCCCGTCACCCCTCACACAGCCCAACTTGCAATCACGCCATGACCATCAAAACGCAAGCTCGCCGAACTTGCCACGACCGAGTGGGAGGATGAAGACAGTTCGCAAGGATTGGAACCCGTCGCTTTGCAAGCTGAACAGCAGCCTAACCCCACCTTGCGAGTCCAACCACGACCTACTACAGATACACACACCAAACAAGAGTAGCCTCCATGAAGCCTGAACCTCAAAATCCAAACGTAGAAGGCAAGATAGAAAGGGTGGTCGTAGGCTTGTCAAAGACACAGCCCGAAGAACTGAGACAACATTGGAATTGATTCCACAATTACAGCCAATCCTGACCGAACAATCGCAACGTGGTAAGGGCGTGCTAACATCCGAGGTGGAAGTGTTGTCGTACCCGGACTTTCCGGACACAACCCACAATTTGGTGCTCTATTCCAATTTGGCACCACCTTCGCACTGATTGAGCTCTTGGCCACCCAACAAATTAAGGTGTTGCAGCACATGGCGGAGGAGCACACCGAACGCGAGATGATTGAGCGTGCACTAACATATACAACAATGTTGAGCGGCAAGCTCAACCGGATCTAGATCAGCTAAATAAGCCTGGCCGGATCGGCATCCAGAAGGATGAGCTGGTGAGCAAGTGGGTTGGTGAGCTACGCAGCCGGTTAGCCGGATCCATCAGTAATTGGAAGCCTAGTAGCAGACTAGACTACTAGGTAGTTAATGTATCGTAGTTAGTGTCAGACGCTCGTGTGAGCATTGAAGTACACCATACTTCTGTTAGTCCGTATGGACTTGTATAAAAGTGTTCACGGAACACATACAATGTATAGAGTATTACAGAGAATTGTTATTTTTTAATAGAGTCTTGTCTCTCTCTCTCTCTCTCTCTCTCTCTCTCTCTCTCCCGCGTATTGTGTATATTCAAGCTCTCCATTAAAGCTACGTATTTTCTGTGTTCGGTTTTCTATTGCTTCCGCACGCTATTCTTTAGATCGTACCAGAGCGTGAGGGTTGAGAACCTCTGCAGCCGACATAGCTTGAAAGGAAGACCAACCAAGAAGAACAGGTAAAACCGATGGATAGAGGCATGGCTAGCTCGCTTCCGACATAGAAGCACGACAGAAACAACTACACGTCTTGGTACTACAAGATGAACCAATACATGCTCGGGCACGGTTATTGGAGCTATGTTGACGGAGCAAATGGCACAGCACCCGAATCGACACACAGAGATTTCCCGGTGTGGGAACAGTCGGCGAGCAGAGTATTGTATTGCTTCGCGTCTTCTGTGGGCGAACAGCTCCTAAGCTACATTTAGGATGCAAAAAGCCAAAAGATGTTTGGGGAAATCTGAAGAAGATTTTCACCGCAAGCACTACAGCCACGAAGCTTCAACTCCGATCGGAGCTGAGCAACCTACGACAACGTGACTTGTCGGTGGCAGACTACACCTCCAAAATCAAGGACATTTGCGACTCTCTGGCCTCCATCGATGTGAATATCAAAGAAGCCGATATGTTGCAAACCTGTCTCGGAGGTTTGGCGCCAAAGTTCGGAGCGTTCCGAACTATTGTGTGTACAAGGGAGAATACATCGTCATTTTTCGACTTACAGTCAATGCTCCTTGTGGAGGAAAACCACGCCAGTGCATCAACAAGTGGACCCACCGACATCCGGATGCTGTACATGAAGGCAGATCGTCCCTATGGGCGTGGTGGACGAGGCGGGTCGGCTCACAATTGTAGCGGCCGGCAAGAGTAGGATCGAAGGCACAGAGAACGTGCCTACATCAGTTCCGGACCCTCCACAAGTAGGGGGAGTCAAGGCGGCACCGGAGGCCGGCAAGCAAAGGCCGACACGGAATGTTGGTACTGTGGTAAAAAGTGCCACAGAGAAAGTGAGTGTTGGAAGCAGCGCGCCGATTCGGACAGATCCAGATCCGGCAAAGCCGGTAGAGAGAACTGGCAATACTCGCACTACGCAAAAGGATCGGGAGGATCCAAAACCGGAAAAGCCAGTAAAAGGCCAGCCTTGGTGTTGAAACACGAGGCTAACTCGATGAGCAAAAGGGGTATAAGTGTTATAACCCCCGGACGAAGCAGGTCTAAGTTAGCAGGGATGTTGAGTTTGATGAGGCGACATCTTGGTATGCTTTACCAGCTCCGACTTCCGACCCCAACCCGATACTAGAGGATGAGGCTAGTGAGCCTAAACCAGTTCAGATTGCAGATGAAGACCTCGACACTCTAGAACTGATTTCATTTCGGTTAAGTGGACCGAATGAGCAGTTGAGTCGGGATGACCAATCAGATGAGGAACCGGCGAGTAATGGAGACTCTCCCATGCTCTCCCCACGCAAGGAATCGAGGAGACGGTTCACGCACAAAGAGAAGGGGAAGACAAAGATGCCGGAATACAAAACCAACAATGTTGAGTCGGATTGGGGCGAATCCGACTCCGGAAAGGATGAAGCTGGATCTTTGAGATTGAAGTCTGAACCGGACAAGAAGGGCCTCAAACTGGGTAATGATAAGTTACGTCGGTCTTCCAGCCAGAAGAACCCCGTGAAGTGGTAGGGGTACAATGAGTAAAATGAGTACATGGTGCATCACTATGCGTACATGACCAAGGTGGCGGAAGTGCGTGAGCCGGAGAGCTACGCAGAAGCAGCAAGGGATGCAAGCGACATTAGTTATCGAGTTGGCATGATCAGCCAATATATGCAAAAGCCGACCGTGGAGCACCTTCTATGCACGCATCGAATTTTGCGATATGTGAGCGGCATGAAGGAACGGGGATTGTTATACCGGCATGGTATAACCGAAGAGCTAGTCGGCTACACCAATGCCAACTGGGCCGACGATGCATCGGATCGTCGATCCACCTCCGGCTATATGTTTTCGAGCACTGCGGCTAAATACCGGGGCGCTACCATTGCCACTTGTGAAGCCATTTGGCTTCGGCGACTGTTGCAAGACCTGCGGATTGAGGTGCCAACCCCAATCCTAATCTACTGCGACAACATAAGTAGCATGCAGCTCGCCAAGAACCCCGTGTTCCATGCTCGGACAAATCACAAGAAGTGCATTACCACTTCGTGCGTGAGCGGGTCCTGAGCAGTGAAGTCGAACTTTGGTATGTTCATACGGATCGGCAAGTTGCCGACATCTTCACGAAGCTGCTAAGCTCGAACAAGTTGCAGCACTTCACCGAAATGCTTGGTGTTCAGCATCTCGATGTGCCACACTTGAGGGGGAGAACAGGCAAAGACACCAGAACGGGAACATGCAAAGAAACTGTCGATTGCGCCGGTGAGGGAAGAACCGACAGAGGGAGAGACAAGAAGAAGAAAGGAGCCGAGTCGACAAAGGAAGTTGACACATCCGAACAAGTCGGAACAAGCGGTAGCGGTGGCAGAGTCAAGAAGGACAGAGCCGACGGGAAGCAGAAGGCCAAGACCCAGACATGGTTCGATGTGGTGAAGGGCCTAGAACCGGAAGACGAATTGGGAGTGACCGATTCGGACAAGAGCTGGAACAAATCAGAGACAGTTGATTCGGTTCAACAGACGAATTCGGAAGAACCGGATCAACTAAAGGCCAAGCGAACGAGAAGGCAGTGGAAGTCGACGCCAACACGAAAGAACCGGCGGGTTGACAAGGGCCAAAGTCACAACAACGAGGGAGTTGAATTGGGCCTTTTGAGCAAACAAGCCGACCGAGGAGGTCGAGGTGCCCAGAACCAGAGGATTCGCGGCAAATGGGACCGGACCGGACGAGGAGCACGAGTGAGGCGAAGTGACGCCAGAAGGAGTCGGGTGGAAGTACCAACTACCATGGAGACTGACACTACGATCCGACCTCAAGTTGAACTTGAGGGGGAGTGTTGAGCGGCAAGCTCAACCGGATCAGGATCGGCATCTGGAAGGATGAGCCGGATTAGTGAGCCGGTGAGCAAGTGGGCCGGTGAGTTGGGGAACCGGTTAGCCAAATCCATCAGTAACCGGAAGCCTAGTAGCAGTCGAGGCTACTAGGTAGTTAATGTCTTGTAGTTCGTGTCAGACGTTTGTGTGAGCATTGAAGTACACCATACTTCTGTTAGTCCGTATGGACTTGTATAAAAGTGTTCACTGAACACATACAATGTACAGAGTATTACAAAGAACTGTTATTTTTTAATAGAGACTTGTCTCTCTCTCTCTGTCTCTCCCAGGTATTGTGTATATTCAAGCTCTCCATTAAACCTGTGTATTTTCTGTGTTCGTTTTTCTATTGCTTCTGCACGCTATTCTTTACAAAAAAAAGCGAGGACAAAGGTCCTATAGCTAGGGTCAGCCGGAAGTGGAACGTGTTACCCCGTACGAGTTGTACGGAGAGTCAAGTGCGATGAGCGAGGGTCGAATATTATCATGATGATGTTGTATATGTGTAGGGAACATAAATGTAATTGTGCGTCGATATGTATGTGAACACATGCACACGTGTGTGCATGTGGAGGGATACGATGAGGTGTGAGTGAGTGTCCAATATGAATGCTCTAGGGGGCTTACACCCCTTTGTATCTACCCCCTCTTGTACTATTTAACCCCTTTATGGGGAATGAATGAGGAAGGAATCATTTCTCTCTCTCTCTCTCTCTCTCTCTCTCTCTCTCTCTCTCTCTCTTGTCATCTCTCTTCCTATCTCTCTGCCTCAACGTTGAACCCCCTTGGGAGGGGGGTGGAGCCATTCTAAGCACCACCCCCCACCCCACAATGCTTCTCAACGATTCTCAACATCTTCATGCCAATCTCTCTTACCATCATACTCTCCATTATCTTCGCTATTACGCCATGTCTATCTTTGTCATTGATAATCCTCATCTTCCTTAACCCTAACCCTAAAACGTATAACAGAACGCTAGGGTACGAAGCATCGGCATTGAACTGCCCAACTAAATACGGTATTGGTGGAAATACATAGGGAGCTCACGTGGGTTACCATCGGTGCCAAAGATATGGTGGAGAAAAATAAAAATCAATGAAAAAAAATAAAACTAACGCAACAACAATAGGAGAAGGCGCAACACAGAATCGTGGAGTTAGAGTGTGACACACAAGCATGGACGAAGCCGGCTCCCACCCTACCTTCCCATACACTAGAGATATAGACACTACAAGAAGAAGTCGAAGTGCAAAAGGCAATCACGGACAAGGAAAAACGCGCCATGGAGCGGGCCGAGATGGAAATCGAATGACTCCAGTCCGAATTCCGGCAATCTTCGGATAGGGAGGCCGATATTTGGGCAAAAGGACGCAAGGCCGTAAAAGCACTTCAAGAAAAGCTGGATGTCGAGAGCGCCACACATAAACAAACAATCGCCGAACTCAACTCACTACGCGAGGTGGCGCACAAGAAGCGAGTGTGGTACAATGAACAACTTGAAATTGAATGGCAGGTCACGTGAGACATCAAAACTCTCTTGAATAAGGAAATGGTCCGGATGGAGGAACTTCATGAGAAGGATTCACAAAATTGACAATCTCAAGAAATGTCTTGAGGACTTATAGGCACACACGCAGATAAGATTGAGCACATTCACATCCTCCTCCAAACAAAGCGAGAATGCTTTACAACCCAATTGCAAGCGGCCCTAAACAGAGGTTGGGCCGAATGGGTGGTGAAGGCTGTGGAGCTCCACACCTACAGGCCGGATGGGGAGAACCGCCTGAAGGAAGGGAAAGGCTACTAGAAGTTGAGTGAGGACAACATAGCCACAATCTGAGAGGTTCTTACGCAAGATTACCAATCCTTAGCCGATCACCACTCCGAGGAGATAATGCAGCTAATGGAGGATTTTGGTGACAGCCAGATTGAGACCTCCCTCCAACTCCAAGCTATCGAAGCTGAACAACGGAAAGCAGAGGAGGCAAAAAGAGCAGTGGCCATCATACTTCCGAACAACGACTCCGGAGAGCATAACATTCACAAGCCTACGCATGTGGACGATGAAGCCCCGGAAGCTACCACGAGATCGCAACCACCATAGCCCATACTAAGGGACTCCCACCACACCCTGGAAGTTACAACTGAAGAAGCAAATCGAGAGGAACCTTGGGGGAAACCCCGGGAGGATACCATGACACCACGATCTCTGGAGCCAACACCAAGTGTTCCGTACCACACCCCCAAAGTCATGGACGAAGAAGCACGAGAGGCACCATGAGAGAGACCACGGGAAGAGCTACTATAGGAGCATTCGATCGACGACCGACACAAGGAACGGACGCCGAGCAATGACCCCAGGAAGCGAGCACCACAATCTTGGACGCAAGCAGAGGCGTCAGAATCAATGGAACCTGACCTCCACTCTAGTCCTACCCACACGGAACCAAGTTCACAACCGGAGTCTGGCACAACCGAGCCAATCAACGTTGCGGCGACTCCCGTCGAGACCAACATGAGCGATCGCCCTAAACCCAATATTCTCGATATTTTCGATGATGAATAAAGGGTTGATGTGGGTCCGACGTGCTAAGCACTCTCCCACAGACATGCCAGGTGTTGTCCTCCTAAGTCGACCTAGTGGGAAAAGGTGGAAGAAAAGGAAGGCGTAAAGACAAAAACAACCGTAGTGTAATTATGAGGCCATATGTACGGAATGAAGCGTTATGAACGCCTGTAATGGTTCACGCTCTAAGCATAACCAACCATGACTCTATATATTAAGGGCATGGGAAACTTGTATAAGCTAGTGTAATTTTTTTGGTAATCTCTGAAATATAGTAGTATTGTTCCAAATCCTTGTGTTTTTGTGTTCTCTTCGTTAGTGTATTCTCTCTACGAGAGAAATCGTGTAAGTGTGTCTATGTAAAGGAGGTCATTTGTAACCGTCTCCCTAATTCCGTTCCCCCTAAGCTTACGCGACGCTACGTATTACACTCACAGCCGGTATACACTCTCCATTTCCTGCACCTCAATCTTCTTGAGCCGTACCCAAGACTAAGGGTAGACCATGTTTACCCTAGCCGGTAACACGTGTATGAGTATAAATACACCTAGGGCAAACGTTATAGGGGTGATGCAGAATAGAGCTTCTGTACTAGAGCGTAACAGAGTGAGATAGAAAGAGACGCGAGAGCGCGGGAGTGAGTTGTGGCATAGTTATGAGGAACTTGCCTAAAACCCCAAGTGGTATTTTTCCTATGAGTTATAGAGAGTTATAACCTATTTTTTGTCTCTTGTATTTTCTGCCTATAGTGAAGATCTTTTACCCATGGTTTTTCTCGTTGTTTAGAGTTTCCATGTAAACACTGTGTATTGTGTATTTTGTCTATCTTGTTGCTTTTTGTTTCTACGTTGTATACTTCAGCATATCTTTCAAAGATCTATGGTCTATTGCCCTACAGGAGCGAACCATGCCTCCGTTGGTCCCATCAACAGTGAACCCAACAGACCGACCTGGTGGGAACTTGTGGCGTAATGATGAGACTGTAGGCGTATGATGAGGCGGATCTGATTAAGGAAGTCGCGTAGTCGTGAACGTGTTCCATCGAACTTATCGGGAAGGCTGACCTTGGGTTCATAGTAGGGTTCTTGGTATGGTGACAGTGGGTTGAGTGTGGTGGTTGGGGTAACCGAGGATGTTGCAAACTAAAGCTCAAGTAAAGATTGATGAAGGGTAGCATTCTCGACTTCGAGTGGTTCCAAAGCTACGAGTATTTGAGGTACATGCTATTGAAAGGATTGGACATGGCTTTCGATGTGTGGTTAATGAAGAGGGGGAGAGAGCGAAAAAGGAAGGTGAACAAACTGTTAAGGACAAAAGAAGAATGGAACTACAAGGACACAATTGGCAAGCACAAAGAGAAAGTAGCATTAACTGGTGTTGTTCACCTTGAATTCATTCAAGGTGAACTCAACTATTTATACTAAGCGGCATGCGTACCTATTGCATGTATGTGATCTACGCATGCATGTGCCGAGTGTAAATAATACAAGGGAGAAATTATGCCTCGGGGGCTTCACCTTGTATGATAGCACGTGAGTTCATCAAAAGGGGTTTAAATTAATCAGTGAGATACAAAATATATATATAAGGGTATTAATAAATATTTGAAAATATATTTACATAAGGGTATTATCAATTATGCTGGAAACTTTTTTTTACATAAGTCCATGGAATATTATATATTTCAATGTGATAGTAACGAATATATTATGCAAAAAATACTCAAATTTGGAGACGACATGAGTTTATCACCGTCTGGACAATGACACCATTCATGACATCCAATTATTGTAATCCTTCTTGGCACTTTCAGCCTCCAAAATGATTGTTTCCCCCACCGATCACATAGAGTATAAAATCTTGTAAAAATGTTTACACTAATGACAAGATATCTTTTTAAAAAATAAAAAATAAAAATTGGAGTAGCATATATACATACATATACATGCATGCATGCATCCATATATACCTACATTCAAACATTACATCCATGAATATGTATATACATACATTACACACATTTATACATGTATACTAACTAAACATAAATATATGTACAAACATATATTACCATATGTAGATATGTACGTACACATACATTACATACTACATACATATTAGAATCGACCATATATATTGACATACATATATACAAAATACATACATAAAAATTACATATTACATATATACATACAAAACACAAAAAAATAAATTACATATTATAATATACACATACACATAATATTAATATCGAAGATTACATATTATATGTATACAAATCTTCATACTTACAAACAAGTATACACATGCGCACACACATAAATAAATTAGATATTACATAGCATATAATTCATACCTATTGTCACGGATGAACAATTGGAAGACAAAGAGATGGGTAAGTTGATGAGATAGGGAGATGGATAAGTTGATGACAATGGGTACGAATATCTATTCCATGACTGGTGTTGATCTCCTTGATGTTAACAAGGGAGATCAACCCTTTTTATACATATAGTGATGCATGATAAGCATGCTCATGCCAATTCATACATAGTATAATATTAAGCATATTGATTCTTGCATGCCAAGTCTTACATACTGAGTCTTACATACTAAGTCTTACATACCACTCTTTATACAAAGGTTTAAAGTCTAAAGTCTTTCTAGGAGAAATATATATATATGAGGACCTAAGGCTTGAATTCAACTCGACGTTTTTTTTTTTTTTTTTTTTTTCCATAAAAATATGCTCCATTGGTATTAAAATTAACAATGCCAAAGGCAATGTACAAATTGTACATAATAGTTTCCACTCCATAAGTATATATCGTAAAAAAAGGGACCAAATAATGATGGCATTTGTTATGGCTCTTTAGAATTCAACTCGATGTTCATGACATTATCCTCCCCTTAAGCACCGACTTCAAGAAGGTGTAGGTTTGTGAGGATATTGGATATGAAAATCATGAGCCACATCTGGGGCATTGAGTAAATTTTTTGCAGGCTCCCATGTGGCCTCAGAAATGGGATATCCTTTCCACAAGACTAGATACTGGAGATTTCGTCGGCTCTTGCACAAGTCTAGAATGGTCTCGACTTCATACTCATCCCCGATTGCCAATACCATAGGGGGTGGCGGCTCAACGCTTCTTCCTGGAATTGAGGATGGATGGTAGAGCTCAAGAAGAGATGCATGGAAGACATTGTGAATTCGGTAGTGTGATGGAAGAGCAAGACGGAAAGCTACGGGGTTGACTTTGTCAACAATTTGGAACGGACCCAATCTTTTGTAATCAAGTTTGTTGCATGGACGAGTAGTCGGAATATGCCATCGTAATAGCCAGACTATGTCGCCGACTTTAAAACTAGGTGCATCCCGCCGATGTCGATCAACCTTCTCTTTGTGTCGTTCCTGAGCAATAGAGAGTTTGAGGGATAGGTCACGGTGCACTTCTTTCATCAGACGAGCTCGTTCTTCAGCAGATGGATTGACAGAACCGGTAGGGATAGCTATGTTAAAGCGTGGATGGAACCGCGATCAGAGATAATGTCATCCGGTAAACCGTGAAGGCACACCATATTTGTTAATAATAGATCTGTTGTTTCCATCCCTGAAATTGCCTTAGCACATGGAATAAAGTGTGCCATCTTTGTGAATATGTCAACCACCACCAATATTGAATTGAATCCATCAATGTCTAGAAGGTCAGTGATAAACTCCGTCGAGATGGAGGCCCATGGCCTATTTCGATTTGGCAAAGGTTGAAGTAGACCGTAGGGACGATGATGTACTGCTTTGGCGTGGGCACATGTATCACATGTTTTCACGAATTCTTTAACAAGTTTCCAAGGTTGTGGCCACCAATAACTTCTAGATATTAATTCCAAAGTTTTTGCAACGCCAAAATGTCTAGCTAGGGAATCATCATGGCATTCCTTCACGATACGGATATGGCAACGACCATCTCAGACATACATTAAGTTGTACCGAAAAAGAAAACCATCCCGAAACATAAATTGGTTATCAATATTCCGTACCTCGCCTTTGGATGAGTTGTTGAGATTCTCCCTAATCTCTTGTGCAAATTTGTCGGTGGCAGTATTTGTGGCTATGGCATTGAGTAATGATTCATCCACCACCATATATAAGTTGCACAGAGTTGAAATTGATGTGGCTGTAGGAGACAATGTGATTGTTGATTGTAGGTTGCATCCCCTGGCCAAATTTCGAATTCCGAACATCGAGATAACGCATTGGCTTTACCATGTTGAGCACTTGGATGAAAAACAATTTCAAAGTCATAATCGGCCAGGAAGGTCAACCATTGCGCTTGCCTTCAATTCAAAATGTGAGTATTGGTGAAGTAGACAAGGTTCTTGTGATCGGTCACCACTTGGATACGGTGTTGGGCGCCCGCCAAGTAAGGACGCCATTCTTCAAAGGTGGAAATAATGGCAGAGAGTTCTTTGTCGTAAATTGGGTAGTTGATCTCGAGGGGTGTGAACTTCCTGGAATAAAAGGAAACAAGATGAAGGAACCCTTTTTTATCTGATTGAGAGAGAATGGCACCAATGGCAAAGTCAGAGGCATCAGTTTCGACTGTAAATGGTTTGGTTAGATCTGGATGAAAAAGTACCGGAGCCGAGGTAAAAGCTTTCTTTAGTCTCTCGAATGCCAGTTAGGTTGTTGGAGTCCAGCAAAAAGGGGAATCCTTTTGATTGAGTGCTATAAGAGGTTGCACTAGAGTAGAGAATCCTTGGATGAATCGACAATAGAAGTTGGCAAAACCCAGAAATGATTGCACATCCTTGACCTTGGTGGGGACTTCCCACTCTTGAACTGTTGCGACTTTCTTCTTGTCCATAGTGAGACCATCAAATGAAATGACGTTGTCGCATTGTTATGCGTGTGCATGGAGAACGAGATGGGACCACGGGGGCCTTGGACCGAGAAATAACCGAATGAGAAGAGGAGAAGGATATTGCCGATGTACTTCACACGCGCACAGACACACAGATTCACAGAAGTTACAACTAGCTCTGAACAACAGAGACAGAATGAATGTATATGTATATATATATCAATGAGTTACAACCGGCAAGCCAGCGAGTGATAGGCTCCGACGCCTGCACACACACACACACACACAAAACGCGAGATGGAGACTTTGCCGGAAGCATTTGGGCGTTCCGCGGAGCAGAGTTAGCCTCCCGAAAACCTGCACAGAACGACTATGGAGAAGACAGAGGAGAAGAGCTCGGTTCCAGTTCGGTAGCACTTCGTCCTCTACAAAAACGCGATACATTTTCAATACCTCTCCCTCTCTTTTATAGCCCAAGGAGGGAGGCGGTTACCACCCGTTACATCATGTTTATTCCCTGTCCTCAATTTTCTCCCTAATGAATGCGGGCTACCTAGGATTTCACCTCAACCGATTTATACCTACCTACGTACTATACAACAAAACTTGTGCCCACCTATAAGGGCCGGTTTACGCACGTTATACCTGGTTTCCGCCTAGGGACGGTTCTCTCCATGACATCCGCCCCCACCTAACCGCGCATCCACCGGTATGCGCCAAAATTAGACTCTTGCCGGAGAAGACTGGCCCACGTTTATCCTTTGTCTTCTGGATCGACATCCATTCCAAGCCGGTCGTTGTCGCTATCCAGGTCGTTCGGGCCCGGTTCAGCCTCGTGCCGTTTTTTGAATGCTTTGATCCTCTTCCCCGTCACCGGTACCACCATTCTTGCCCCGTCGAGCTCCACGAGATGGTAGGTCCCATTGTCGTTGGCACTTGTCACCACATAAGGCCCGAACCACCTTCTTGCAAACTTCCGCATTGCCATGTCCTGGTTGTCGAGGTTGTTGTCATACACTAGAACCCAGTCGCCTTCCTCGATCTTCTTTGGTCTCAGTCGGTGAGTCCGGTCAAACCATCCTTTGTTCTTTACCCTCGCCACCCGTAGCTTCTTCGCGACTTGGTCCACGTCCTCTGGTCTTCTCTCCAGTTGCCGAATCCGTGCCGCTAACAACTCCTCCCGGCTCATCTCGTCGTTCCAGTCCACCGTGGCCCATGAGGAGATTGTCTACTCCGTTGGCATGATTGGCTTCTGCCCGTACGTTAGCTCTGCCGCCATGAACCCGGTTACCGAACTGTGCGTAGTTTGGTCCGCCCACAACGCATAGGGTAAGAGCCGCGGCCAGTTCCTGACTTGGCCTCCACACGCCTGTACTAACGCTTTGACGATCGGCCCGTGTCCGCGTTCCACCTTCCCCTTAGCCTCCAGATTGTACGCTGTGGTGAGCGAGAGTTTAATCCCTAGCCGGTCAAACAGTTCTTCCGCCTCTTGTGCGTCTAATTCTCTGTGATCGGCCACGATCTTACCTACGCAACCGTATCGGCATACCACTTCTTCGATCAGAAATCGGCACACGGCCGCGGTCATTTTGTTCTACAATGCTCGTCCTTCCACCTGGTTCATCAGGTCCTCCCGAGCCAGCACCAGATACCGCATCTGCCCTACCCCCATCAACATCATCACCAGATCCACCATCCACTTAAAGTGGACGGTCGGAGGGTAGGTCGGGTGAAGCTCGTCCCGATGTGGGACTATGGAGTGCACCTAACAACTTTCGCAAGTCATCACGAACCGATGCACGTCCCGTTATAGTCCCAGCAACCAGTACTTCCCCTTTAGCTTCTCAAATGTGGCCCAGGGACTCTCGTGGTATGCCGTCAACAATTCTTCCTGTTCCTCTTTCTTCACCACCAATCGGAGCGGGATGTCTTTTCTTTCCTTCGGGTGCCTCCATATGCTCCCGTCCCGTAGGAAGAATCGGTATGCTTTCTTCCGAATCCGGTTGGTCTCTTCCTTCGTCCACGCTGCGTCCAGTGTCATTGTCATTAGGAACCCGTTGATCTGGAGCCACTCCTCGTCGTACTTGCTCTCGTTGAATTCGTTAAGCGCCGGAGTGCTCCCCTTTCTTGTTGTTACGTAAGCCGCCTCAAAGAAGTCCACGCCGACTTCCTCGTCCTCTGAAACCATACCGTCCTCGTCATCGAACCTCGCTCTCGAAAGCATGTCGACCATGGCATTGTCCTTTCTGGAAATGTGTCGTATTTCCGGATTTAGGGACTTGATGTACGCTATCCACCTGAGCATTGCCAGGTCTGGCGTAGCTCATCCGAAAACCATGCTGAGAATCGGTAGGTAGTCCGTCTCGATTATCACCTCTGTCCCGATCAAGTAGTCTTTATCGGCCTTGACCGTCAAAACGATACCCTAGAGTTCGTGTTTAACCTGAGCGTATCCTCGTTGTTGCTCACTGAGGACTTTCGCGCCGAACCGGATGGGCAACCTCGCGCCATCGTCATCCTCTTGGTTAATCACCCATCCGATCACGGTCGGACTCGTGTCTACCATCACGTAAATCAGAGTGTCTTTGCTGTAGACAACCTTTCAGAGCGCCAGTACCATGGCAAGCGCTTCTTTCATCTTCCAGACCGACTCTGTATGCTCGTCTCTCCACTTGAATTTACGCCCTTTCTTCAACAACCCATAGAGTGGCTCCGCGACGTGGGCGTAATGCGGGATCCAGATATGGTAGAACGCACATGCTCCCAGAAATCTCCGAACCTCCGTAACCGAATTGCAGTCTTGCTTCATCGCGGAGATGGCCTCCACCTTGGCCGGAGACGGTTTCCGACCGTATGGCCCGCATAGGTGTCCGACGACCATGATCTCCGATTGCTCGAAGGCCAATTTTTCCCCGAAGAAGGTGTGCCTCGCGCCTTCTAGTCTTTGCAATACCTTCTCGTAGTCATCGACGTGATCCGCCACGAATTTCCGACATCCGTCTGGTCCGATCGTCTCGTCTTTTTCCTCCACTGGGCATCCTTTGATCGGGATGTCATCTAATAATGGCATGGTGATGCCCGGGATACAATCCCTCAACACTTTGTTCATTGCGTTCACCATGTGGGCTACCGAGTTCGTCCCTCCTTGCGGGAGGGTACACATCCGCACTAGGCCGAGAGGAGTCCGCATCGTCGTAATGTCCCTGCTCTCCATGGCTTGTTGGAACTGATCGTACCCCGAGTACAGATCACCGACTGAGTAAATAGACCTTCCGGCGAAGGCCTCCGCGAACTCGTCTATGGTCGGTCTGATTCCTGCGTTTCGAATGGTCACTTTGTATACCGGATGCAGGTCTTGAATAAAGCGCAACGTGCCATTCTTCTTTGGCATGGTAAACCACAGATTTGAGTATGGGGCACTCGACGGTTCGAGGATGCCCATCTCCACCTTTTGTTTCAACAGCTCCATCAACTTCGAGATGTGAGCTCTAGGTACCGGAATCGGTTTGAGATTCCACGGCACATGCGGTACCGTGAAGATCACCATTGGTTCAACAACCATCGGTTCTACGCACCCGATCTCCTCCAGTGAGAATGTGAAAGCCTTCCTATGCCTCCCGAGCATTTTCCGAAACCGGTCCTCTTACGCTGGCAGTAGAAAGCCACCCCCACCGATCTTCAGTGCCCGTAGCGTTATGTTGGTGAACGTGTGTCCTATGCTGGCCGGATCTCATAAACTTGGGTCCGACGCGACCTTCTTTATCTATAACTTGTTGCCCTCCGGCAAGGGTGCTGCGACTGGCCTCAACTTCCGGTCCACAGTCTTGTACTTTGTATCCACTCGGACTGTCCGATCCGACTCGAGTCCATTACGGAAGTCGGCGATGACTTCGTACATCTTTTCCGAACTTACCAGAATTGTCTGGTCCTCATTAAGGCCTTCTCCGAACACCTCCCGTAACTTCCCTAAGGTGTTGTCGAAAGAGACCGACTACACGGTTCCGTTGATTTCCTCTTTAGGGCCGAGGACTCCGCATGCCCGAAGTCGCTCCTCCGCCAGCTTCTTTTCCCGGCCAACTATGCAGGATATCCTACAGCCTCCGCTATCGGAGAACCAAAATTTCCTACCTATGGTACAGGTCTTTTCGCCTATAGTACATCTATGGGGTTTTTCTGGGCTGTCCGAACTATCGCGGCCCCACGCCTTGATAGCCCTCTCTAAAAATCCCCTCGGTTCTCACCACCGAGGGTCTCGCGGTTACGCTCATGGTTCGGTCTCACCGTTAGGAACTGGACTGAGTGACGCCCATCCTGGCGCTTGACTCGTGCATATGCCGAACCGTTGTCCAGCACCTTTGTCTCCATCCATCCCACCATGATGTACGGTTCCCCGAGTATAACCTGATGCGACGACGTCTCCTACACGAAGAAGTGTTGATCGATCTCGACATCGCCGATTTTCACTCGTACATTCGGGCAGGCTCCATGCAGCTCTTCTGTGGCGCGCGTTGTCGTGAAGAAAACCGGGCATAGGCGGAATCGGAGAAAAAGGCGCATGAACCGGCTCTTACACGGATGGGCGCATATTTTGATATTTTGATATTTTGTACATGATTCATAAATGGATCGACTAATGTAAATACTAAGTAGCACACATTTATTAGGAGGGATTGTGCGTATCTTTGTCAGAAGGGACAAGGAATAAAGTGATTTGACTAGGGAAAGAGGGGCACCCCCTTTTGAGAACTATTTAAGGAGAGGAGAGAGGGGAGAAAAGGAATCGCACGTTGGCTAGGACGAAGTGCTGCTGTAGAACCGAGTGTTGAGCTCTACGGGTGTTGGGAGTTCGCTGTGTTTGCTTCCTGGACAGCCCATGTGCTTCCAACAGAGTCTCTCTCTCCCCTTTTCCCCTTTGTTTCTTCGAGTCATGTGGCTATCGCCAGTGTGCGTCAGTAGGACCCCGTGTCGGGTCCATTACCGGGTTGCCGATTGTAACCGTTCGAGTTGTAAGCTATTGACTATAGTAACCGGATTCCTGTTTTCTTGCTCTGGATCTCTTCCTGTGAGCTTGCATCTCTCTGTCTCTCTCTGTCTCTCTCTGTCTCTCTCTCTCTCTCTCTCTCTCTCTCTGTCCTTGGTCCCAGACCCCCGTGGTCCCGCCTCTTTCTACGCACACGCGCGTAACAACGCGACATATTTGGTGAACCCGACGTGAAAGGGCGGCAAAGGAGTTGAAAGATGAGGGGATCAGAGCTAGCAGAGGTGATGGTGGTAGTCGTCGACCGGCTGGTAAGCGCTCGAGAGGGGACGAGTACCCTCGACAGAGCCATTGAATCGATCGTCGGCTCTATAGGCCGGTTCGGAGGGAAAGATGCCACAAGTTATTTGGAAGCTTACCGGGCCGAAATGAGCATGAGGGATATCCTGGTGGATAGGCGGTTGTCCGGATTTCCCCGGGTGGTGACGCCGGGCATCCACGCAGAGGTGCTCGAGGTGCTGGCCGGATGCCAGACTTGGGAGGAGTTCGAGTTGCAGCTCCTCGAGAAGTACGGGTTTGACGACTCGCTTCGGCTATCGAGGCGGGACTTCATGGCGTGGGTGGAAAAGGGAGGAACACGTCAGTGCTCCTCCAGGAGTTCGAAAAACAATTCGCGTGGCTGTCGACGCTGGACCGGACGGTGCTCGAAACGAGTCGAGTACTACTGTTTGTCAAGTTGGTGGACGCGCTTGACCGGGAAAAGGTGGGTCCCCTATTGGAAACGGACGAAGGGCTCACGGTAGACTGGGCCGTGGTGAACGGGTCTACAGCCGTTTCGACAAACGGCGCGATTGGAGCGACGGAAGCTCGTCGGGGTCAGGGTTGGTCCCGGGTAGGAGGCTCGAGGAGCCGGTATCAGTGCCGGCTGGTAGGAAGGAAGAGACCCGAATCTCGCTAGAGTCGGGGTCGTCATCGAATGACGTGGTCAGAGGCCCATCCGGAGGAGCGGCTCTAGAGCAGCTGACACAGATGGTGGGGGACCTGCAGATCGCCCAAGCCCG
Source organism: Azolla caroliniana (assembly GCF_043228905.1). NCBI lineage: Eukaryota > Viridiplantae > Streptophyta > Polypodiopsida > Salviniales > Salviniaceae > Azolla > Azolla caroliniana. The sequence continues at coordinate 18,378,363 of NW_028230436.1, forward strand.
GAGAGACAACGGCGAACAACCTCACAACCGGAGGCCGCCGGCTGGGCAGCGGTGCATGTGGTGTGACTCGATCGGTCACATTCGAAAGGATTGCGCGGATTTCGCCGACACGCTCAGGACCAACATGGTGTACCTCTGGAATGGGCGGGTGCACGCGAGCGAGACCTAGAGAGCCCTAGAACTAAATACGGGGCGCGACGGAATGAAGAGGTTGATGGAAGAGGCCACGGCACGACACGTTGAAGCCGTTAACTACTCAGTGTCGGCGGGAATTCGGGTCAGGGGCAACGAGTCCCGAAAGGTGAAGGACTCCGGATTCTGGCCACTGGTGCTAGAAGGCTTCTCCGGAGTTCGGCTGAAGAAGGAAGAGGCAGACTGCGCGGAACAACGGGTCCAAGAGGTCACTGGATGGGACGATCCGGTCGAAGAGAAAATGGGCTTCGTAGAAGCCGCTTGCCAGAACTACGAGGTTCTAGTGGAAGACAAACGGGCAAGAAAGGCCGGGGGGGTGGTTTCCCCGCCGAGGTATGAGACTCGGTTCGGACCAAAACCAACGAGTGCCAACAAGCTAGGTGCGCCGAACGGAAAGAAGCAGACGGGGTTTCGGTTGAGCACCGAAATCGAAAGGACCACAGACCTACGAAAGGTCCTAGAGGAACGTATCCTCGACAACCAAGTGGAGTTGTCGTTGAGGGAAGTGCTCGGGATCGCCAAGAAGGAGTTTCACGACTCCATCGTAGACTTGGTGAAGAGGAAAAGGCTGTCGACGGAGCCAAAGCCGGAGAAGCCAGTGGAAGTGCGAACGACGCACATAGAGGACGCGGCCCTAGAAGACGAGTTGGGGTAAAGCCACTACGCGAAGCCGTATTGGGCCAGGGCAACTACGGAAACCCCTGTGCGGATCGGCGATGTTCCGGAACCGGTGGTGGCCTTGGTAGACCATGGATCCGAAATCAACCTTATGTCCATGGATTTCTACAAGAGGGGTAAATGGCCGATCAACACCAAGCATGGGTGGTATATATGTGCGGCGACGCGTGCTACAGAGGAGTTGCATGGCGCATGCCCAAATATACGCGTAAAGGTCAGGGACGTCGAGATAGATCAACATTTCTTCGTGCAGGAAACATTCTCGCACCCGGTGATTCTCGGCGAACCATACATTAGGATAGCACGCATGGAGACGAAGGTGGTGGACAATGGTTCGGCGTATGCGCGCGTCAAGAGCCAGGACGGTCGGCATTCCGTCCAATTCATGACCGTACGACTGAACCATGAGAGGAATCGCGAGACCCTCGGCGGCGACAACCGAGGGGATTTTTAGAGAGGGCTATCAAGGCGTGGGGCCGCGGTAGTCTAGAAGTACCAGAAGAACCCCACACATGTATAGTAGGTAGGAAGTTTTGGTTTTCCGAAAACAGAGGTTGTACTATATCCAACGTCTACGGCAGGGAAAGGAAGCGAGCGGAGGAGTGGCTGAGCGGATGCGGAGTCCTCTCCCCTGACGAAGAGATCAGCGGCGCCGTGGAGACGGTCTCTTTTGACGACACCTTGGGCGAGTTGTGAAAGGTGATCGGTGAAGACCTTAGAGAAGACTCGACCGTTCCAGTAGGATTGATGGGAATGTACGAAGTCATCGCGAACTTCGGGGAAAGGATCGGGCCGGATCGGACGGCCCGCGTGGATACAAAGTACAAGAATGTGGACCAGAAGGTGAGGCCAGTAGCGGCACCCTTGCTGGAGGGCAGCAAGGAGCGGATAAAAGGGGTCGCGTCGGACCCGAGTTTACGGAATCTGGCTGGCATAGGGCACCGGTTCACCGACATAACGCTACGGGAGCTCAAGGTTGGTGGGGGTGGCTTTCTATTGCCGGTGGAGGACAGGTTTCAGAGAATGCTCAAAAGGCATGGGAAAGCCTTCGCGTTCTCGCCGGACGAGATCGGGTGCGTAGACCCAACGATCGTAGAACCGATGGTGATCTTCACGGTACCGCATGTACCGTGGAATCTCAAACCAATTCCAGTGCCGAGAGCTCACATCCCGAAGTTGATGGAGCTTCTGAAGCAAAAGGTGGAGATGGGCATCCTCGAACCGTCGAGTGCCCCGTATTCGAATCGGTGGTTCACGGTGCCGAAAAAGAACGGCACGATGCGCTTCATTTAGGGCCTACAACCAGTCAACAAGGTGACCATCCGTAACGCAGGAATCGGACCAACCATAGATGAATTCGCGGAGGCCTTCGCCAGAAGGTTGATTTACTCTGTCGGTGATCTATACTCGGGGTACAATCAGTTCCAACTAGCCATGGAGAGCAGAGACATCACGACGATGCGGACCCCTCTCGGCCTAGTGCGGATGTGTACCCTACCACAAGGAGGGACGAACTCAGTGGCTCACATGGTGAACGCGATGAACAAAGTGCTCAGGGATTGTATCCCGGACATCACCATGCCATTCTTGGACGACATCCCGATAAAGGGGTGTCCGGTGGAAGACAAGGACGAGACTGTCGGGCCAGACGGATGTCGGAGGTTCCTCGTGAACCACATCAACGACTACGAGAAGTTGCTGCAGAAGCTCGAAGACGCACGACTCACCTTCTCCGGAGAAAAATCGGCGTTCGGGCAGTCGGAGATCTTGGTGGTCGGACACCTGTGCGGGCCCCTATGGTAGGAAACCGTCTCCGGCAAAGGTGAAGGCCATCTCGGCGATGAGGGACGATTGCGGGTCCGTCACGGAGGTCCGCAAATTCTTGGAAGCATGCACGTTCTACCACATCTGGATTCCACACTACGCGCATGTTGCGGAGCCTCTCTACGGACTATTGAAAAAGGGGCGTAGCTTTGAGTGGAGGGCGGAGCACACGGAGTCGGTACGGAGACTAAAAGAGGCGCTTACGGTAGCGCCGGCTCTCCGTAAAGCGGTTTACGGCAAAGATGTCCCCATTTGCAAGACTATGGACACCAGCCCGACCGGGATCGGGTGGGTAATCAGTCAGGAGGACAAGGACGGTGTACGATTCCTGATCCGGTTCGGGGCGAAGGTATTGAGCAAACGGCAGCGAGGATGCGCCCAAGTTCAACGCGAGCTTTGGGGTATCGTTTCAGCAGTCAAGGCCGACAAGGACTATCTGATCGGGACAGAGGTGATCATCAAGACGGACTGCCTGCCGGTACTCGGCATGCTTTCCGGATGCGTGATGCCGGACCTAGCAATGCTCCGGTGGATAGCGTACATTAAGTCCCTGAACCCGGAGATACGGCACATCTCCAGAGAGGATAACGCCATGGCCGACATGCTTTCGAGAGCAAGGTTCAACGACGAAGACGGCATGGTTTCGGATGACGAAGAAGTCGGCAAGGACTTCTTCGGGTCGGCTAATGTAGCGACGAGGGAAAGGGACACTCCGACGCTTAACGAATTTGACGAAAGCAGGTATGACGGGGAGTGGCTCCAAATCGGGATGTTCCTACAGATGATGACGCCGGACGCAGCATGGACGAGAGAAGAGGCGAGCTGGTACGGAAGAAGGCGTACCGATTCTTCCTACGGGACAAGTGCATATGGAGGCACCCAAAGAAGAGAAATCGCATCCCGTTCCGTGTAGTGACAAAGAAAGAAGAACAGGAGGAACTATCGGCGGCATTTCACGAGAGTCCCTGGGCTGGGCACCGCGGAACGTGGGCCACGTTTGAAAGGCTGAAGGAGAAGTACTGGTGGCCGGGGCTGTACTAGGACGTGCATCGGTTCATAACGACTTGCGAAAGCTGTCAAATGCACTCCACAGTCCGACAACGGGACGAGCTACGCCCGACCTACCCGCCTACGGTCCATTTCAAGTGGATGGTGGACTTGGTGACGATGCCGATGGGAGTAGGACAGATGCGATACCTGGTGCTTGCACGGGAAGACTTAACGAACCAGGTGGAAGGCCGTGCACTACAGAAGAAGACAACCGCGGCGGTATGCTGGTTCCTAATCGAAGAGATAGTGTGTCGGTACGGGTGCATCAGGAGGATCGTGGCGGACCGGGAAGAGTTGGATATGAGGGAAGCTGAGGAGTTGTTCGACCGGCTAGGCGTCAAACTCTCCCTCACTACGGCGTACAATCTGGAGGCGAACGGAAAGGCAGAACGTGGGCACGGGCCGATCGTAAAGGCGTTGGTGCGTGCATGCGGAGGGCAGGTCGGGAATTGGCCGTGGCTCCTTCCTTATGTACTATGGGCGGACCAAACTACGCACAGTTCGGTGACAGGGTTTATGCCAGCAGAACTGATGTACGGACAGAAGCTGATCATATCGGTGGAACAGACGGTTTCTTCATGGGCGGCGGTAGATTGGAAGGACGAAATGAGCCGAGAGGAGTTGCTGGTGGCGTGGATTCGGCAACTCGAGTGGAGGCCGGAGGACGTGAAACGAGCGAAGGAAAAGTTGCGAGCGGCAAGGGAGTGGAACAAGACCCGGTTCAACCGGACGCACCGGTTGCGACCAAAGAAGATTGATGAAGGCGACTGGGTCCTGGTATACGATAGCAGCCTCGACGATCAACACAAGGCGGTGCGAAAGTTCGCTAGGAGATGGTTCGGGCCGTACACCGTGACGAGCACGAACGACAACAACACCTACCACCTCGCGGAACTCGACGGGACATGGTTAGTGGTGCCGGTGACCGGGAAGCGGATCAAAGCGTTCAAGAAGCAGTTCAAAGCCTGCGAGCGTGAGCGACAACGACGATCAGTTTGCACCCGGAGGAGAATCAAAGAACGACGAGTGAAGCCCGTTTTCTTCGGTATCTACCCATCTCCGGCGCATGCGGTGGATGCGCAGTTTGGTGGGGGTGGATGTCGTGAAGAAAACCGGGCATAGGCGGAATCGGAGAAAAAGGCGCATGAACCGGCTCTTACACGGATGGGCGCATATTTTGATATTTTGATATTTTGTACATGATCCATAAATGAATCGGCTGATGTAAATACTAAGTAGCACACATTTATTAGGAGGGATTGTGCGTATCTCTGTCAGAAGGGACAAGGAATAAAGCGATTTGACTAGGGCAAAAGGGGCACCCCCTTTTGAGAACCATTTAAGGAGAGGAGAGAGGGGAGAAAAGGAATCGCACGTTGGCTAGGACGAAGTGCTGCTGCAGAACCGAGTGCCGAGCTCTCTCTCCCCCAATCGTCGTTCTCTACGGGTGTCGGGAGTTCGCTGCCTCTACTTCCCGGACAGCCCGTGTGCTTCCAGCAGAGTCTCTCTCTCCCCTTTTCCCCTTTGTTTCTTCGAGTCGTGTGGCTATCGCCGGTGTGCTTGAGTAGGACCCCGTGTCGGGTCCATTACCGGGTTGCCGGTTGTAACCGTTCGAGTTGTAAGCTATTGACTGTATAACCGGATTCCTGTTTTCTTGCTCTGGATCTCTTCTTGTGAGCTTGCATATCTCTCTCTCTCTCTCCTTGGTCCAAGACCCTCGTGGTCCCGCCTCTTTCTACGCGCACGCGCGTAACAACGCGACAACGTTGCTGCCCATATTTTCCACCCGTGCTTGGTTTGGATCAGCCACTTCCCCTTCTTGTAGAAGTCCGTGGACATCAAGTTGATTTCTGAACCATGGTCCACCAATGCCATCACCGGCTCCTGAACATCTCCGATCTTAACAGGGGTCTCGGTGGTTGCCCTGGCCCAATGTGGCCTTGAATAGTGGCTCTCCGCCAACCCGTCTTCTAGAGCCATGTCTTCTAGGTGCGTCGTTCGCACCTCCACCGGCTTCTCCGGCTTCGGCTCTGTCGAAAGCCTTTCCGCTTCACCAAGTCCACGATGGAGTCGTGGAACTCCTTCTTGGCTATTCTGAGCACTTCCCTCGGTGACAGCTCCACTTTGCTGTCGAGGATACGTTCCTCGAGGACCTTTCGCAAGTCCATGGTCCTCTCGATCTCCGTGCTCAATCGACACCCGACCCTCTTGGCTTTATCCGTTGCGACCGACATCATTCTGTTTTTGCTCGAACCGGGTCTCGTACCGTTGTGAGGGTCCGGCCCCTCTTGTCTTACCCGTACACCTGTCCTCCACTAGAGCCTCGTGGTTTTAGCAAGCGGCTTCAACGAAGCCCGTGTTCTCTTCGACCGGGTCACTCCACCCGGTTGCCTTCCGAACTGGTCTTTCCGCGTGGTCCACTTCCTCTTTCCTTAGTCGTACACCAGCGAGGCCTTCTAGCATCAATGGCCAGAATCTGGCTTCCTTTGTGTTTCGAACTTCATCACTTCCGACCCGGATCCTACCCGATGCCGAGTAGTGGACGCTCTTCGCGTGGCGAGCCGCCGCTTCCTCCATCAGTCGTTTCACACCCCCTCCCCGACATTCAGATCTAGGGTCCTTCGGATCTCGCTAGCGTGCATCCGACCGTTCCATAGGTACACCACATTAGCTCTTATCACATCGGCGAAGTCCCCGTAGTCCTTTCGGGCATGCCCGACCACGTCGCACCACAAGCACCGGTTCCCAACCGGAGGCCTTCGGTCACGGACTTGTTCTCCGCCATCCCTCTGTGCTTGTGCAATCTGGAGGTCCCTCACAATCTGAGTCAGCTCCTCCAGATGAACCTTTGACCATGCTGGTCGAAGTCGAGCCGGTCTCGAGCCAATCTCGAGTCTCTTCCCTTCGCTCCGGACAGCCGTCTACATCCAAAACCGGATCGATGACAAGGTGTCCGCGCATGAGCTGTATTTCGGACGCAAGCCGAATTTGACACACCTATGGATATTCGGTAGCATTGCATATGTGCATGTGCCAGATGAGAAGTGGAAGAAGTTGGATGCAAAGTCGGAGAAATGAATCTTGGTCAGTTACTCACATGAGCAAAAGGGGTATAAGTATTATAATCCTCGGACGAAGCAAGTCTGAGTTAGCCGGGATGTTGAGATTGATGAGACGGCATCATGGTATGCCTTACCGGCTCCGACTTCCGACCCTGCCCGATACCGGAGGATGAGGCTAGTGAGCCTGAACCGGTCCAAATAGAAGATGAAGACCTCGGCACTCTAGAAGAGAGTCCGATCTCATTTCGGTTAAGTGGACCGAATGAGCGGTTGAGTCGGGATGACTAGTCGGATGAGGAACCAGCGAGTAGTGGAGACTCTACCGTGCTCTCCCAGCGCAATGAACCGAAGAGACGGTTCACGTGCAAAGAAAAGGGGAAGAAGAAGATGCCGGAATACGAAACCAGCAACGATGAGTCGGATTTGAGCAAATCCGACTCCAGAAAGGATGAAGGCGGATCTTTGGGAACGAAGTCCGAACCGGCCAAGAAGGGCCTCAAACCGGGTAACGATAAATTACGTCGGTCTTCCTATGCGTACATGACCAAGGTGGCGGAAGTGCGTGAGCCGGAGAGCTACGCAGAAGCGGCAAGGGATGCAAATTGGCGTGCCGCTATGGAGGAAGAAATGCGGGCACTTGATGCCAATGACACATGGGACCTCGTTGACCCTCCCCGACACTGTAAACCGATCGGATGTAAGTGGGTGTACAAGGTAAAGTACAACGCTGATGGTTCGGTTAACCGGTACAAGGTCCGGTTAGTGGCAAAGGGATACACGTAGACCCATGGAATCGACTACGACGAGACCTTCGCTCTGGTAGAGAAGATGACGACGATTCGTGTGGTACAGGCAGTTGTTGCGGCAAGAGGGTGGGACCTTCACCAGATGGACATGAAGAATGCATTTATTCAAGGAGATCTTGAAGAAGAGGTCTTTATGACCCAACCTCCCAGTTTCTAGACGGAGATGAACAAGTCGGTGGTATGCCGGTTGAAGAAGTCCCATTATGGCCTGAAGCAAGCCCCCCGAGCTTGGAATGCCAAGATTACGCACCGGTTGCGTAAGATGGGGTTTGCAGCCTCCAAGTTTGATTCTTCGTTGTTCATCCGGCAAGGTCCGGACGGTCCGGTTTGCATATTGTTGTATGTTGATGATCTAGTCATCACCGGACCCGGACTCGATGAAATCAGCCGAGTCAAGTCCCAACTGTCAGACGCATTTGAGATGAAGGACCTGGGGGACCTTAACTATTTCCTTGGGATCGAGGTGATCCGAACCCCCGACGGCATACTGCTCTCACAACGACACTATGTGTTGAATTTGCTGTATAAGTTCGGCATGACAAAATGCCGACCGATCTCCACAACCCTAGACCGGAACTAGAAGCTCCATCCTGACTCCAGATCGGCCTACGATGAGAAGTTGTTCCGACAAATCGTCACTGAATCTTCTCCCTCTCTCCCTCTCTCCTCCTCCTCATGAATCTTCTTCTACTACTAATGACCAGAACGCCACACATCCGCCATATCTTGGCGGCCATGATTTCTCCAACCATTCTGTTGTGTTTCTTGATCCTCCTTCTTCCCACGAAGTCTACAAGTATGGCTATGGCGATCTTCTTTACAACAATTTTGCCGCCAGGCCATGGATGTAGTGCTCCATGGCTTCTGCTACATCTCAGCCTCCTCAGTATAATTCATGGGGAGCGATGGGGAGCTCTAAGCAGTAGGTGTGGCTTATGATCGTGGAGAGGATAAGGGAGGAGATCCTTAGAACTAGGGACGTGCTTAGAGCCAACATTAATCTTAAGAGCACCATGATGATGAGCAAGAATAATAGAAGCTTGATCCACCATGTTGACGTGAATCAGATGCTAGAATCAGATGAATCATAGTCATGGTGATCCTCATAATCAAATGAATCATAGTCATGGACCATGGTGATCCTCAGAAGCAAAAACATAATCAGAGACATCACGATGATGGTGGTGATTAGAACAATAGGAAGAATCCGAGGAGAGGAAAATAAATGGTCCTAGGAATACTGCCATAGAAGTTGAAGCTTTAACTCATAACACCTGTCACTCTCTTGCTCTCTCTTTCTAATGTTTAGTACTTTAATGTTTAGACAACATGATCTGCTCGAGTGAAACCAGAAGACCCTTGAGGGGGAATTTCAGAAGAGGGAGCATGAAGGAAGCTATGGAAGATGGTCAAGTGACTCACGTGGATGCGATGCACTATGTTGCATTTTACCAGAATAAGAGTCAGAAAAGATAAAAACAAAGCTGCTAGAATGGGAACAAGGTTTTGGTCTATTGTTCTCGAGTATGAGAAGAAGGGGAAAGTTACTTCGAATGAGGTAGATTTTGCAGACCTAACTGTGCAAAGTAGGACCAGATGGTAGGATCTGGTGGATGACAATACCATACTCGTGGAAGTTTTGTGCGATAACCATGAGGTGCCCGTGGATGAAAAGAGAAAAAGAATGGAAGGGCAATACGGCCCGTAAAAAAGACATGAAACAAGGAGTACAAAAAAGAAAGAAGATGAAGAAACAAGTCGAGCTTTACAGATGAAAGTTGGGAAGTCATGCCAAAAAGGGGTGTTGAGCAAACGAGTCGAAGAAACGGTTCAGCCCATGAGGGTTGATGTCGATGTCCCAGCTAGGAAGGGGAGAACTATGCCTACCTATATAAGCTATGGTAAGACATAGAACAAACGAAAGATCTAACAAGATTCTCAAAGAACGTGTTCTTGATAGCCATGTGACCTTGTCCTTCAGGGTATTGCTCGCCATTATGAAAAAGGAGTTCCATAATGCGATCGTGGACCTCGTAAAGAGAAAAAGGCAACACTTAGACGAGGACGAAGAGAAACCAAAAAAATCAAAAGCAAATGCCATAACGACGGCAAGGGATGAAGTCAATGAAGATATGGAGGACAACCTTTGTACTCGGCCTCATTGGGCACAAGCAACAACAGAGGCACAAGTAAAGTTGGGAGAATGAAAAGAAATAGTCGTAGTATTAATAGACTATGGGTCCAATATCAATCTTATGTTGACTGAGGTCTACAAAAAGGGAAGATGGCCCCTAAATATAAATCATGGGAGAAAGATTTGTGTGGTGACGAATGTTATTGAAGACCTGTATAACACATGTCCTAGTATCCCTATCACGATTGGCAGTGTTGAGATAGTTCGACATTCTTTTGTTCAAGACTTGGCCTCCCATCCTATTATTCTCGGACAAGCGTACATAACATCGTCCCGGATGTAAACCAAAGTGGTCAACAATGGTGTGGCATTTGCTCGAGTAAGTAGTCTTGACGGGAAGAAGGCCTTAGAGTTCTTGATTGTATGTGCCAAACACGAAAGGAACCGGGATAGGGTTGGTCAACCGTTAAGTCATAAACAAGGAGTGTGGAATGGTGGGCCATCGGTGTATAGCATGGAGAGGGAGGAGCTTAAGATTAAAATAGGAGAAAGATACTAATGAGGATTAGAAACAAAAAATACTACTACACTAACAATATGAGAGAGAGAGAGAGACTCGATTAAGTTTATAATTACTATTAATTGTTAGACCTAAAAATTCCTACAAAATTAGAGACATAGTGAGAGAGGATTAGTTATTAATTGTTAATTATGAGTTTTGGACCGTGAGGTCTATTCAAGAAGTGCGAGTGGTATACAATCGGTGGGTGTTTGTGAGAGGGAGAGGGAGGAACTATTAAAGAATACAAATGTGTGTGTGTGTGTGAGAGAGAGATAAATATGTACAAAGTTTAGAGAGAGAGGGAGATACACTAAAAACTAATTCATATTAAGAAACTTAAAAGGTAATACAAAGAAATGGTCGATGTGGCAAACTAGTTTCGCTCCTAAGGCACTCATCAGTGCACATGACCATGTAGAATTTCAGGGGTTTTTATAGGGAAGAAAAGGGATGAGAGAGAGAGAGATACACTAAAAACTATTTCATATTAAGAAACTTAAAAGGTAATACAAAGAAATGGTCGATGTGGCAAACTAGTTTCGCTACTAAGGATCTCATCAATGCACATGACCATTTAGAATTTGAGGGTTTTATATAGGGAAGAAAAGGGATAAGAGAGAGAGAGAGAGAGAGAGGTTTCAAATTTTATGATGTGGGAGTTTAGGGGGAGTGATGGATTTGGTGGGGGGTAAAAGATTTTCTGGGGTTATTTGAAAATGTGTGATGTGGGAGTTAGGGAGGGTGATGTATAGTGGCGGGTAGGAAAAGATTTTATAGAGATCTTTGAAAACAGGATGGAGGTATGAGAGGGGAGGGGTAGAAAGCAGGAATTTAAAAGTAAGGAGGGAGGGGTAGGAAGTGAAAGGGGAGGGGGGGTAGAGGGGAAATTAAATTGAAGGAGGAAAGGGTAGAATGAGATTTAGAAGAATGAAAGGGGGAGGGATAGGAAATAAAATTAGAAATAAGTGGGGAGGGGTAGGAAACAAAAATAGAAATAAGGGGTGAGGGGCGAGGGGTAGAGTAAAATTACTAAAAGAGGGAGGGGTAGAGTAATAATAGGGAAAGAGGTGGGAGGGGTAGGGGTAGGGTGGGCATAGAAAAATCGGAGGGAGGGGTATGAGTGAAAATCTAAAAAAAAGAAGGGTGAGGAGGGAGGGGTATGAGTAAAAATCTAGAAAAAGGGAAGGGGGGAGGGGTAGATTGAAATTTAGAAAAAGGGTCAAGAGTAGAAAGTAAAATTTAGAGAGGTTGGAGGGGTAGAATGAATTTAAAGTTAAAGAAGGGAGGCTAAAATGCGAGTTAGAAGAAAAATGATTTTGAGAGGAGGGCTAGGGGGAAGAAATAAAAGTTAGGGCGGGATAAATATAAATAGGAAGAGAGTGAGGAGGGGTATGAGATAAAACTTAAAGGGAGGGAATTGAGGGGAGGGATAGGAGGAAATTATGTAAAAGTAGGGGGAGGGGCAAACGGGAGAATTATAGGAAGTAGGGGGAGGGGTAAGAGGTTAGATTCTGAAATTATGAAAGGTGAGGAAAGGGGTAGTCTAAAAATAAGGGGAGGGTTAGGAGTATAAAAGTGAGGGGTAGAGTTAAAACAAAAAGGAAAGGCGAGGGGGAGGGGGAGGGTATTAGGATAGAGTAGAAAAATAGGAAGAAGCAAAAAATGAGAAGAGGGGTAGGAGGAGGGTGCTAAAATAATGAAAAGTGAGAGGTAGAGTTAAAAATAAGAAAAAGTGAGGAGAGGGTATGGTCAGAATTAGGGAAAAGTACGAGAGGGGTAGAGTTGAAAAATAGGAAAAAGTAAAAGATGAGGGGAGGGGTAGAATTGGAAAATAGGAAAAGCAGAATGAGGGGAGGATGCTAAAAGTTAAAAGGTGAGGGGTAGACTTAAAAATAAGGAAGGGGGGGGTATAGTCAAAATATGGAAAAGGTAGGGGAGGGGTAGGTAAGGGTATGACGCGAATTAGGTAAAACCAAAAGAGGGGTAAAGTTAACATAGAGAGAGACTATGGGGGGAAAGATATTATGCAAGAGAAAGAGACGGGGAGGGAGAGTGATGTAAGGTATATTGGTTACAACGAAAGGGTAGAACATGTAGTGAGTGAATAGAAATGTCGGCTACAATGTAGTCCTGCGCATTGGAAAGGAAATACTAAGATTATGAAAAAATGCCGGCTATCGAAAGTAGTTCCATGCATACATACATACTAAAAGAGACAAAAGGGAATGCATGGTGTCGAATGTAGTCCCATGCTTACATTGAAAAGATGTGAGGAAGGGAGAAATAGGATGTTGAAGGCGTGTACGGGATGTCGAGAGCGCGAGGGAACTCATCATGAACGAAGGCTCGAAGGGTGTCGATGTTCATCCATTATGGTTTCCTATCTCCGATCCGTGGAGCTCCATATAAATATGTTTGGTTTAGGGTTGGTCAACCATTAAGTCATAAACAAGGAGTGCGGAATGGTGTGCCATCGGTGTATAGCGTGGAGAGGGAGGAGCTTAAAATTAAAACGGGAGAAAGATACTAATGATGATTAGAAAAAAATAAATACTACTACACTAACATTATGAGAGAGAGAGAGAGAGAGAGTGTGTGTGTGTGTGTGTGTGTGCACAATGGTACAATAGCAATGGGTTAGGGGGGGGCCCATTGCTATCAAGAGTGGACACACTCCGTATTCGAGCGGTATACCGACCCGCACTCCTTGCAAAGCCGTAAGGCAAACCTTAAATGTGATGCTAATATACTATGGAGGGATCACACCTAAGCATAGAACCCGCCGTCATGAGGTGATTGCTAATCACGGACCTCTAGTGGTTGCGTAGTTCACGCTTGTAACTGGTGTGATGTTTGCAATCGGTATACCATCCACTTTCGGTGACCTCCAACGACTTGTTGGGGATCAATGTGTAGCACATTCCTACCTACCTTGGCAACTCATATGCCATGAGTTTTGTGGTTGTTTGGATGCTTCAGGCATTGCAAGTTCAGTGTGCTTGAGCCGGAATAGTACTCGGATAGGTGACCTCTCGGGAAGTTTTGGTTACATCTACGATAGTAATGGGTTCGGGGGGGCCCATTGCTATCAAGAGTAGAGATGCTCTTTATTCGAGTGGTATACCGACCTACACTCCTTGCAAAGCCGTAGGGACAACCTTCAAGGAAAAGAACCCTTCAGATGTATGTGGTGCGATAACGCGAACCACATAAGAAGGGATTGTGCAATCCTTCGTGAGGAGCCCCCCCGGGAATTCCTGGTTACATCTACGGTAGTAATGGGTTCAGGGGGCTCATTGCTATCAAGAGTGGACACGGTTTGTATTCGAGCGGTATATCGACCTGCACTTCTTGCAAAGATAAAAAGGAAAAACCTAAATGGTTGAAGATAGAACAAACGACATAGTCATGTGACCTTGTTCTTCAGGGAATTGCTCAGCATTACAAAAAAGGAGTTCCATGATACAATCCTGGACCTCGTAAAGAGAAAAAGGAAACAGTCAGACGAGGAAGAAGAGAAACCACAAAAAACAAAAGCAAATGCCATAATGATGGCAAGGGACAAAGTCAATGAAGATATGGTGGACAACCACTGAACTCGGCCTCATTGGGCACAAGAGACAACACAGACACTAGTAAAGTTTGGAGAAAGAAAAGAAACTAATAGACTAGGCGTCTGATATCAGTCTTATGTCGACTGAGGTCTCCAAAAAGGGAAGATGGCCCATAAATACGAATCATGGGTGGAAGATTCATGCAGCAAAGAAACCTACTAAAGACTTGTATGGTGCATGTCCTAGTATCCCTATCACGATTGGCGATGTTGAGATAGTTCAACATTTTTTTTGTTCAAGACTCGACATCTCATCCTATTATTCTAGGAGAATTGTACATAACATCGTCCCGAATGGAAACCAAAGTGGCCGACAATGGTGTGGCATCTGCTTGAGTAAGAAGTCTTGACGGGAAGAAGGTCGTACAGTTCTTGATTGTACATGCCAAACACGAAAGGAACCGGGATAGTCTCAGAGAAGTTTCTTTGGAGTTTTAGGTCGGGTTGTTTGCGAGCGAGGTGCGAATAGTCCAAACAAGCAAATGCCCACAAGGAAGAAAGTTCACGAATTTATGGAAGGAGGGTTATACGTAGCCTCTAATGGAGTGTGCAAAATAAGCACATTTGACAAAGAAGAGAAGTCTTGAATCCAAAGCTTCGAGGAAGCATTATAAGAAGAACAAATAATGGAAGGCGATGAAAGCATCAAATGGGTTATGGAGGAAGCCTCATTTAATGACACCATTGGTGAAATGGAGAATATTGTGGACTTGAGCCCTCATAACCAACAAATAATTCAGATAAAATCCATTGAAATGTACATTGCCATCAATGAGTATGAAAGAAGTATCATGGCTGAGATGGTCAAAGTTAACACAAAATACAAAATGATGGACAAGAAAATAAAGCCTGTTGCTATTCTACTAATTGAGGATATCTGGCACAGAATGAAGGAAGTTGCACAAGACCCAAGCCTAAGGGATCAGAGAGGAATCAGACATAGCTTCACTAAAGAGACAAGAGAGAAGGTTCGTGTCAGGAAAGATGAATTTCTCTTGCCAGAAGAAGAAGTCACATTTCGGGAAATGCTCGAAAGACATGGGAAAGGATTTGCATTCTATCCAAACGAAATCGGATGCACAGATCCAAGGATAATAGAACCAATGGTGATATTCACAATACCACATGTGCTGTGGAACCCGAAGCCGATACCAGTCCCAAGAGCACACATCCCAAGAAGGTTGAGATAGGAATTATGGAACCATTGAATGATCCTTACTCAAATAGGTGGTTCATTGTACCAAAGAAGAATGGGACCTTAAGGTTCATACAAGATCTTCAACCGGTGAATAAGGTGACGATCCACAATGTTGGAATCAGTCCAAGTATCAATGAGTTCGTAGAACCATTTGCGGGAAGGTTCATTTATTCTATTGGTGATCCTACTGAGGCTACGATCAGTTTCAACTAGCAATCGACAACAGAGACAACACAACGATGAGGACCCCGATGGGATTGGCATGAATGTGCACCTTATCTCAAGGTGCAACCAACCCTATAGTCTCACACATGGTAAATACGATGAATAACGTGCTAAGAGATTGCATTCCCAAGATAACGATGCCATTTTTGGATGAGATATCAATCAAGGGTTCTTTGGAAGAAAAAAAAGATGAATGAAAGGATGAGGCTGGGTGTCCAAGATTTGTGATAGGCCACATTAAAGATTGTGAGAAGGTATTGCAGAAACTAGAAGATGAAAACCTTACGCTTTCAGGAGAGAAGTCTTCATTTGGGCAACCAAAAGTATTGGTAGTAGGACACTTGTGCGGACCATATGGACGGAAACCATCTCCAACCAAAGTGGACGTTATCCAAGAGATGAAGGAAGAATGTATATCCCAAATAGAGGTGGGATGATTCTTGGGAGCATGTGCCTTTTATCATATCGGGATTTTGCACTATGCTCATGTCGTTGAGCCATTATATGGATTGCTAAAGAAAAGGAAGAAGTTCAAATGGCGAGATGTAAAAGAATTAGTGTGCGTAAGCATGTGCGTAAACACAAAGTACACAGTTTGGAAATAAGACAGTTCGGTAAATGCAGAAAACACAGAGATGGAGATGGAGATGGAGAGACAGAGAGAGCGTAGACAACTCAGTTCTATTTCAAAATAATGACACTCTGTACATTCTTCGTGCTCAGTGAGCACCTTTTATACAAGCCCTGACTATCGGGCTGACACAAGTACTGACAATACTTGACTGCTCATAAATGAGCCTACTACACTAACTCCCAAAATTATTCTTTACGAGGAATACCATAGTAACGGCCTTTTGGTTTACGCACCAATACGACCACGTTATACGCACTGGGTTACGCACCGTATTACACACCCAATGTTGAGCTTGTCACTCAACACTCCCCCTCAACCTCAACTTGAGGTTCTGTCTGCTCTTCCGGATTTATGCTCTGGTTCCTTCTGGCTTCACGCCTCGCTCGCGCTCCTCGACCCATTCAATTTCGCGCGCTTCGACCCTTCCGGTCGGCTTGTTTGCTCGTTCGGCCCCTCTCAGCTCCCTTGTTATCACGGTGTTGGCACGTCCTTTGCTACCCTTTTTCTTGCTTGGCCCTTAGTCGATTCGTAATAACCGAATCGAACATTTTGATTGAATCGGTCTCTTCCGATTCAATTCCACTTACATCCGAATTGGTTGTCTCCAATTCGTCTTCCGTCTTTAGGCCTTTGGCAATGTCAGACCAGGTCTTGGTCTTGGCCTTACCTCCCCTTGATTTGGCTATCCTCGGCTCTTCCCTACGATTACGGCCCTTGCTCATCACGGTTACTTCCGCCGCGATGAACACCTCCACTCCTTTCACGCTCTTGTTCCTGTTCTTCCTTTCTCCCCCTCAAGTTTGGCATGTCGAGGTGATGCAACCCTAGCTCACCTGAGAAATGCCGTAACTTGTTGAGACCAAGAGGCTTAGTGAAGATGTCAGCAACCTACCGATCTGTCGGAACATACGGTAGTTCGATTTCACCTGAAAGAACCCGCTCACGAACAAAATGGTAATGCACCTCAATGTGCTTGGTCCGGGCGTGGAATACATGGTTTTTCGCAAGGTGGATGCTGCTGAGGTTGTCACAATAGATAATCGTCGGATAAGACACCTCTACATGCAGATCCCATAATAGTCGTTTCAGCCAAATGACTTCGCACGTAGCAACAATCGCCCTTCGATATTCGGCCTCCGTGCTCGATAGTGCCACTATCGGTTGCTTTTTGCTGCTCCACGCGATCGCCACAGTTCCTAATGAGAAGGCGTATCCGGATGTGGATCTACGATCACTGGCGTTTGCGGCCCAATCGGCATCCTTGTAGCCAACCATTTGGCTACGCCTGCCCAATACAACAACGCCATGTCTTTCGTGTCGCTGACATATCGCAATATCTTTTGCGCGCATTGACAGTGTTCGGACGTAGGCTGCGACATAAGTTGACTGATTAAGCCGACCGGGTAGCTGAGATCCGGTAGAGTAATCGTCAAATAGATGAGGCTTCCAACAATTTGTCGAAACCATGTTGGGTCACACGCCTTTCCCAAATCTCGACGAAGCTTTACGTTCCTATCCAGAGGGGTAGAGATGGGCTTACAATTTGCCATCCCGAACTTGAAGAGCTTATTTAGCGTGTAATGAAGCTGACTGATCAATATGCCCTTGAGGGTGTGATGTTAATTCTTAGGGCCGGACAATGGCCTAACACAGGGTGTCTACGGAAGACACTTCACCAAAGGGGTGTTACGGCGAGATAACTTAAGACACAATGATTAATCAGACTTAATTAGCTACTTAGCAATATAGCATTAACTTAATACACGCGTAAGATATAACAATAAATACAGAACGGTAATCAATATGTGAAGATAAAACAAGAAGCTTATATTAATTCTCCGTTAAAGTTTTACATTGTAACCAGGCCTTTATATACGTCACCGCTGCTGCGTACAAAACGGTGCCAACCGGCACCTGTTCGGAACCGATCCGGATCCGGATCGGCATACCGATTCCGGTCCGTCCATTCACTACTTAATTATAATCTATTCCGAATAACCATTCCCTTTCACATTCTGGCCTTTAACTCTTTTGTCGGTCGGGTAACACATGGCACGCCCGTGGGACAGTACCTTGTACGTTGAATCCCACTATCCAGCCCTTAGCCGTCATCCAAGATATCCAAAATACTCTGCTCCAAGGTGTCCAATTGTTCTTCGGAACTCTGTTGTTGTTGTTGAGGCTGTGGCTATTGTGGCTATTGTGGCTACTGCTGTTGTGGCTGTTGTTGTTGTTGTTGTGGCTGTGGCTACTGCTGTGTCTGATTGGCTCCCGGTACCACCGGTTGTGGTGGTACCTCCTCCGTCAGCTACTTTGCCGGAATTGACTCTGATTGACTCGTCCCAGCCTTGTCTCCGTCCGGTCCTTACCCCAATGATGGCTCCTCATCCCTGAGGTTGACGGTTGCCGCTTGCTTTGCTTCTTCTCTCCGTAGCCTGGTCCACTCATAGCTTTCAAACTGGATTTGAGCATCCAGTCGATCATCGTCTAGCTGTGCTACCAGTTGCCAGACCACTACTGACTGTTCCTCCACCAGAGTTACAAAATCTTCTTCTAACTCATCTCTTAAAATGGTGAAGTCCTCTTTTGTTAGCATGTAGCAGTCGTTACCATCCTTCTGCCGGTTTTCCGCGTCCGCCCTTAGCAACTGGAGCTCGACTGTGTGCTTTCCCCATTGTCCCACCATTGCGCGGAGCTTTCGTCAATCAAGCATTTGGTCTTGTTCCTCCATGCCTAGACAATGAATTGGATCCGCTCCAATCCTATCTTCGATTTGTCCTCCGCGGCTTGCCGTTCATCCTTAAATTGCTTGATTAGCGCCACCATATCCGCTTCCTGCTCCCGGTAATGTGACAATTGGTTTTGATAGGTGTTCTGCAACCTCTGCAATACCATTGTCACTCTTTCCTTCTCTTCATAATGCTTCTTATGGAGCTCCATACGTTCTTGCGCGACTTCCTCTAGCAGCGTGGTTCTTTCAGCCCGTTCCTCCGTTAGCGCCATCTCAGCTCAATGCACCTCCTACCGGAGCTCTGCCATCTTCTCCTGCAGTTTCTTATGCTCCGTATCCAAGTGCTTGTAGTCCTAGTGCAGGTGTTCAAAATCATCGGTCTTCTGCTTCAGCTTCTGGTTGAGTTGCTGGTGAGCGCGGTCTTCCTGATCCTTCTATTGACGGTGTTCTTCTTTAAGTCTTTCGATCTCTGTTTCCGCCATCTGTCGCAGCTTCTCCTTTTCTTGCAACACCTTCTCTTTCTCCTCCTTCAGCCGGTCATATGCCTGATGTCCTTTCCGTAGATTCTCTTCGGCTTGGCGGAGGTTCTCAACAGTCTTTCCTTCCTCTTCTTCTGCCGCTTTCTTCAAGTCCCGTTCTCGGGTCCGTAATGCTTCTTGTGCAGCCAATTCATCTTTCAATTCAGCAAGCTCTTTTCCTTGCGCCGCCACTATCGCCGAGACTGGTTCCGTCTCCGGGGTCTTATTGCTATGTACAGGTGCCAATGTTTCTTTATTCTGTACATCTACCGGAGTCACCGGTGCTTGGAGTTGTGGTCCGGTTAAGGCTAGTTTGGCCAATTCTTCTGTGGCCAGGTCCAAGTCTTGTTCTAGGCTCCAGATCCTTGACCGGGCTATCTCTAGTTCTCCAGTTGTGATGAGCAACCGGTCCATCTGCGCTTTCTCTTCCGCCTCTGTGTAGTGCACCACTCCAACAATTTGTTCTCCAATCCACCAGAGCCATTGGCTGTCGGTGCCCTATTGTTGCGTCTGCCCGGAGGGTTGGCTATTGGTGTCGCTGGCCAGTGGTCGGTTTTGTCAAGTTGCGTCGAGCTGCAACTCTGTCTCTGGTTGGTGACCACTTTGTCATTCTGGTTCAACTTGTGGCTCCATTGGCCGCTTCGCCTCTGATTGCTCTTGACCTGTCGATGGGGTAGGCAACTGTACTTCCGGCGCTTGCATTTCGAGTCTTGCCGTATCCTGACCCGCTAGTATAGTTTGTTGTGTAGGGAGCTTTGTGACCGGTTCTGTCTGAACCGGTTCCGGTTCCATCCTTGGTGCGGGATGCTCAGTGCAGGGTAGAGGCGTTCCATCCTTCCTTGGGTCCGACCGCTCCCCGGCCTGTTCGGAGGTGCTTGCCTTCTGGCGCCGCTGGAGGTGCTCTAACGGTTCCTCCTCCGCTTCCTCCTCCTGAGTGCTGATGTTGATTTTTGCTGCCAAGGGGTCCGGCTCTTGTTGAACCGGTCGGTGAAGTCTGATCTTGATGGCCTGTGCCGGTGGCTCCTCCTGTGTTTCCGCCTGTCGCTTCCTATTTGCGCACTCCTTTGCCGCCTAGTCCGTGTCGACCGCCTTCCCTTTGGTTTCCTTAGAGGCCAACAACTACTATCGTTTCGAGGCTGTTTCCGAGGTGCCTTCAGTTGTTCTTCCCCGCTTTGTGGTCTTGACGGGCTCGATAGGTGGCGCCAATAGGGTGAGCCATTGCGCCACTGCCGTCCATATCTTCCGACCCTCCTTGCCTCTTACAGAGTCGATGGCCGCACAAAGGCCATCTGCAATCAGTACCGGCCAGTCCACCTTCACGCCTTCATATGTTGCTATGATTAAGTCGGCCCGATTCTGAGGCATGCACGGGGGTCAAGGGTATACGTGTCCAAATTCCTGGAGCACACGGGTAGTCTCTCGAAAGAGTGGATCTTCGCCGCCCTGTGTCCGGTAGGCCTTGCTGGCCAAAGAGTATTCCCCAAAATATTTTCGGAGTTGCTCCAAGGTAGGGTTGTTGATAGTGAAGATGCCCCCTTCCGAAAGGCCAATCAAAGCATGGATGGCCTCCTCTGTGATAAGTTCCGTGTCGATCTCCTTTACTATCTTCTCCGCCTCCCGGTGCGGTGGAGCCTCCATGATTGTGAGGAAACCTTCTAACCCGTGTTGCCTTAGCCACTTCTTGGCTGCATTAGAGAGTGCTTGGCAGTCCATGGCTTCTTCGAGGTCGGTGAGCGCTGGTAAGGGGTGTGTTTGAGGAGGCTCTGTGTGCATGGGCTCGCGTCTGATGATCTTCAATCGCCTGTGCTCGTTTGTGCTCCTCTATTCGCGAAATGTGAAGGCTTCCACGCGGTGGGAGTTTTCTTGCTGCATGTTGCCGCCTTTTATCTGACTCATGCGTGTGCACGTCGTGTACTAAAATATAATGACGTGCCATGTGGCGGCGGTTTAATATCCTATTAATAGCCCACTACGTACCTTTTCAAAGTGCCTGTTCACTCCTTGTTCTTGCATGTGTCCGTTCACCCCTCGCCCTTGCATGATTTACTTTG
This sequence comes from Azolla caroliniana, assembly GCF_043228905.1. Taxonomy (NCBI): domain Eukaryota; kingdom Viridiplantae; phylum Streptophyta; class Polypodiopsida; order Salviniales; family Salviniaceae; genus Azolla; species Azolla caroliniana. Next base: position 18,399,641 of record NW_028230436.1, read on the forward strand.
ATTTGATTTGATTTTCTTTTTCTTTTTCTTTTTTCAATAAAAATGGTTTGGTTAATTCGCATCCGGTCCCACTGGACCCCTATCCAGGTTGTGGGACTTGCCGGCCACTGAACTGCTTGCCGTCGCGTCATTCTTGTCGTTTGCCGAATCGTGCTCCCTCTTACCGGCTTCGTGCTTTCCGATTGCTGAACGTGTTGTCGTCCCTTCCGACTTACCGGTGTCCAATTCTGTGTCGGACTTTACTTGTTCAAATGGGTTTCTTGGCATGGGTTCATTGTATGGTTTGAGTCGGAACCCATTGACCCATTTGCCCAGAACCTCGCCGACGAGTGTCCCTAACTGGTAGGAACCGTTGAACTCACGCGTAATCCAGTATGGTCAGGTCCACCGAAACCGTAGCTTCCCCAGCATCTTACCCATCCGGGTCTGGAATACTAGTATCGGCTTACCGATTCCGAACATATTTTCATTTCCTTTTCGGTGACGGTCCACAAACGCTTTCCTTCGCCGTTGCTCAAGTTCTGGGTGCATGATGCTGGCTAGCCGGTGTTCTTCCAATTCGCACAACGCGGCTAACGGGATCGCTTCTGATCCTTCTCATTTAGGCGTTCCCGAATCTGTATTTGTAAACTCAGTAATTGGAACTCGACCGGCATCACTGCTTCCAATCCGAATGCTAGGAGAAATGGTGTTGTGCGGATACTTATCTTATATGCCGTTTGATAGGCCTAGAGTGCACTGTGTAGCTTTGTATCCCAATCCGTCCGGTTCTCATTGACGATATTTCGAAGGATGTTCTGTAGTGTTTTATTTGTTGACTCGGCTAATCCGTTGGCTTGCGGATAATAGGGAGTGCTCCGTTTGTGCACCACCGCATTGAATGTCGTCAAACTTTCTACTACTTGCCCTAAAAAGTGACCACCTTGGTCACTTAATTATAATCTATTCCGAATAACCATTCCCTTTCACATTTTGGTCTTTAACTCTTTTGTTGGCTAGGTAGCATGCGGATCACTTCGATCCTGAGGAAGTAATGAAGGTCTCCAAGATCTTTCATGTTGAATGATGCCGCAAGCTGAGACTTTATGCGGTGGATTTTGTCCAGGTTGGCACCGCCGATGACTAAATCATCAACATAAAGTAGAAGACTTACCGGTCCATATTGACCTTGCCGAACAAATAGTGAAGAGTCCGATTTGGACGTCATAAACCCCATCCTATGCAACTGTTGCGTAATCTTCGCATTCTAGGCTCGCAGGGCTTGCTTAAGTCCATAGAGTGACTTATTCAGTCGGCAAATTGCCGAGGTGTTTTGTTCGGATAGAAATCTGGGGGGTTGTACCATGTAGACCTGTTCCTCAAGATCACCTTGCATGAACGTGTTCTTTACATCCATCTTATGTAAGTGCCACCCCTTTGCCGCAGCTACGGCTAGTAGAACACGCACGATAGTCATCTTTGCGACAACGCGAAGGTCTCGTCGTAGTCCACGTTGTGCTTCTGCATGTAGCCTTCTGCCAGTAAGCGGGTTTTGTATCAATTGACTGAGCCGTCGGTATTGTATTTCACTTTATACACCCACCTACATCCGATTAGCTTTACACACTTCGGTGTGTCAACCAAGTCCCAAGTCTCATTATCAGTCAAAACGCGCATCTCTTCCTCCATCATGGCACGCAAGTTCGCGTCTTTCATCGCTTCTGCGTAGCTCTCCAGCTCACGCACTTCCGTCACTCGCGTCATGTATGCATAATGGTGCGCTATGTACTCATTATATCCATATCTTTTTACGGGGTTCTTGAGGCAGGTAGATCAGTGTAATTTGTGATTACCTGATGTCATGACCTTTTCGGCTACTATCGACCTCTTCCATGGAGGTTCCTTTTCAGTTTCCCCGTAGTCAAACTCGCTCCGATCTGACTCAGCACTACCGAAGTCGTATTCCGACATTTTCTTCTTGCCCTTCTCTTTAAGTGTAAACCGTCTCCTCGATTCTTTATGCGGGGACATCACAACCGAGTCTCCACTACTCGTTGTCTCTTCAATAGGTTCGTCATTTCGGCTCAACCCTTCATTCGGCCCACTTAGCCGAAATGAGATCAGACTCTCTCTCAGAGCTCCGATTTCCTCATCATGCAGAGGCATCTCAGCCTCGCTGACTTCTTCATCCGAATTCAGAATGGAGTCGTGAGATATTGGAGGTGAAGGCAAGTACCACGAAGCATATTCGTTGAACACGACATCTCGACTTACGCGTACTTCCTTTGTTCGGGGGGTTATAACATTTATACCCCTTTTGCTTGTCTGGATAGCTGACTAAGATGCACGTTTCGGCTTTGATATCCAGCTTCCTCCTCTTTTCCTTTGGTACATGCACATATGCAATGCTACCGAAAATCCTGAAGTTCGGCTTTTTCCCGAAATACAGCTCATGTGGCGACACTCCTCCATTAACAGAAGTCTGATTCTACATGTAGACAACCCTCCTCACGGCTTTAGCCCAATAGAATTTCGGCATATGCTTCTCTTCAAGCATTGCCCTAGCCGCTTCTTCCGCTTGGCCATGCCGTTCTTCTGCGGTGTGTATCTACACGAGAATTCGCGTCGAATTCCCTCCTTCTATAGATAACTTGTGAACTGCTCGAAGAAGTACTCCTTCCTGCCATCAGACCGTAGGCATTTCATCTTACGCCCTGTTTCCCTTTCCGCAAGGCTCTTCACCTTCAGGAAACATGCAAAGACTTCCCTCTTCTTCGTGATCGTGGATACCCACGTGTGGTAAGTGAAGTCGTCGATGAAGGTTACAAAGTAATGGTTTTCACCGAGACTCACGTTCTATGCTGGTCCCCACACATCTGAATGGATCAAATCTAGTGGACTTTGACTACGATTACACTCATTGGGGAATGGAAGTTGGTGTTGTTTTCCCATCTGACAGACTTCGCAGACTTGGCCATTACGGCCCCGAAATTTCGGCACGCCGAAAACAATGTTCTTCGTTTGCATCTCACGAAACTGTGGGAAATTTACATGGCTGAACCGCTTGTGCGACAGGTCGATATCCAATTCGACTTTTTGTCCTTTCGCATACAACGCGGTTTTGGCTTGATTAGTGTCGAGGATAAATATCCTCGCTTCATGGCGCCCTTGCGTGATTACTTTGCCTTCCTCTTCTAAGAAGCAGCTGAGATGTGTGAATCGAACCTGCATTCCTTGGTTGACGATCTGACCGACTAACACCAGGTTCTTCGTTATTTTCAAGACGTGCAACACGTTCATGAGTTTCCCTTTCTGCTCGACGTGGCTGAGGGGAACTTCACTGACATGTTCGATGGTATGCGGAGTGTCGTCTCCCGTTTCGACCGCTCCTTGCGATTCTAGTTTCTCCAAGTACGAGAACCATTCCTCATGACTCGTCATATGATTTGACGCTCCGGATTCAACATACCACACCTGGCTTGATTTCGAGGTGTTCACGGCCATAGAATTGGCATTATGCTTAATTACAAAGGTTGGGCCCGATTTGTTTCCGGCTCGTTCAGAGCCTTCTGCGTAGTGCGATCTCTCACACCTCTTTGCGTCTCTTCGGCTCAATCTGGCTTTGTTCGACTCGGCTCTCTTTTTCCAGCACTCGCTCTCCTTATGGCCTTTCTTGCCATAGTACCAGCATTCCGCCGCGGCCTTCTCTTGTCGGCTTTCGGCGTCACCATGACTCCCCCTACTTGTGGAGGGTCTGGAACTCCTATCAGCATTTCGATTATGCTGCGTGTTCAGCTCTTGTCGGCCACCTCCATTGCGTGCCGATTCGCCTCGTCCACCACGACCACAGGGCCTATCTTCCTCTGTGTATAGCATCTTGTCGTCGGCGTGCATACTCGTCGACGCTCCCGCGTGATTTTTCTCCACGAGCAACATTGACTGAAGCTCGAAGAACGTGTTGGGAGACAGGTCCCTCCGGATGGTGCAGACCCGGTGAGAACCGGATGAGGAGTACCTGGCTACGGAGAGCCGGATGGTGCAGGCCCGGTGAGAACCGGATGAGGAGTACCCGGCTACGGAGAGCCGGATGGTGCAGACCCGGTGAGAACCGGATGAGGAGTACCCGGCTATATTTGTAAATAGCCGAAAAGTCATATTAGTATAAATATGACTTAGGGCAAACTTATAGTTTGTAGTTGTTGTCATTTCTTGTTGGTGCAAGAAAACAGAGAGCGTGTAACTGTGTACAGAGAGAGAGAGAGAGAGAGAGAAAGAGGTCGTTGCCTCTGTTTTAACCGCCGCCTGTGGCGAGGATCGTGAGCATGAGGTCGTTGCCTCTATGAACTCACTATTGTACATTCTAGCATAGTGATAGTTTGCAGCCTGTGGGCTGCCGTGGTTTTTCCCTTGGTTTGGGTTTTCCACGTAAACATCCTGTGTACCCTCCTCTTCTCTGTGTCGTGTTTTATTTCCCGTTTTCTGTGTATGATTCTAAGCTCGGTTGTGGCCGAGCGTTGTGCATAAGGAGCGTTTGAGTTCCCGTCAAGTGGTATCAGAGCGAAACGACACAGAAAATGGACGAATCGTTTGGCGGCATGTTCAAGCTTACCGGCTCCAACTATTCAGTGTCGAAGTCGAAGATGAGGGACATGCTCGTGGTTAAAGACCTCTGGCTGCCGGTTCAGTTCGGGGACAAGAGACCAGAGAAAATCGACGCCGCGATATGGGAGGTGATGCACATGAAGACAACGACGTACATACGGTGCTTCATCAACATGAGCCTGTACAACAACTTCAATGAGGAGAGCAAGGCTCATGACCTCCGGGAGAAGATCAACATAATGTTTCAAAACAAAAATGTTGTTAATCAGGTTTCGGTATTCCGGAAGCTAGTTAGACTCCGGTACCAAGATGTCTCTAGCATGGCGGAGCACATGAATGCCTTCCAGGGGCTGATACACCAGGCAACATCATTGGAAGTACCTCTCGCCGACGAGGTACTAGCGCTACTCTTGCTCGGTTCCCTCCCGGGTAGCTGGGAGACGTTGGTTGTCACTTTGGGCAAAGCCGGGCCGGAAGGAAAGCGGTTATCCCTAACAAGAGTAAAGTGGAGCTTGCTAGATGAGTAGGCGCGTCGGAAAGATAAAGGTACGAGCTCCGACTCCAAAGCGCTCCTTACCGAATCGGAACGCGAAAGACATAGAAACCGTAGTCCCCAAAACCGGGAGAAGTCGGGGACACGGTCAAAGTCAAGGGGGAGGCCCACTTGCTTCCATAGATTGACACATGTGTCATATTCGTGATATTCTCCATGCGCAATATTCTCAATATTCGAGAATACAAAATGGCCCCAAGAATATTAAAAAACCATTCGTTTTGTAAAATAAATATGAAAAATTATTTATTTATTTAAATAAAAGTATTTCACCAAAAAAACAATTATTCATTAATAGATTATAGTGTCAAGAGAGTTTATGAAACTTATTTTAATTAATTAATTTTTTAAAAACGAATATTTTTATATTTATTATACAAATATGATTAGTATGAACTTTGAAGATATGATTAGTTTGAAGTACCATTTTTAATGTCAAGATAAAAATATCCGTAAATTTTGAGTAAATAAAAGGTGAGAAATTAATGAGTTTTTATTTTATTTTATTTATTTATTAAAAATAAAACGACTATACATTTATTATAAAAATTTAGTACTCTCAAGTCCCCAAAGTTCCTCTTTTATTATCCCTATTTATTGTTAAGTTCCTTTTTTTTTATCTTAAGAAAATTATTATTATTATTTTTTTGGGGGGGTGGGGGTTAAACGAATACTTGACTATCCATTCGTATTCGTATTCGTTTGCATTCGAATGGAAAACCCCACGAATGCGAATATGTCAATCTATGCTTGCTTCTATTGCGGCAAGCCGGGACACTTCCAAAAGAACTGTCGGCATTTCCGTAAAGACAAGGAAACCGACGGTACCGATTCGAAGCGGACCCCGGACCGGAACGGTAAAGACCGGAGGGGAACGGACCGGAAGGGAACGACGACAATCGCGGCAAGCGAAGAGGAGTTGATGCTCATCACCGAGGAGAGTGAGATAAACCTTGCCGGCGAGAAGATGACTTGGGTGGTAGACTCCGGAGCGTCGTTCCACCTTACCCCGGACCGGAAATGCTTCTCATCAGACGCAGCCGATGATCACGGCTGTGTCCAGATGGGGAATGAAGGTACATGCCGAATTGTCGGCATAGGAGACGTGTGGCTGTCAACACCAACCGGATGCAAGTTGCTGCTGAAGGATGTCTGACACGCTCCGGAGGTTCGTCTGAACCTGATATCAGCCGGTCGACTAGATGATGAAGGCTACACTGGTAGCATCCGGAACGGTGTCATGAAGTTCAGCAAAGGGAGCCTGATTGTGGCTCGGGCCCGGAAGGTCAACACACTATACCTGATGAATGCCCGGTTATGTCCGGAAGAAGTGAACGTGGCATCCGACACTGCCGGTGAGCTGTGGCACAAGAGACTGTGTCATATGAGTGAGAAGGGGATGAAGAGGCTTACAGACGACAACCTCATTCCAGTGAAGAACGTGCACTTGGAGAAGTGCACTGATTGTCTAGCCGGTAAGCAAAACCGGACCTCCTTCCGACCAAGGCCACCGATGAGACGTAATGCACCACTAGAGTTGGTGCATACGGATGTGTGTTAGGTAGACACGAAGTCACATGCCGGAGCGCAGTACTTTGTGACGTTCATAGATGACCATAGCCGGAAGCTGTGGGCCACACCGTTGAAGACGAAGGATCAGGTGCTATCCGTCTTCAAAGAGCTCCTCGCGAGAGTGGAAAGAGAAACTGGCCGGAAGCTGAAGGCGGTTCAAGCAGATAACAGAGGTGAATACCGAGGGTAGTTCGAGGAGTACTGTCGCTTGAAGGGAATCCGGCTCAAATTTACCGTGCCGAAGACGCCGGAACTAAACGGACTGGCCGAGAGGATGAACCAGACCATAATGGAGAGGATCCGGAGTATGCTAGCGCATGCAAAACTACCCAAGAAGTTTTGGGCTGAGGCACTGTCGACGGCGACATATGTGATAAAGAGATCACCCTCAGTACCCTTGGACGGAGACACGCCACAGAGAGTATGGACCGGTAAGGAAGTGTCCTACCGGCATATGAAGGTGTTCGGGTGTCTCGCGTACGTGCATGTAGCTAAGGACCAGAGAGGAAAGTTAGATCCAAAGACCCGGCCATGCATATTCCTCGGTTACGGTGACCATGAGTTCGGCTACCGAGTGTGGGACCCGGTCGACAAGAAGGTATTCCGGAGTCGAGATATTATCTTCATGGAGGACAAGACTCTCGCCGACTGGGAGTCAGAGAAGAAGATAATGAAATCCGAGTCGACCGGTAAGGATCGACTCTACGATGAGCAGACCCAACCGGCAAGAGACCGGTTAGCACTCGAGGAACCAACCGGTTACGGTGAGGATACCGAACCGGCTGAAGAAGAAGTAGAGGAAGCTGAGACCGGAACCAGCCTAGACCCCGAATCGGATTCGGATGAAGAGCAAATGGAGGAGCCGGCTACCGAAGCCCAAAGATGGAGATATCCTCTCAGAGAGAGAAGGCCCCCCCGGAGATTTCCGGATGCAGAGCATGTGCTGCTGACCGATGAGGGGGAGCCGAAAAGCTTCGAAGAAGCGAAGGATGACACCCACAACCGCAAATGGTTAAGTGCCATGCAGGATGAGATGGATTCCCTGCATGAGAACCATACGTACGAATTGGTGGTGTTGCCGAAAGGAAAGCGGGAACTCCGTAACAAGTGGGTGTACAAGTTGAAACCGGGAGATGCCGGCAACCCCCCGAGATACAAAGCCAGGATCGTGGTGAAGGGTTTCCAGCAGAAAAAGGGCGTGGACTTTGATGAGATATTTGCCCCGGTAGTAAAGATGACCTCCATCCGGACGGTGCTGAGTATAGTGGCAAGCATGGACCTCGAGGTAGAGCAGCTAGACGTAAAGACGACATTCCTTCATGGCGACCTCGAAGAGGAGATCTACATGCAGCAACCGGAAGGATTCGTGGAGAAAGGGAAGGAGCACCTGGTATGCCGGTTGAAGAAGAGCCTCTACGGGTTGAAGCAGGCCCCCCGGCAATGGTACCGGAAGGTCGACTCCTTCATGACCGATCAAGGGTACCACAAGACGTAGGCCGATCACTACGTGTTTGTGAAGAAGTTTGAAGGAGGCGACTTCCTGATACTCCTTCTATACGTGGACGAAATGTTGATCGTCGGACGGGACCAAGTCAAAATACGGATGCTGAAGAAGGCTCTCAACCGGACCTTCTCAATGAAAGACTTGGGTCTGGCAAGACAGATGCTGGGGATGCACATCATTCGAAACCGGTCAACGAAGCAATTATGGTTGTCACAGGAGAAGTACGTGACAAAGGTGCTTCACCGGTTCAACATGTCAGATGCAAAACCGGTCGGATCGACACTTCCGGCAAACTGCAGGCTATCCGGTAAGCAAAGCCCGAAGACGAAAGCAGAGATGGTGGATATGATGAAGATTCCATATGCCTCTGCCGTCGGGAGCTTGATGTACGCAATGGTGTGTACCCGACCGGATATAGGATACGCAGTCGGAGTGGTGAGCCGGTTCATGAGCAATCCCGGCAAGGAGCACTAGAATGCGGTCAAATGGATACTCTGGTATTTGAAGGGCACTTCAAATATGTGTCTCCGATTCGGCTCCGGAAAACCCCAACTTGACGGTTTCACCGATTCGGACATGTCGGCTGATGTGGATACCAGCCGGTCTACATCCGGGTATGTAATCACATATGCAGGGGGAGATGTTTCGTGGCAGTCGAGGTTGCAGAAGACGGTTGCATTGTCATTCACGGAGGCAAAGTACATGGTAGCTGTGGAAGCCGGCAAGGAAATATTATGGATGAAGGACTTCATCGGAGAGCTCGGTATCCGGCAGGATGAATACGACTCTATTGCGACAGTCAAAGTGCCATCCACCTTGCTAAGAATGCGGCCTACCATTCCCGGACGAAGCATATCCAGCAAAGGTATCACTGGATCCGGGAAAGAGTAGATGACCAAGAGTTCGCACTGACGAAGATCCACACGGCCTAGAACGGGTCAGATATGCTGACCAAAGTTCTGATACCCGACAAGCTGGATGCATGCCGGAAGAGGATCGGACTAGTAAGACACCCCATGCTGAAGTGAAGGGGGAGTTTGTTGGAAGACAGGTCCCTCCGGATGGTGCAGACCCGGTGAGAACCGAATGAGGAGTACCCGGCTACGGAGAGCCGGATGGTGCAGACCCGGTGAGAACCAGATGAGGAGTACCCAACTACGGAGAGCCAGATGGTGCAGGCCCGGTGAGAACCGGATGAGTACCCGGCTACGGAGAGCCGGATGGTGCAGACCCGGTGAGAACCGGATGAGGAGTACCCGGCTACGGAGAGCCGGATGGTGCAGACCCGGTGAGAACCGGATGAGGAGTACTCGGCTATATTTGTAAATAGCCGAAAAGTCATATTAGTATAAATATGACTTAGGGCAAACTTATAGTTTGTAGTTGTTGTCATTTCTTGTTGGTGCAAGAAAAGAGAGAGCGTGTAATTGTGTACAGAGAGAGAGAGAGAGAGAGAGAGAAAGAGGTCGTTGCCTCTGTTGTAACCGCCGCCTGTGGCGTGTTGGGATTACGGTCCCTCCGGATGGGATGTCCGGAGACGAATAACGGCAAGCCCGGTTGCGGTTACGGATCCGGATGGAATGAAGAGTACCCGGCATGAAGCCGGATGAAGTGTACCCGGATGCGGATCCGGATGATGAAGAGTACCCGGCATGAAGCCGGATGAAGAGTACCCGGATACGGATCCGGATGATGAAGACCCCGGCTACGGAGCCGGATGACGAATGTACCCGGAGAGAGATCCGGATGCAGGGACATATTTGTGAATATGTTTGCTAAGAGCCCTTGAGGCTATATTTGTAAATATCCCGAAAGTCATATATGTATAAATATGACTTAGGGCAAACAGTTTTAGGTTGTTGCTTATTTTTCATGAGTAGTGAGAGCAGCCGAAGAGAGAGAGAGAGAGACGAAGAGGTCGTTGCCTCTGTGTATTACCGCCGCCTGTGGCGAAGACAGTGAGCTCAAGGTTGTTGCCTTGTAGCTTCACCATTGTACATCCCTGTTCATAGTGATAGTTGGAGGTTGAGGACTCCCGTGGTTTTTCCCATTTAGGGTTTTCCACGTAAAACATCCAGTGTACCTTTCTCTCTATTGTTTTGTGCATTTTGTATTTCCTGTTTTCTGTGAGTTAATCCCATTCCTCGGTTGTGGCCGAGCACTGTTTCCAACAAGTGGTATCAGAGCGAGTTAACACAGAAAATGGAAGGCGGCGGTAGTGGGCCTCCGGGCATGATGGTGTTGAACTCACAGAACTACGCCGACTGGAAGATAAAGATGGAAGACCTTCTCATCGTCCGAGACCTGTACGAACCGATCGACAATGCCGAGATACCCAAGGGGGTAATAGAGTCGGAGTGGAAGCTCCTGAACCGGAAAGCCGTAGCGACGATCCGGCAATATGTCGATGTAAGTGTCCTGCAACATGTGGCGAACGATACGAACGCCTATGAGATGTGGAAGAAGCTGTCGGGCCTCTATGAGAGGAAGAATGCGTTGAACCGGACCTCCCTGATGAGAAAGATAGTGAACCTCAAGTACCGGGACGGCGAGAGTATGGTGGAACACGTAAGCACGTTCATGGGATTCGTGAACCAGCTTGCGGCGATCAAGTTCCCGTTGGAGGATGCAATGCAAGCCATCATCCTGATGTGTACATTGCCGGACAGTTGGGAGAACTTGGTGGTGACTCTCAGCACCTCCTGCGCCGAAGATAACTTGTCCCTACAAACGGTAAAGACAAGTATTTTGAACGAAGAAGCGCGTCGGAGAGATAAAGAACCGGTCTCCGACTCGAAGGCGCTGCTTACCGAATCGGAACGGGGAAGACAATGGAACCGGAGTCCGCAAAGACGGGAGAAGTCGGGGACCCGGTCGCAGTCAAGAGGAAGGCCCACATGCTTCCACTGTGGGAAGCCGGGGCACTTCCGGAAGAATTGTCGGCATTACCGAAAGGACAACGGAGCAGATGACACCGATTCGAAGAAGTCACCGGAGAGAAACGGTGCATACCGGGGAGCCACGGACCGGAGAGTTTCGGATCGGCGAGGGCAGGACCGGAAAGGAACGACGGCACTCGCGGCAAGTGACGAAGAGATAATGCTCATTACCGAAGAGAGGGAGCTGAACATTGCCGGCGCTAGAGATGACCTGGGTGGTCGATTCCGGAGCGTCGTTCCACCTGACCCCGGAGAAGAAATACTTCTCATCCTACACAGCCGGTGAGCACGGCTTTGTCCGGATGGGAAATGAAGGTACATGCCGGATTGCCGGCATAGGAGACGTGTGGCTGATGACATCAACCGGATGCAAGATGCTGTTGAAGGATGTGCGACACGTTCCGGAGGTTCGATTGAACCTGATCTCGGCCGGGAGGCTAGATGATGAAGGCTACACGGGTAGCATCCGGAACGGCGTAATGAAGTTCAGCAAGGGGAGCCTGATAGTGGCTCGGGCCCGGAAAGTCAACACACTGTACCTGATGAATGCCCGGTTATGTCCGGAAGAGCTGAATGTGGCAGCCGACACTACCGGTGAGCTGTGGCACAAAAGACTGTGCCACATGAGTGAGAAGGGGATGAAGAGGCTTGCAGAAGACAACCTTATTCCAGTGAAGCATGTGCACCTGGAGAAGTGCACCGACTGCCTGGCCGGTAAGCAAAACCGGACCTCCTTCCACTCAAGGCCACCGACGAGACGTAGCGCACCATTGGAGTTGGTGCACACTGATGTGTGTCAGGTAGAAACGAAGTCACATGGCGGAGCCCAGTACTTCGTAACATTCATAGATGATCACAGCCGAAGACTGTGGACGGCACCGATGAAGACAAAGGACCAAGTGTTGTCCGTCTTCAAAGAACTCCACGCGAGAGTGGAAAGGGAATCCGGCAAGAAGCTGAAAGCGATACGAGCGGATAACGGAGGGGAATACCGGGGGCAGTTCCAGGAGTACTGTCGCTCGAAGGGAATTCGACTCGAGTTTACTGTGCCGAAGACGCCGGAACTGAACGGGCTGGCCGAGAGGATGAACCGGACCATAATGGAGAGGGTCCGGAGTATGCTGGCTCATGCGAAATTACCCAAGGGGTTTTGGGCTGAGGCAATGTCGACGGCGACATACGTGATAAACAGATCACCCTCAGTACCTTTGGACGGAGACACGCCGCAGAAAGTGTGGACCGGTAAGGAAGTGTCCTACCGGCATCTGAAGGTGTTCGGGTGTCTCGCATACGTGCATGTGGCAAAGGACAGGAGAGGAAAGCTAGATCCAAAGACCCGGCCATGCATATTCCTCGGATACGGCGACGACGAGTTCGGCTACCGAGTATGGGACCCGGTCGACAAGAAGATATTCAGGAGTCGAGACATCATCTTCATGGAGGACAAGACACTCGCCGACTGGGAGTCGGAGAAGAAGATGAAGAGTTCAAAGTCGACCGGTGAGGATCAACTCTACGAGGAGCAGTCCCGACCGGCAAGGGACCGGTTAGCACTCGAGGACCCGGCTGAAGACGGTGAAGAAACAGAACCGGCCGAAGAAGATGAAAATGATACCGGAACCGGCCCCGATCCCGAAATGGATTCGGATGAAGAAGAAGAATCGAAAGAACCGGTTACCGAAGCTCCCGAACGGAGATATCCTCTAAGAGAGAGAAGGGCCCCCCGGAGATTTCCGGAACCAGAGCACGTGCTGCTAACCGACGAGGGGGAGCCGGAGAGCTTTGAAGAAGCAAAGCACGACACCCAGAGCCGCAGGTGGTTAAGTGCCATGCAGGAGGAGATGGATTCCCTGCATGAGAACCACACATATGAACTTGTGGAGTTGCCGAAAGGAAAGCGGGCACTTCGAAACAAGTGGGTGTTCAAGCTGAAACCGGGAGATGCCGGAAACCCCCCGAGATACAAAGCCAGGATCGTGGTGAAGGGGTTTCAGCAGAAGAAGGGCGTCGACTTCGACGAGATATTTGCCCCGGTAGTGAAGATGACCTCCATCCGGACGGTGCTGAGCATAGCGGCGAGCATGGACCTCGAGGTAGAACAGATGGACGTGAAGACGGCATTCCTTCACGGTGACCTCGAAGAAGAGATCTACATGCAGCAACCGGAAGGATTCGAGAAGAAAGGGAAGGAGCACCTGGTATGCCGGTTGAAGAAGAGCCTTTACGGACTGAAGCAGGCTCCCCGGCAATGGTACCGGAAGTTCGACTCCTTCATGACCAACGAAGGGTACCTCAAAACGCAGTCTGACCACTGCGTGTTTGCGAAGAAGTTCGAAGGAGGAGACTTTTTAATACTCCTCCTGTACGTGGACGACATGTTGATCGTCGGACGGGACCAGGTCAAGATACGGGTGCTGAAGAAGGCTCTTCACCGAACCTTCTCAATGAAGGACCTGGGTCCGGTGAGGCAAATGCTAGGGATGCACATCATCCGGGACCGGAAGAAGAAGCAGTTGTGGCTGTCACAGGAGAAGTACGTGACGAAGGTGCTTCACCGGTTCAACATGTCGGAAGCAAGACCGGTCGGATCGACCCTCCCGGCAAACTGCAAGCTGTCCAGCAAGCAAAGTCCTAAGACAAAGGCTGAAAAGGAGGATATGATGAAAGTGCCGTATGCCTCAGCCGTCGGGAGCTTGATGTACGCCATGGTGTGTACGAGACCGGACATAGGATATGCAGTCGGAGTGGTGAGCCGGTACATGAGCAATCCCGGCAAAGAGCATTGGAACGCGGTCAAGTGGATACTCCGATACCTGAAGGGCACGGCAAACGTGTGCCTCCGATTCGGCTCCGGTAAGCCCAAACTCGACGGCTTCACCGATTCGGATATGTCGGCTGATGCAGATACCAGCCGGTCCACATCAGGGTATGTGATGACCTATGCAGGGGGAGCCGTTTCGTGGCAGTCGAGGCTGCAGAAGACGGTTGCGTTGTCAACCACGGAGGCGGAGTACATGGCAGCTGTTGAAGCCGGCAAGGAAATGATATGGATGAAGGACTTCATTAGAGAGCTCGGTATCCAACAGGAGGAGTACCGACTCTACTGCGACAGTCAGAGTGCCATCCACCTTGCGAAGAACGCGGCCTACCATTCCCGGACGAAACACATCCAGCGTAGATACCACTGGATCCGGGAGAGGATAGAAGACGAGGAGTTCGTGCTGACGAAGATCCACACGGACGAGAACGGGTCGGATATGCTGACCAAGGTGCTCACACCCGACAAGCTGGAAGCATGCCGGAAGAGGATCGGATTGGAGAGACATCCCATGCCGAAGTGAAGGGGGAGTTTGTTGGGATTACGGTCCCTCCGGATGGGATGTCCGGAGACGAATAACGGCAAGCCCGGTTGCGGTTACGGATCCGGATGGAATGAAGAGTACCCGGCATGAAGCCGGATGAAGTGTACCCGGATGCGGATCCGGATGATGAAGAGTACCCGGCATGAAGCCGGATGAAGAGTACCCGGATACGGATCCGGATGATGAAGACCCCGGCTACGGAGCCGGATGACGAATGTACCCGGAGAGAGATCCGGATGCAGGGACATATTTGTGAATATGTTTGCTAAGAGCCCTTGAGGCTATATTTGTAAATATCCCGAAAGTCATATATGTATAAATATGACTTAGGGCAAACAGTTTTAGGTTGTTGCTTATTTTTCATGAGTAGTGAGAGCAGCCGAAGAGAGAGAGAGAGAGACGAAGAGGTCGTTGCCTCTGTGTATTACCGCCGCCTGTGGCGAAGACAGTGAGCTCAAGGTTGTTGCCTTGTAGCTTCACCATTGTACATCCCTGTTCATAGTGATAGTTGGAGGTTGAGGACTCCCGTGGTTTTTCCCATTTAGGGTTTTCCACGTAAAACATCCAGTGTACCTTTCTCTCTATTGTTTTGTGCATTTTGTATTTCCTGTTTTCTGTGAGTTAATCCCATTCCTCGGTTGTGGCCGAGCACTGTTTCCAACATGGCGAGGATCGTGAGCACGAGGTCGTTGCCTCCGTGAACTCACTGTTGTACATTCTAGCATAGTGATAGTTTGCAGGCTGTGGGCTGCCGTGGTTTTTCCCTTGGTTTGGGTTTTCCACGTGAACATCCTGTGTACCCTCCTCTTCTCTGTGTCGTGTTTTATTTCCCGTTTTCTGTGTATGATTCTAAGCTCGGTTGTGGCCGAGCGTTGTGCATAAGGAGCGTTTGAGTTCCCGATAGAACGAAGGCGTATTATCCCTCGTACAGACCGTCGTTCGAAAGGCTTCGAACCTGGACGCTAGCCCACCAAGGCAAACCTGCACCATTTCATCTTCCTCAACGTTCACGTTGACAAAGGCGAGAGAGAATCGCAAATTTTCTTGATTCAGGCTATGTAATCAGCCACAAACAGATCTTTCTGCAGGACATTGCTGAGCTCCTGCCTGAGCTGCAGCCTCTTGGCCATTGTGCTTGCGGTGAAAATCTGTTTGAGATTTGGCCACGCGTCCTTTGGCGTTTTAAGCATCCCAAATATAGCTCAATAGTTGGTCACTCACACAAGATGCAAAGCAGTAGAGAACTTTGCTTGCCGGTTGTTACCAAGCCCAAAAATCTCTGTCTCTCAAATCGGGTGCTACATCATTAGCTCCTTAGACATAACTCCAGTAGCCGTGACCGAGCAGGTATTGGTGCATCTTGTACGACCAAGATGCGTAGTTGCTCCTGTCGAGCTTTTCAGTTGGTAGCGAGCTTCCCATACCTCTGTCCATATTACTGTCTTTTTCTTTTTTGAAAAAAAAATGAAGAACAACTTCAACTTTGTTTTGTCGCAAGCTTTTATTGTCGGTTGCAGAGGACTTCAACCCTCGCACTCTGATACCATGTAAAAGAATACGTGTGTGGAAGCGTGTGCGTAAACACAGAGTACATAGTTCGAAAATATGATAGTTCGGTAAACATAGAAAACACAGAGATGGAGATGGAGATGGAGAGACAGAGAGAGAGTAGACAACTCAGATCTATTTCAAAATAATGATGCTTTGTACATTCTTCGTGCTCGGTGAGCACCTTTTATACAAGCCCTGACTATCGGCCTGACACAAGTACTGACAGTACTTGACTGCTCATAAATGAGCCTACTACACTAACTCCCAAAATTATTCCTTATGAGGAATACCATACTAACGGCCTTTTGGTTTATGCATACTGTTTTATGAGATAATCACGTTATGCATACTATTTTATGCACCCAGACTATGCACTGGGTTATGCACCGTATTACACACCCAATGTTGAGCTTGTCACTTAACACGAGACAAGGATACAAATGCGATACGAAGATTTGAAGGAACTACTACTTGAAGCTCCAGCACTACAAAAGGTCAACTATACCGAAGGAAAACCGATTTATGTGATTGTTATCAATCAAGAAGACAAAGGAAAGAATCGATATGCGATTTGATTCAGTGCGAAAGTGTTGAGTGATAGACAAAGGAAGTATGCTCAAGTAAAGAGAGAGTTGTGGGGAATCATATTTGTTGTGAAAGGCGACCGTGATTATCTTATTGGAACGAAGGTCATAATCGAGACAGATTGCCTACCCATACTTGGTATGATTTCCAGTTGCGTCTCTCCTGACATTGCTATGTTGCAATGGATTGCGGACATCAAGTCACTTAATCCAGAAATATGGCATATGACAGGAAAGTATAATGTGGTGGTGAATATGTTGTCATGAGCAAGATATGACAATGAGGAAGACTCCAAATCCGATGAAGAAGATATTGGCTTGGACTTCTTCGCAACTTCTTGTGCTTAAATATTGACAAGTTTCAAAGAGGAAGGTTATAAAGGGGAATTCATAGAAATCAACAAATACCTAAGCTCCCTGAAGAAGGATGAATCATGGACAGATGAGGATTTTTGTCAAATCCGGAAGAAAGCATACAAATACTGTTGTGACTAGGACCATAGATAGACCAGAAAGATAGACTGAAAAATACAAAACAGAACACAAAATACACAATACACAACTTTTATGTGGAAACCATATAGCAAGGAAAACCATGGGCAACAAATTTTCACTATATATATAAGAGGAAAAGTAGATTACAAGACTCTGTAGAATAGAGTATCCACCACTTAGGGTTTTCATGGCAAGTATCACTACTATGTCTTCCTTCACTCTCACTCTTGTCTCCTTCCTACTCTCTATGTATACACACTATTTGTCTACTCTACTATGTTCGACACCCTTCCACCTAAAGGTTCTTGTAGCTCCACATATTTAAAGTTTTCCGACCCGATTTTGACAGCCGATTCTCCCAATTGACAGCCGACTTCTCCCATTAGGAGGGACAGAATCCTAAGAAATACTTCCTTAAAGATGGATACCTTTGGAAGCACCCAAAGAAATAGAAAGGAACTCCATTGCATGTTGTATGCAAGAAAGAAGAGCAAGAGACACTTTTAACTAAGTTCAACAATAATGCTTAGGCAGAGCATAGAGGAATATGGATGACAATCGCAAACTTAAAAGAAAGGTATTGGTGGCCAAGATTCTACAAAGATGTGTTAAGTTATGTTAAGACATGCAAAGAATATCGGATTTACTCAAATATTCACCATAGAGATGAGCTTCACTCCACCTATCCTTTATCGATACACTACAAATAGATGGTAGACATTGCAGTGAGGCCATTAGGACTATGGCAGATGAGATACCTTGTTTAACAAGAGAGGATCTCACAAATCAAGTGAAGGTTCATGCATTGAGAAATAAAACGAGGTCAGTAGTATGTCGATTCCTTCTAGAAGATGTCATATGTAGATATGGATGTGTCGAGAAAATAGTAGCAAATAGAGGCGAGTTGGATGCTAATGAACACAAAGAGTTCTTTTCAAGAATCGGGGTCAAGCTATCACTTACTACGACTTACAACCCAAAGGCGAATGGGAAAGCACAACGGGGTAACGGACCTATTCTGAAGGCATTAGTAAAGTCTTGTGCTGGGAAGCTAAGCAAATGGCCTAGATTGCTACCATATGTGTTGTGGGTTGATAGGACAACACACAACATCATCACTGGGTTTATGCCAACAGAGCTCATTATCGGTCCGAGACCTGCATGCCAATAGAAAAAAACATCCTTTCACGGGCCGTTTACCATGGGAAGATGGAATGAGTAGAGAAGACTTGCTAGCCACAAGGATCCGATTACTGGAGCAAAGACCTGAAGATGTGGAAATGGCAATCGACCGCATAAAGAAAGAAGCTTTCTATAAAAAACACCAACTTCACCCGAAGAGGAAAGAAGAAGGAAATTGGGTTTTAGTCTATGATGGTAGCTTCGACAATCAACACAATGCCACTCGGAAGTTCTTAAACAGGTGGTTTGGACCAAATGTACTAAAGACATTAGAAGATAATGCCACTTATCAGTTTATGGAGTTAGATGGTACTTATCTTGTTGTACCTATTGTAGGGAAAAGAGTTAAAATCTTTAAAGAAAGAGAAATGGCAAGTGTTTTCAGAGAGTTACTAAACATTAACAAAGATGAGGAATGGCAAGAAACCCTACCACCATTGGCACATGTTGAACGAGCAATCTCAACATGGGTCGGACCGGCTGGACAAGCAGGTAGGCCAAACCGAAATCAACTCGGTTGGCTAGGCCCACTTAGGGTGACAAGCCTAAGCTCCGGACCGGATGCCGAAAAACCAAATGGGAGTACGTACCATGAAGCCGGAGGAGGTCTGGTACGTAGATTCCAGAGTGTCAAATCATATGATGAACCATGTTGAATGGTTCTCAAGCATGGAAAAACTAGAACAGCCTGGAGTTGTCAAGATTGGTCACAACACCGTGCACCCCATCAAACACGTGGGTGATGTACCGCTCAGCCATGTTGAACAAAAAGGCCTGATGCGGAATGTGTTGCATGTCCCGACAATTGCAAAGAACTTCGTTTTTGTTAGACAAATTGTCGATTAGGGCATAGAGGTTTGATTTAATCACCACATTTAATTTATCGAGGATGAGGGTTAGGTGATAGCGTGAGGGAGCAGAGACGCGAGGATGTTTATCCTCAAAACAAATGATGTTGGTGGCATGATGTTTGTGAAAGGAAGAAAGGTCAAATCTAACTTCGATCTATGGCACAAGCGGATCAACCACATAAATTATTAGAAGCTTCAAGAAGTTTACTTGAAACAGGTGGTTTCCAACTTGCCGTAGTTCAGTGGCCGGAGGGATGAGATATGTGAAGCATGTCAACTTGGGAAGCAGCATAGGCTCCCATTCCCCAACAAAAAGAATCGGAACCAGAATCGGCTTGACTTAATCCACATAGATGTATGGGGGCCAACAAGTTGTGTAAGCATGGGCTGGAGTCAATATTTTGTGTCCTTCATCATGACTTCCGGCACACTTGGGTATTACCTCATAGAGAAGAAGAGAAAAGTTTTCTCTTGTTTCCGGGATCTAAAAAGCTTAGTTGGAAGGGAAACATAGAGGGAAATCAAGTATCTATGGTTGGATGGCGGAAAAGAAATTATACTTTTCCGGCCAGTTCACAAGTTACCTACAACAAAAGGAAATCCAGAGGGAGTTCTCCTACAGATACATGTTGAAGCAGAACAATCAACTCCTCGTTAGTGCCGACCCTACTATGCTCGAGCATGTGAAGCTTTTCTTTTTATGGCCCCGTTTATGCCATGACATCACTCATCATGCTCGGGACCAAGGGATATACATTCAACGACGTCATCCTCATTTCCCAACTCATTGAAGCTTGTACGTTATCTGACTCCCAACCACGTTGGCCCCATCCATCCTCGACCGACTTGCGCACCCAATACCAAGGCGCGACCCCCATAGACATTGATGTCCAAAACATACAATTGCAGGGTCACTGCAACCTTCCCAATCACGATGGCCAAGGGTGCCCAAAGTGTTTCTATTGCAACAATTATGGACACGTTCAACGTCACTACCAGAAATTACAACAACAGTCTCAGAGGCAACAAGTCTAGATAACTATGGATGGCACGACATCATTGGTTGAGCTTCCGGGAAACTAACTTCCGGGGTATTGATGGAAGAGCCAGCCCTCCACATCCAAGCATCTGCCTCTTCTAGTTCGTAGGTATGCACCACTCTCGCCACCATTAATCACTACACCCACACCATCTTGTTAAACTCTGGTAGTAGTATCTCTTCCATTAGCATCGCCTTAGTTCACAAGTTAGGTCTCCCCACATCCACCGCTCCTTCCATCCAAGTCCTTTTTGGCGATCAAACATCGTTACCACTCTTAGCCAAGTCTAGGTGGCCCCAAGTCCATAGGATCCATTGGTCTCCATCCGCCAATTATTAGCTAGTTTTCCGTCACTAACCCTCCAACCCACGCATGCTCCTACTGTCTCTTTCCCGGTACAACATGCCATTCATACCGGTGAAGCCACTCCGATCCGCATTTCTACCCGTCGACGTTCCCCCCTCCACCACAATCGCATCAATGTTGCCGTCACTGACATGCTCACCGAAGGTATTATCATTCCTTCCACCATCGATTAGGTTTCGGAACCCCACTTAGTCAAGAAGGATGATGGCACCTCCCACTTTTGCATCGACTTCAGGCCTCTCAACAAAGTGACTATCCATGACCTCTACCCGCTCCCTCGTGTGGACAATCGCTTGGATCAAATTGGTGGCTCTCATTATTTCACCTCCCTAGACTTAGCCTCGGGATATTGGCAAATCCCCCTAAAGCCTTCTCATGCCCACAAGACCGCATTGCGCAAACACCATGGGGTATTCCAATTCACACGCATGTCGTTCGGCTTGTGGGATGCCGACAACACATTCCAACGCATGGAAAATTCCATCTTCGCGGTCCTTATCAGCAAAGGTGTCCTCGTTTATCTCGATGACATCCTTCATCACAAAGACACTTGGGAGGACCGTCTACAAACTCTCGCCGAAGTCCTCGCTTGCATAACTAAGCATAACGTGCAACTCCAATGGAAGAAGTGTCGACGGGGAAGCACTAGCCTCCGTTTTCTTGGCTTCATCATTTCTGGTGACAGAATCCATATGGACCCTTCAAAAGGTGGCAACCATCATCGACTACCCCCACCCCACCTCGATAAAATCATTGCAACGTTTTTTGGGCATGATCACATTTTCACGAACCTCGCCTTGCTCACTTTTCCCCTTTGCCAACTCTTGAAGAAAGGTGTGTCATTCATTTGGGATCCTGCTTGCGAAGTTAGGTTTCGTCGCCCCAAAACCATGGTCCAGGAATCGGGGTTGCTCGCCCATCCTTACATTGACCAACCGTTCACTTTGCAGACAGACGCATCAAACCATGGGCTAGGAGCTGTCCTCTTGCAAGCTGATTGCCATGGGCAAGAAAAGGCGATTGCCTTCATTAGCCGCACTCACACCGGCCGAACACAACTACTCAACCACCAAGAAGGAGCTACATGTGATCGTCTGGTCTTTCTAGTGTCTTCACCCATACCTTCGTGGTGGACAGGTTATAGTTGAGACTGACCACCAACCCTTGCTTTCTCTTATCCATTGACCTCACCCCCAGGTCGTTTGTTGCAATGGATGTTGGCAGTCCAAGGTTATCAGTTTACCCTCTCCTATTGGAAAGGTGGAACTAATTTGGTTGTTGATAGTCTCTCTCACGCCGACTTCCAGGTTGTCAAATTTCCCCCTAAGACATCCGATCTTCCGCTACCATTCACTTGAGCAACATGACCCCACCATTCAAGAGATAACCCATCAGTTGCGTGCCCTCCAACCGTTTCCCTCACCAGGGCGATTCATGCTCCAAGATAACTTGGTGTTCTTCATTCAAGCGCATCACGAGCCTCGTCTCTACATCCCTCATGCCCTACAACAAACATATCTCCAACTTTATCATGACTACCCATTATCGGGCCATTTGGGTTTCAACAAGGTTCTCGAAAAATTATGCGTCAAGTATTACTGGCCCAACATGCGACAGTCAGTCTCTACCTACATCAAACAATGTGCTTTGTGTCAACACATCAAACCTACGATCAAGCCAGCTGGAACGCTCCAACCCATCACTGACACGTCACCTTTCGAGCTGGTCGGATGGGATTTCATGGGACCTTTTCTCGAAACCTTGAGGGGCAACAGGTATATCCTAGTCATAACAGAATACCTCACCAGGTGGGCTGAAACTGTTGCCATCCCTGACGTCATTGCGCCAACAATTGCCTCCCAACTCTCGCAAAAGGTAATTTTTCATCATGGGTGCCCTGTCCAATTCTTTTCTAATCAGGTCCATGAGTTCCATGGGGATTTCCTCAATGATATCACAACTCAACTAGGTGTCCAACAAGAGTTTACGTCCCCATACCATCTGCAAACAAATGGCCTCACCGAACGCCTCAAAAAGACCCTCAAGCAAGAGATTTCCGCTTACATCGATCCATGCCACAAAACCTGGGATCAAATCTTGCCTTTTGTCACCCACACCTACAATACATATGTACGGGCGTCAACACGAATCAGCCCTTTTCAAGCACTCTATGGGCATGACCCTCGGCTCCCATCAGAATCGTCCATTCCAAACCTACCAACATGGATAGTGCCACTTGGGGGCTCTATCTGAAACAAATGCTCCCCCTCCTTCGACAAGCCAACTCCCGAAATCTACAAGTCGCACAACAACGTCAGAAGCGGCACTATGATGTGGGTCGAATTATCCCAACCTATGCTAATGGAACCAAAGTCCTTGTTTACATCCCAGTCCTGCAGCGTAGTCTCAGCGAATCCCTCATGCACCGATGGATCGACCCGTTCACCGTAGTTCGCGATCAAATCGACTACTTACTTGCTTCAACGTGATTCCAATGGCCGATTCACCTCCGCTCATGTTGCCCGTATCAAGCCCTATACTACTGTAAGCCTATCTTCTAGCACCCCTCCTTTCCCCATGTCGTAAAACTCCTTGTTTTTCTCGGGGGGAAATGTGGTGTCCCTTTCATGCGATTGCATGCCTCTTAACACACCACCCTTTTAGCACAACACCCCTTTTAGCACACCCTTTTGGTACACATGTGGCTAGGCCGGCCCAAAATGGGTACTTTTGTATCTTCTATAAATTGAACGATAAGTAAGAAGTTAGGCATGTTGGTTTGGTTTCCTTTTATATGCATTTCACAATATATTACATATTACACACATATATTATTATACACACATTTCATACATCCAATACAATATGTACATACATACACACAAACATAACACACATCACACATGCATATATACTACATTCAAACATTACGTCCATGAATATGTATATACATACATTACACCCATCTATTCATGAATATTGACCATATTGTGAAATGCTCTCAAAATAGCTCCCTTTCCATTACGTTCTAAGTTCCCTCTTATAGGCTACTCTTAGTACATCTTATAGGCTACTCTTAGCGTGGTGGGTGTTTTCCCACTCCAATTAGCACTTCTAATTATGGGGGCTTGGTAGGGGCCTAATTTGGGTGTGGTCAATGTGACCCTAGTTAGGTGGGGCCTTGGTTAGGATCCGTGGTAATACCACAGCTCCCCCTTTTAAAAAACAGTTACTGTGCGGTTGAAGCGCGACGGGGCGTGGACAGCGGTTCTGGGCAAAAGGTTGGCACAGGTGTGGATGTGGGCATGGGCGTGGGTGGTGGTAGCTGATAGAAGGGCGTCATGCAAGACTGGTGGGCGAAGGCAGAGCGGTTGTTGGAGGCATGATGGAGCAGGTATGTAGCGTTGCATATCTGCTTTTGAACTTCGAAGGGACCGATCCATCGGTGCATGAGCGACTCACTCAGGCCGTGACAACGGATGGGGAAATAGATGAGGACTTTGTTGCCGGTGTGGTATTGATGGTTGGCGCGGCCTGCGTCGTGTTGGTGTTTTTGGCGTAGCTGTGCTTGGTGCAGGTTTCTCGTGATGGTGTTGCGGAGGAGGAGCTGGAGTTGTTGCAGGGGGGACCACTAGGACACTGCGTCAGAGTGGAGTGGCATGGTTGGTTGCGGGATTGCCACTTCTGGGGGTAAGCGCGGGTTCCTGCCGTAAAGGGCCCGGAAGGGGCTAATGCAAGTGGAGGCTTGCACAACTATGTTGTAGGTGTGTGTAACGAAGGGCAAGATCTGGTCCCAAGTCGAGTGTAGCGGATCGATGTAGGCCGAGATTTACTGTTTTAAGGTTCGGTTGAGGCGCTCTGTCAATCCATTCGTTTGCGGATGGTAGGGTGACGTGAATAATTGTTGGATTCCTAATTGTGTAGAAATGAGACGTAGGAGCTCGCTGTTGAACTGGGGTCTCCGATCGGACAAGATTTGGGGTGGGCAACCATGGGGGAAGATGATTTTCTCCAACAATTTGGTGGCGATGGTCGTAGCCTTCGCATCTGGGATAGCGGCCGTCTTAGCCCAACGCATCAAGTACCCGGTTATGACGAGGATGAATTTGTTCCCTACTTATGACTCGGGAAAGGGGCCCAAAATATCCCATCCGACGATTTCAAATGGAGCTTGAACCTGTATTGGATGTAAGAGGCCTTGCGCCACTTGAGGTGATTTTATGGCCTGACATGAGTTGCATGCTTTGATGTAGGAGGCGACCTCGTGGCGTAGCCTTGGCCAATAGAATTTGCAACGGATTTTGTCTAGCACCTTGTGAAAACCCAATTGGCCAAACAACGGGTTATCGTGGAAGAAAGAAAGGTAAGACAGGCGCAGTTGCTCAGGCACGTAGACCCAGGGTTCCTTGCCTACTTCGTAGAAAAGCAAGTCATTAGCATGGATCATGAATTGCTTGGTGAGGGAGGATCTAGGCTCGACTCGTAGGCGTTGGCAGATGTCTTGGATCTTTTTTTCGTGTTGTTGCATGTTGGCCATTTGGGATGAGGATATGGGGAAATCGATTGTTCTAGAGGCGATTTGGTTCGCCTAAAAGAATATGCGGGATAATCCATCGGCGACGATGTTCTGGGGACCGCGGTGATAGATAGTGTAGAGTGAATGTGTAATCTTGCAGCGCCAAAGCCCAACGGAGTAAGTGATCAGGTGGGTGAGCCTTCTTTATGAGGGAGAGCAATGGTTGATGGTCGGTTTTGACTGATGTGTTTGATCCGTGTAGGTACAGGTGGAAACGATGGAATGCCCAGACTATGGGGAGCAACTCTTTTTCGGTTGTCGAGTAATTTTGTTCGGCTTTGGTAAGTGACCGGCTTATGTAGGAAATCAGGCATAGTTGGTCGTTGTTGTCAGATTGGAGCAGGACCGCGCCAAGGCCAACATTGGAGGCATTCGTCTGTAGACGGAAAGGCTTCATGAAATCAGGGTGTGACAAGAGGTCAGAGGCTTGGAGCGTTTGCTTGAGCTGCAGGAAGCTGGATTCGCAGGCGTCAATCCATAGGAAGGGTGCGTCTTTTTGCAGGAGCGTGTGTCGTGGGGCTGACAGGTCGGCTAGCCGTGGGATGAAGTGGAGAGAGAACGTGAGGAGGTCGAGGAAGCGTTGAAGTTGCTTGACTATGGTGGGGCGTGGGAATTTTTGGATTGCTTCCGTCTTCTTTGGGTCCATCTGTATTCCGTCGGAGGACATGACGTACCCAAGGAAGCGGAGGCATGTACTACCCTAGCGACACTTCTTCCATTGCAACGGCATTCGATAGCGTTGAACACAAGTTAGGACATCCTGAAGGACTTGGAGGTGTTCCGCCCAGGTGCTTGTATATATCATAATATCATCTAGATAGACAATGACGACACGGCGGGTGATGAGATCGTCGAAGATAGCATTAGCCATTCGCTGGAATGTGCTCCCAACATCGTATAGGTCGAAGGTCATTCGTGTGAGCTGAAAAATGTCTTTCCTAGTGCGGAATGCAGTTTTGTGGGCATCTTCAGGATTCATAGGGATCTACCAATATCCTTAGGCCAGATCAAGGGAGGAGAAGTACTTTGATTTGCCAAGCTGGCCGAGGAGGTTGTTGATACGAGGGAGAGGATATCGGTCATGGGTGGTGACATGGTTCAGTTGTCGGAAGTCAACACAAAAATGGTAAGAGCCATTGCCTTTTTTTACCATGTCTGGCTCCGAGATCCACTCGCTCTTGGAAGGTGTGATAATCCCCTGTTGTAGCATGGTTTTGATGGCTTTGTTGATGCGCTCATGGTCGAGAGGGGAGCGACGTCGGGGAGTTGCGTTGATGGGGCGGGCATTGCCTATAGGAATCGTGTGGTGGATCGGAAAGTGAACTGAGGGAGGCTTTGCATGTGGTGTAGACATCGAGGGAAAGGTGGCTAGGAGTCGTCAGATGTCATCGATGCGCTCTGTCGGTGATACCAGGTATTGTGTGTTGCTGATGTGGGTGGTAGCTCGCGGATTAGTGATGAGTGCGATCAGAAGGTGATTGGGGAGGATGAGTTGTTGCGAGGAGAAATCGAGAAAGGCTCAACTATGGAGGAACCAATCGCAGCCCAGGGTGATTGGGAACAACTAGCGTGGGAGGACGTAGAAACAATGTTGGATTCGGGCGGAACGGATGGTGAGCATGCACATGACTTGCGTATGTGACTGGTACAACCGTTGCTGGTCGCCGAAGAGGATTTAATGGGTGGTGCATGGCTCGTGGCAAGTTGGAATTGGGTGACTAAATCTGCGCTTATGGAAGAGATGATGCTGCCAGAGTCGAGGAGAACTTCTTGGGTCATGTGTTGGAGGCGGGCGATCGTGGTACAAATGGGAGAAGTTGATGACATGGAGGCGTGGACGTGTGGGGGCGGCTCGATCATGGTATAAACGGGAGAAGTTGATGACGTGGAGGCGTGGACGTGCTGGGGCGGCTCTCCCTGTGGCACCCTGTGCATTAGTTTTCCGGGAGCTCAGAGAGGAAGGCAGTGTCGGCTAATTGGATGTTCTGCTTGTGTTGTTGATTTTGCCACTTTTGGCAGTGACGCCGGATGTGGCCATAGTTGTTGTAGTACAAACATTTGGGGCGTCCATGGCTATCTCATTCAGGCAATGCACGCCTGGCGCGTAACAACGCGTTCTGGATGTCGATGTCCATGGGAGTGGCGGCTGACGTAGTGTTTGTATGATTGTGACTGAGATTACTTGGTGTGTGCAGGTCGTGTGCGTCTGCAACTTCGATGCGTTTTGCGGTGAGGATGGCTTCGTGTAGTGTCTTTGGGCCTTGATTGTGTACACTACGGCGGAGTTCATGCCGGATACGCGGCCAGAAGAAAAACAACTTCATGTCTTCCGACATGTTGGCGTCAGCCCGACGTAGGATCTACACAAACCGAACTGTGAACTGGGTGATGGGTTCGCGTGGTTGGTAGGTGATTGACTCGAGTTGTTGTAGGGCCGTCTGATGGGAGTCCTGATGAGCAAAATTCCGAATCATGGCTGCCCGTAACAGATCCCAATCGTTGCGTGTCTCCTCAGGTTGTTGTACGAGCCATGTTGCTGCAATATTCTCGAGGAGTGTCTTCATTTCCATTGCCTTCTAGGGGTGTGGCCACTGGTGGTAACTAGCCACCATTTCGAAATGATCCGGCCAAGAGAGGATGTCTTCCAATGGTAGGCCGGAGAATGGTTTTGGGCGAACTTGAGGTTCCGAGAGATTCTGTTGTGGCTTGGATCGTGCTGAGAGGAATGACAACATGGCTTGGTTAGTATGGTTAACTTGTAAAATAATGTTGGACAATGCCTGAACCAATTGGTCAATTGACGATGTGGGCTGATGTTCTTGATTTTGTTGTTGTAGGAATTCTGGATTCATGGAGTTTGCATTGCCGCTATTGATGTCGTGTTGCATCGTGGCGTGTGTTGTTGGGGTCGTGAGTTGGGGCTGCTTTGCCCGTCTTCTCCGCCAAGATGTGAATTGCTCTCAAAATAGCTCCCTTTCCATTACGTTCTAAGTTCTCTCTTATAGGCTACTCTTATAGACTACTCTAGCGTGGTGGGTGTTTTCTCGCTCCAATTAGCTCTTCTAATTATGGGGGCTTGGTAGGGGCGTAATTTGGGTGTGGATAATGTGACCCTAGTTAGGTGGGTTCTTGGTTAGGATCCGTGGTAATACCACAATATGTAAATATGTACATACACATACATACATGCGTTACATACTACATACATATTAGAATCAGGCATATATATATTGACATACATATATACATAATACATACATACATACATACACATTCTTACAAACATATTTTATATATTATATATTACACACATATATTATTATACATACCATTATAGACAAATGCATATATGATATCCAAAACGATGGTGGAACAGGGAATAGAGAGAGTGCAATAGAGAGCCACCTCAACGACACAACATGGGAACTCTAAAGAAGCATCCCCGCCAACAGAATCTAAGGAGTGGCCTCGACCAATCCTATTCTCACCAGAAGAAGAGGCTGAATTCAAATTAGAGGTTCATCATCTAACTCAACTCTCCGTGATCTGCAGAGTGGTGGGAGCTATGCCGAATAGCGGTGACTGCAAAAGATTTATTACAAGCCTCTATGCTGCAAGAAATGGCGGCACCAACCAAGGGCATTACGACGTTATACGCCGAAGATATTAATATGCTGGAACGATTGGATGATACTGAGCTTCAGGCATACCTCGATGAAAACCCACGGATTGTGCCATTATTTGAAATTGACGTAATGGAATCCGCTGCGGAGTATGCTTCAAGAGGAGGAGTATGAGCCTGATCCTGAGTCAATAATAGACTTAAGTAGGGCGCAAGAAGCGTTCGAAAAAGAAATGGAAATCTCGCGTCACGTCACCGCTTTTGCATTAGAAGAAGTCAACGTCGGAGAGACAAAGGTGCCGCTACTACTCTCAATTGCGAGGGATCTTACCTCAGGTGAGAGGACGACAATGACAGAACTGCTTTGGGAATATAGGGATGTTTTGCATGGTCACATGAGGACATGAAAGGGCTGGATCCGAAATTTTATCAGCATAAGATCAACTTGTCCACCGATGTGAAACCTGTGCAGCAGCGATGCTAACGAATGAACCCAAATTACGCAGCTCGCGTAAAAGAGGAAATTGACAATTTGTTGGAAGCAGGGTTCATTCGGCCGGTCAAACAAGACAGGTGGTTGAGTCCAATAGTCGTAGTGCTGAAGAAGAATGGCAAAATACACGTTTGTGTGGATTCCCGCAAGCTAAACGTTGTAACAATTACAGACGCGTTTCCCTTACCATTTACAAATAGGTACTAGACGTCGTCACGGGCCATGGCATGTATAGTTTTTTGGATGGCTTCAGTGGATACAATCAAGTATGTATGCACCTTGATGACCAAGAAAAGACCGCGTTCGTGACAGACTGCGGCATGTTTGTTGCCGTAGTAACGATATTTGGTCTGAAAACGGCGTCCGCCACTTTCCAACGAACAATTGCGGTGATTTTTGGAGAATACATACCTGCATTTATGCAAGTTTTTCTCGATGACTTTGTGGTGTATGGAATGCGAGGGGAACATTTGGGGCATCTACAGCTTTGTTTGGAATGTTGTCGTACATCACGCCTCAGTCTTAATCCGGCGAAATGTGCATTTGGTGTCACCAGCGGAGCACTGCTCGGACTTATAGTAAGCAAGGAGGGGATAGTAGTAGACCCCAACAAAATCACAACAATCATCGAAGCGAGGACCCCAACTAATGCAAAAAGCCCTTACCCGTGTTTTAAGGAAAATATGTTGGCACAACCATATGTTACGATACTTGGCGGATTTTGCGACTCCAGTACACGCCGTCATACACCATACTCCTTTCAAGTGGATGGCAGTAGAAGACAAAGCGTATGAGGCACTAAAGATAATGCTAACTCAAGCACTAGTCGTACAACCACTACATTGGACGACACCTTTTCACGTATTTGTAGATGCCTTAGATATCACGATAGGTAGTGCATTGATGCAGCTCACAGAGCCTAATTGGTACCTACCGGTTTATTATGCCCAGTCGTAAATTATCGGATGCCGAACGGAACTGCTCCACGACTAAGCATGAAGCCTTGGGTATGATCTACATCATCAACAAATTCCAGCATTATCTACTCGGACGGAAATTTACGTTTCACGTAGACCATGTGGCATTACTCTACCTAGTCTAGAAGCAGACGTTGACAGGGAAGCTCACCAGATGGATGTTGCTGCTCCAAGAGTTCGACTTCGTGATTCAACATCGGCCGGGTACACATCATGTCGTAGCTGACTTCTAAACCAGAATAGATAACGGTGATAACGCGTTGCGACAAGATGGTGACTTTCCCGACGCTGATATTCTACAGGTCGCGACCACGGTGTCACGAGAAGAAAAGAATTTTCTGGATCATTGGCTCATGGAAATGACCTAATTTTTTACCACGGGGTTGCCACCACCACATCTACAGACGGACGAAAAGAAACGACTAGCAATCCGGAGTCGTAACTTCTATCTGGTCGAGGGTGTACTCTACCATAAAGGCAGCAATGGCATTTGGCAGCATGGAATACAGCAAGATGAGAAGGAAGCTATACTACGCAAAGCTCATTGTGGTACAACCGGAGGACATTACGCAAGTGATTTCATGACTAGAAAAGTATGGCAAGCGAGTCTTTGGTGGCCAACTATGCAAAAGGATGCGTATTAATACTGTAAACAATGTGATCTATGTCAACGCTTGGGGCAGCCTATGGAGCTCACAATAATGCCTCACCAACCAGTACTTCCACTTGACCCATTCCAAAAATGGGGTCTCGATTTTGTCGGTCCCTTTACGCTGGTAGCAGCATGGACAGGCAACAAATACGTGCTCGTGGCCATAGATTACAGCACAAAGTGGGTCGAAGCCAAACCATTACGAGACAATACTACGATGTCTACGGTAAAATTCCTTCATGAACACATCTGGTGCCGTTTTGGTTGCCCAATAGAGTTCATAAGCGACCAAGGGAGCCATTTCTTGAATTTGGTCATCCACGAACTCACGCACCATTATGCCGTAGTACACAAGAAGAGTACGCCATATTGCCCACAGGCAAATGGGTTAGCAGAGTCCACGAACAAGCCATTACAGACTATCCTGAAAAAGATAGTGAATGAGAATAGAATAGACTAGGACACAAAGCTGCACAGCCCGTTGTCGGCATACCGAACGAGTTACAAAACAAGTATATAGTCCACGCCTTTCTGGTTAGCATTTGGGTTAGAGGCCATAATGCCTAGTTTATGGATTCAAGTACGCGACAGATTGTCGGAAGGCCAGTCCGAGCAAATCCGGCTACAACAACCGCTCGAACTAGGCGAAGCTCGAGTCTGCAGCATGGCCATATTAGAACAAGAGCAACAACAATGTAAGGCGTGCGTAGATGGACATCGGGACAGATGAGAGAAAGACTTCAAGGTTGGGAAAGTCGTATTAGTCTTTCAAACGCGCATGGGGCCAATGCCAGGAAAGTTACGATTCCACTAGACAGGGCCGTAATGGATAATTGGGGTGGGAAATGGGACCTTTTAATTAGGTACACTCACCGGAGAAGTGTTATGCCAAAAAGTGAACGGATTTTGACTGAAGCCTTACCTAGGATTTACGCCTCCAAACCCGTTTCCCGCTGTAATGGACACCGCGGATGGATCCCACAGTAACCAATAGTCGGGACCCACAGGTAACAAATGTAACAATAATGTTGTACCAGTAACCGTTGGAGAAAAAAAAGGAAAAAATGAAAAAAGAGAGAAGATATTCATGACTATCAAAAGGACTTTATGCATGCACAAGTTCCAAAAACAAGAACAAGCGTCGCCACGATGTCACACAGGCCAATGAACCCTAATGAACAAAAAGAAGGAAATAGAAGGTTTTCTGCACATTACAGAAAACAACCTCCCTCCTCTCCTCGCTCTCCTCGTGCTCCTCGTTCTCCTTGCTCTCCTGCATACCGCAGACACCACGCACAACGCAACTCACGTGCTTCACCCGTCCAGCTCTCTCCGCACAAACCCTGTCCACCCACGACGTTGATCATCATCTCTGCAGCCTTGCACAGGTGGCTCCTAGAAAAGGGGTTTGACAGGTACATCCGGGTAGCAGATGCACAACCGCACCCCGATGCACTAGACATCTCTAGGAAGTTCAACATTGACACGGTGACGAATGCTTGTATCTGGAAGAAGTTGTGTCTATTTGCAACAGGCAAGAAGCACTTCGAAATACCTTGATCTAACAAACTGGAGAAGTATTTTGGACAATACTCGACATTCACCAAGGCATACAAAACAAAGAAAATCTCAGATCCCTTTTTTCGGGAGATTGCAAAGTTCTTGCTGGAAGTCGGATGCGTACATGTTAATGCCTACAGAATGCCAAAACAAAAGGCAGGCATTATCATCGACACATTCGAAGGTCACACAGTAGATTGGGGAGTAATTACGGGATCAGCGTTGTGAGAGGAACTTCACGCATATCAAGTTGGAAAGAAGGTAAGGACGATTATTCAACAATACCTTGCGGTACTATTTCCACTGCTCCGATGAATAGCAAACCTACGCCTCCGCCACGATATCTGTGAAAACGACGACTAGCAGAATTGGCAACCACGGAATGGGAAGAAGAACCACAACCTTCCCACTTCGTCGTGGAACCAACGTGGCCGGAGCAGCCAGCAGAGACCATCAAAGCAATGACAACAATCAGTGAGCAGGACCTAGAGATCAACTGCGGAAGCCCAAAGCCTAAGCATCGTAGGCTGTAAAGAGCTAGCGTATTCTAAGAGTACCATTTTTTATATAGTTTATCTTCTCTAATCTTGGTGTCCTGTCCATTGGCTTATTAGTGTCTTGTTTCGGTGTCTCATCTCTATACAAGACGGCGTTACAGTAAACGCAAGGTAAGTACGCGTTGGGTGCTACTCCCTAAGAAGTCCTTTCACGTGTTCGTGGATGCATCCGACATAGCCATCGAGAGCGCACTCATACAACTAACTGAGCCGAACTAGTATCGACTAGTGTACTATTATAGCCGCAAATTAATGGACATCAAACGTAATTACTCCATGACAAAGCATGAAGCATTAGGAATGATATATAGCGTTAACAAATTTTGGCATTACTGTGTTTTGCTATGCCATTACACGCAGTGGTGCATCGCACTCCTTTCAAGTGGACGACAACGAAATTAGCAGTAAAAGTAACGCTTACGCAGGCTCCAGTTGTACAGCCTCCGTTCTGGACGAAGTCATTTCACGTGTTCATGGATGCATCCGACATAGCCATCCAGAGCGCACTCATGCGGGTAATTGAGCCGAACTAGTATCGATCAGTGTACTACTCTAGCCGCAAATTAATGGACATCAAACGTAATTACTCCATGACAGAGCATGAAGCATTAGGAATGATATATAGCGTTAACAAATTTCGGCATTACCTAGTTGGTTGCAAGTTCACCTTTCACGTTGATCACACGACACTACTTTATCTCGTCTCAAAATAGTCAATGACTGGGAAGCTGGCCTGGTGAATGCTACTCTTGCATGAGTTTGAGTTCGAAATACAGCACCGGCTAGGGAACCAACATGCGGTGGAAGATTATCTAAGCAGGATAAAAAATGGCGAGGAAGCGGTTGAAGGGCACGATGACTTTCCAAATACTGGAATCTTGCGTATTTCGGGAAGTGATGCCGAAGAAGGCACGAACTTCCTGGACAAATGGCTAAAGGAAATGACCTATTTCTTAAGTACATGGTTAACACCTCCACGCTCACGTTGTCGTGAAGAAAACCGTCCCTTGGCGCAATCGGTGCATAGCGCGCGTAAACCGGCTCTTCACACGTGCGCGCCCTTAATGTATATAATAGAGATTAAGTACGTAGGTATATCCGGGGTAGTTAGATTCGGTAGGTAGGACGTAAATGAGGGGGGGGGACGGCTCCCTTCTGGACGCTATAAAGGAGAAGGAGACGCAGAGAGAAAGGGATCGCGCATTAGGGAGGACAAAGTGCTGTCGGACCGAAAACGGAACGCTTCTCCTCAGATTCGTTCTCCATCGCTCTTCTCTACAGGGTTTTCGGGAGGCTCGCGTTGCTTCGAGGAACGCCCGTGTGCTTCCGGCAGCACCTCCACCCTTTCCCCCTTTCGTGCGCAGACGAACAGGCATCGGCATCTGTTCGCCGGCCTATTCAGTTGTAACCGCTCGCGTGCTCCGTTGTGTATTTGGTATTTGTTAATATACAAACACTTGTGTGTCCCTGTCTCTGTGTCCATTCGCGTCTTTTGTGTTGACGGGCCGTGCCCCCCCCCCCCCCCCCTGCGTTTCTTTGCTCATACGTGACCGGGCGTCTCTCTCTTTCTCTTTCCCCTTCTATCACCTACTCTTCGGTTCAAGACCTCGGTGGTCCCGCCTCGTTTCTCCACGCACGCGCATAACAACGCGACATCTTTGGTGAACCCGACGTGAAACAGGCGGCAGAGGAGCAGAAGATGAGGGGGTCGGATCTTGGAGAGGCCATGGCTTCGGCCGTGGACCGGATAGTGAGCGCACGCGAGGGCACCGGCGCCCTTGACAGGGCTATTGAGGCGATCGTCGGTATGATCGGCCAGTTTAGTGGAAAGGATGCCAGGAGTTATTTGGCGTCCTACTGGGCGGAGATGTTGATGAGGGATATTCCGGAAGAGAGGCGTCTTGCCGGATTCCCTCGAGTGGCGATGTCGGACATCCATGCGGAGGTGCGAAGTCCGGGCAGAGAGCCGGACCTAGGAGGAGTTCGAAGGACGGCTCCTGGAGAAATACGGGCGGGATGACGCGCTTCGACTTTCGAAGCGGGGCTTCATGGAGTGGGTGGAGTCCCCTAACAAAGGAAGAAATGCGTCGGTACTCCTCCGGGAGTTTGAGGAAC
The DNA here is from genome assembly GCF_043228905.1 of Azolla caroliniana. Classification (NCBI taxonomy): domain Eukaryota; kingdom Viridiplantae; phylum Streptophyta; class Polypodiopsida; order Salviniales; family Salviniaceae; genus Azolla; species Azolla caroliniana. The sequence goes on from NW_028230436.1 coordinate 18,434,773, forward strand.
GCTTTGCGCGCCTTTCGGCGCTCGATTGGACCGTTCTGGACACAAGTCGTGTCCTACTGTTTGTCAAATCGGTTGACGCGCAGGATCAGGGGCAAGTGGGCTCCTTACTGGAAACCGAAGACGGGCTGACAGCCGATTGGGCCGTAGTAAAAAGAGTCTGCGGCCGTTTTGACAAGCGGTGGGAGTGGGCTGATATAGAGGCGACCGGAGCGGGACCTGTTGCAACAAGGAAGCTCGAACCGATACCGCAGGCGTGAAGGGAAGAGACCCGGGAGTGGCTCGAGACCGGTTCGGCTTCGACCGGCGTGATCAGAGGCTCGTCTGGGGGAACAGCTCTGGAGGAGTTGACGCGAGCGGTAAAGGATCTCCAGATCGCCCAGGCTCGGAGGGAAGGTGGCAATCAGGCTCGTGAGCGACGGCCTCCGGCAGGAAGTAGGTGCATGTGGTGCGACGAGGTCGGCCACATCCGGAAAGACTGCGGGGACTTTATGGAGGCTTTGAGAAGTCGGGTAGTGTACCTGTGGGAAGGTCGGGTGCATGCCAGCGATACTCGGAGGGCCCTGAACCGAAACGATGGGAGAGGAGGAATGAAAAGGCTGATGGAAGAGTCGGTAGCCCAGCACGCGGAGACCGTCCACTACTCAGCATCGGCCGGTATTCGGGTTGGAGGCAGCGAAGCCCGGAAGGAGAGCAAAGCCGGGTTCTGGCCGACGGTGCTAGAAGGCCTCGCCAGTGCCCGACTAAAGAAAGACGAAGCGAAGCGCGCGAAGAAACGGGTCCAGGAGGTAATCGGGTGGAGTGACCCGGTCGAAGAAAAGACGGGTTTCGTCGAAGCAGCTTGCCAGAACTACGAGGCTCTGGTTGAAGACAAACGGGTAAGTAAAACCGGAGGGGCCGGACCCTCACAGAGATAGGAAACCCGATTCGGGCCGAAACGGAACGAGGCCGGTGAGTCCAGTGCCCGAGATAACCACAAGAAGGGCAGGTACCGTTTGGGCACGGAGATCGAAATGACCACGGACCTACGAAAGGTCCTGGAAGAACGAATCCTCGACAGCAAAGTGGAACTGTCGTTGCGGGAGGTGCTCGGAATCGCCAAGAAGGAGTTCCACGACTCCATCGTGGACTTGGTGAAGAGGAAGAGGCTGTCGACGAAGGCGGAATCGGAAAGGCCGGTGGAGGTGCGGACGGCGCACATAGAGGACATGGCGCTGGAAGACGAGTGGGCGGAGAGCCACTATTCGAGGCCACACTGGGCCCGAGCGACCACGGAAACCCCGTTGAAGATCGGAGATGTTCAGGAACCGGTGGTGGCGCTGGTGGACCACGGTTCTGAAATAAACCTGATGTCCATGGACTTCCACAGGAAGGGGAAATGGCCGATCAACACTAAGAACGGGTGGAAGATACGGGCGGCGACGCGTGCCATCGAGGAACTACATGGGGCCTGCCCAAACGTGCGAGTCAAGATTGGCGACGTCGAGATAGATCAACATTTCTTCGTGCAGGAGACGTCCTCGCACCCAGTCATACTGGGAGAACCGTACATTACGGCAGCGCGGTTGGAGACCAAGGTGCTGGACAACGGGTCGGCCTACGCGAGGGTCAAGAGTCAGGACGGACGTCATTCGGTCCAGTTCCTGACGGTGCGACCGAACCACGAGCGAAACCGCGAGTCCCTCGGTGGCGAGAACCGAGACGATTTTTAGAGAGGGCTGTCAAGGCGTGGGGCCACGACAGTCTAGACACTCCGGGAAAACCCCACGAACGTACGATAGAGGCGAAACCGAAGAAACCTTGTACCATAAGTAGGAAGTTTTGTTTCTCCGACAACAGAGGGTGTACGATAGTCGGCGTCGTAGGCCGAGAAAAGACAAGGGCAGAAGAGCGACTTCGGGCGTGCGGAGTTCTCGGGCCCAGCGAGGAAATCAACGGAGCCGTGGAGGCGGTCTCCTTCGACGATACCTTGGGAATACTGTGAGAGGTGGTCGGAGAGGGCCTTAAAGAAGACCGGACGATACCGGCTTGTTCGGAAGAGATGTACGAAGTCATCGCGGACTTCGGTCGAGGGCTCGAGTCTGATCGGACGGCTCGGGTTAACACAAAGTACAAAACTGTGGACCGGAAGGTAAGGCCAGTCGCGGCACCCTTACCGGAGGGCAGGAAGTTGCGAATAAAAGGGGTCGCGTCAGACCCCAGTTTACGTGATCCGGCCTGCATAGGACACACCTTCACCGACAGAATGCTACGGGAGCTCAAAATCGGTGGGGGCGGGTTCCTATTGCCAGCGGAAGAAGACCGGTTTCGGAGAATGCTCGGAAGGCACGGGAAAGCCTTCGCATTCTCACCGGAAGAAATCGGGTGCGTAGACCCGACAGTCGTAAAGCCGATGGTGATATTCACGGTACCGCATGTGCCGTGGAACCTCAAACCAATTTCGGTACCAAGAGCTCACATCCCGGAGCTGATGGAGCGGTTGAGGCAGAAAGTCGATATGGGCATCCTCGAACCGTCGAGTGCCCCGTACTCGAACCGGTGGTTTACCATGCCGAAGTAGAACGGTGTCGTGCCTTTCGGCTCCGGATCGTTGCGTGAGTCGGGTGGGAACCGCCGAGGTTTTGGACTAGGAGGAGGAAGAATTTGAGGCTAATCTAGTTATGAATATGAATAGATTATAAGAAAGAGATATAGAAACTTGTGAATCCCACAAGTATAATTGTTTTAGTTTATCTAAATCGTAGTAATAAATTGAAATAATTTAGAATAGATTAGAGTAGATTGAGAAAAGAGATCAAACCTTGTGAATCCCACAAGTATTACATTAATCAATATTTATGTAAGAATATGAATTTAGATTGAAAGAGATAGATTATCTTAAACTTCGTGAATCCCACGAGTATATTTTATTGATTGTTGGTGTTTTAGGAAATATATCCAATTTCCCAAATATTTTTCACACCTATTACATTGTGCTCCCCATCCTTATGTAGTGATGGGAGAGACTAAGCATAGCTACATGCTTTTTTTCTAATATGTTCATGCACACTAAATGTGCATGTGATGCTTTTCTAATCCTTGCTTTTATTTGCTAAATATAGTGCTCATGCACGCTAGATGTGCACGAGTCACTTTTTAGTTGCTTGCGTTTTTTTCTATAAAATATTCACACACTCTAAAAATGCACGATTTACCTTTTAATAAAGGTAGGCGCAAATAAAGCACTAATAGTTATTAAATCTATTTATAGAACACTAAAGATAAGGTAGTATAATGGTAAAGTTGAGGTTTGGCTACGTGGAGGTACAGGGTTCGAATCTTGCCCTATGCACGTGATAAATATCTTGATATATTATTTTATTTATTTATATGTAATTAAATCAGTTATATTATTTTTACTTTTTCACGTAGTGTACGAAATACACTACGACACTCGCCCCCTCCGAACCCGCACATCCTCCGGTATGTGCCGAAGTTGCCGATGCTCGTTGTCTCCCCTTCATCCTCCGTTTGTCCCGCTATGTCAACTTTGTCTCTCCATTTTGAGTAGACCCATTCTTTCCACCCGAACCATTGTCGCCATCCGATCCACCATATTCTTTGTTCATTCTTTGCATTGCCATGAGTGGTTGTCATGGTCCCTTGTGGTACTCTTGAGCATCTCGGTGTGTTGTCTCTCTCCACTCCGCGCTTGTCTTCCGTAGGTTCTACCCACGCGTCGATGTCGACCTCCGAATACGCGCTCGCTGTTAGGTCCTTGTGCGGCTTTAATGCATGCTTTATTTCTCGATGTTGCGCATGCGTCGTATTAGGCCGTAGCGCATGCTTCGTATTCCATCGTAGTGCATGCGCCGTATTACCCCGTAGTGCATACTTATTTTTGCACCGTAGCGCGTGCTTCTTTTTGCGCCGTAGCGTGTGCTTCTCTTTACGCCGTAGCACGTGCTTCTTTTGGTGCCGTAGTGCGTGCTCCGTATTACATGCTTCTCCCATCGTAGACCCGACCTTCGCGTTGTCATGCTTTTGTTTACATCGGAATTTCAGACGGATCATCTTCCATCCGAACCGGCTTCCGACTTTACCTTCCTTGTTGCCACCTCCCGTCTCTCCGGTCTCACGTTGGTTCTCGGACACAACCGCCGAAGTCTCTAGAATTAGTGGGTAGGAATCCTCGGTATTATCATCTTCCGTTGTTTCACCCATAGCCATGTTCTCCTTGGCTATCTCTCCTTCGTATGCATCGGCTTCGACCTTCGTTTCGTTGCCGCCACTTTCCTTATCTTCGGTGTTATGTCGACACCCGGGCTCCAGTACCGAAGTCTCCGAAACAATGGTGAAGGAATCCCTTCGTTCGTGCTCATTTACTTTGTCTTCCTCGTTGCCCTTCCGGTCCTCCACTTTTCCACCGACACATTCCGTCTCTCCGGTCTCACGTTGGTGCACGGGCACAGCCGCCGAAGTCTCTGGAACCGGTGTGGGGATACCCTTTCGTCCTCGATCTTCCTCCTCCTCGTCCTTTGTTGGCCTCGACTTTGGTTCGGTTTTAAGCTCCCCTTCAATGTCGACTTGCGACTTTTCATGCATCTCCGAACCCTTCCGCATCAAGCTCTCCTTCGGTGGTAGTCGGTGGCCGCTTTTCACCCACTGTTGACTGCCGTTCGTGGACCATGTCCTCGTCCGCTTCGGTCTTAGATAGTCATATGTGTCTCGTATAGCTTCTTCAAAGGACTCCCACATCGGGCTTTGTTGTCGTATCTCGTGGATTCTCTCTTGAAGCTCATCCGTAGCCACCCGGTTGAAAGATAACACTTGCAATCTTTCTGAGATACCATATCGCAACATCTCCATTTTGTAGTCACGTAGATAGCGTGACACGTCCTTTCCATCGAATTGCCCGTTCTGTTGCACGAGCCGTTGTACTACTGTCGTGATCTCCGACATCTCGCGTTGTTCTTGTAGCATTCTCTCGAACATCATCATCATCATGTTCATCGCCTCTTGTTGATTCTCCATCTCCTTGCCACCCGCCTTCACGTCGGGTTCACCAACTGTGTCGTACCTTTCGGCTCCGGATCGTTGCGTGAGTCGGGTGGGAACCGCCGAGGTTTTGGACTAGGAGGAGGAAGAATTTGAGGCTAATCTAGTTATGAATATGAATAGATTATAAGAAAGAGATATAGAAACTTGTGAATCCCACAAGTATAATTGTTTTAGTTTATCTAAATCGTAGTAATAAATTGAAATAATTTAGAATAGATTAGAGTAGATTGAGAAAAGAGATCAAACCTTGTGAATCCCACAAGTATTACATTAATCAATATTTATGTAAGAATATGAATTTAGATTGAAAGAGATAGATTATCTTAAACTTCGTGAATCCCACGAGTATATTTTATTGATTGTTGGTGTTTTAGGAAATATATCCAATTTCCCAAATATTTTTCACACCTATTACATTGTGCTCCCCATCCTTATGTAGTGATGGGAGAGACTAAGCATAGCTACATGCTTTTTTTCTAATATGTTCATGCACACTAAATGTGCATGTGATGCTTTTCTAATCCTTGCTTTTATTTGCTAAATATAGTGCTCATGCACGCTAGATGTGCACGAGTCACTTTTTAGTTGCTTGCGTTTTTTTCTATAAAATATTCACACACTCTAAAAATGCACGATTTACCTTTTAATAAAGGTAGGCGCAAATAAAGCACTTATAGTTATTAAATCTATTTATAGAACACTAAAGATAAGGTAGTATAATGGTAAAGTTGAGGTTTGGCTACGTGGAGGTACAGGGTTCGAATCTTGCCCTATGCACGTGATAAATATCTTGATATATTATTTTATTTATTTATATGTAATTAAATCAGTTATATTATTTTTACTTTTTCACGTAGTGTACGAAATACACTACGACAACGGGACGTTGCGCTTCATTCAAGACCTACAACCGGTCAACAGAGTGACCATTCGGAACGCAAGAATCGAACCAACGATAGACGAGTTCGCGGAGGCCTTTGCCGGAAGGTCGATATACTCGGTCGGGGATCTGTACTCGGGGTACGATCAGTTCCAACTAGCCGTAGAGAGCAGAGACATTACGATGATGCGGACTCCTCTCGGCCTAGTGCGGATGTGTACCTTGCCACAAGGAGGGACGAACTCGGTGGCCCACATGGTGAACGCGATGAACAAGGTGCTGAGGGACTGTATCCCAGACATCACCATGCCATTCTTGGACGACATCCCGATCAAGGGGTGTCCGGTGGAAGAAAAGGACGAAACGATCGGACCGGACGGATGCCGGAAATTCGTGGCGACACACATTGACGACTGCGAGAGGGTGCTGCAGAGGCTAGAGGACGCGAGGCTCACCTTCTCCGGGGAGAAATCGACCTTCGGGCAATCAGAGATCATGGTCGTCGGACATCTATGCGGACCGTATGGCTGGAAACCGTCTCCGGCCAAGCTGGAAGCCATCTCCGCAATGAAGCCCGACTATAACTCGGTCACGGAGGTACGGAGGTTCTTGGGAGCATGCGCATTCTACCACACATGGATCCTGCATTACGCCCAAGTTGCCGAACCACTATACGGGTTTCTGAAAAAGGGGCGAAGATTCGAGTGGCGGGACAAGCATACGGAGTCGGTCCGGAAGATGAAGAAGGCTCTTGTTGCAGCTCCAGCACTCCGGAAGGCTGTCTACGAGAAAGGCACTCCCATCTACATAACGGTAGATACAAGTCCGACCGGGATCGGATGGGTCGTCAACCAAGAAGATGAGGACGGCATTCGGTTCCCAATCCGGTGTCATGAAGTACGAAAGCTTCACATTAAAAGTCTACAATAAGATAAATACGTAACTAAAATAACATTTGATAATGTTTTATATATAAAGATAATATTAACAACACATATGATAATATTATATATATGTAAAGAAAAATTATATATATATATATAGATAAGTATATTATATTACACAAACAAGAAAGGACTTGAACCAATAACCCCACCCTATGACTCTCAAATCTTACCATTTACTCTATACTAGTAATATATATAAAATAAAACATACTTTATATATACTATATATTACATAAAGGATTTGCTTCATGATATAAAAATAAAGTTGTATGTTGTATTCAATAATATTTTGAGACTCAAACCCACAACCTCTTACACCAAAGTCAACACACCTACCATTAGGCTAGGTCCTTTCTCCTTAAGATTATATTTCATGTTTATTGTTATTGCATATATTGTTTCATACATAAAAGCTCAAATGAGCGAGATGTTTATCATGCATCACATGTAATGCATGAACACCAAATGGCGATCATGCATCACATGCATGTCTTGTACCCTCCAATGCATCATATGCATGGGGGCACCTATTTAAAGGGTGAAAGAGGAGATCAAAGGGAGATGTGTATGAGATATCAATCAAATATATATTACATAAGAGATATCATAAAATAGAGAAAGAAAGGAAGAAGTCAAGAAAAAGGTGGAGCTCTAGCTTGGCGGTTGTGGTGGTCAACTCTCAACAAGAGGGAGGCGGTTCGAGCCTTATCTTCATCAAAATATTGAAGTGAAGATTGTAGTGGTCTACGATCAAGAAAGAGAAGAGCGATTACCTTGCAAGACAAAGTTCGGAGGATCAACGACGTGTACACTCATTTTGTAACTCTTTCATGAAAATGATTATAAATTTCATATACTTTCTCATATATTATTTTATATCTTATCTTGTCTTATCTTATATTCCTTAAAAATCCTATTTTGTCATATCTTATTGATCTCTATTCACTCCATCTCTACTCTTTCGTCTCTTCCGTCCATAATCCCAGTGATTCCTTCCTCACTTTCACGTTATCCTTTGTGTGCGCAACGCTATGCTTCTAGGCGAGCCACGTCACGACACAATTTGGTGAACCCGACGTGAAATGGGGAAGTAGAAGAGACATCTAAAGTAAAGATCAACACCAACATGGCAAGTACGAGTACAATGGATCCGGTAATGTTGTTTATTGAAAAGTTGAATCAAGATCGATTATTTCATGCCTTACGAGAAGTCCGAGAGAAGATTGGTATGTTTGATGGCACAAATATTTTGAAGTATGTGAATATATATTATGATGAAATGGAAATGTTTGGTATAAATGATGTCAATATCATAGCAAACTTTTATAAATTAGTGGACATGGAATTAAGAGATAGAATTCATGAAATACAAGCATTGCATAGTTTGGATTGGAATGCATTCAAAGAAGCACTTGTGTCTGAATATGCTCGTGAGGATTTCTCTCGAGTTACTATGTGTTCATTTCATGAATGGATCTTAAAAGAAGATAAAGGGTTATCTGTGTCTGACACAAAAAAAGAGTTTGATAGGATGTATGGACACCTAAAGCCAGAAGAAAGAAATTCTTTGTCTTGGCAAAAGGTTGCTTTATTTTTGCAGGCAATTGACAAGAGATATAGAAAAGAATTGGAATTCATGCTTGAAGTACCAAATACTGAGGATGGTATAAATGAAGATTGGAATGAGGTAACAAATGCTAGTAATAAATTTATGAAAAGAATGCAAAGGAATGGTGCAATGCTACAAATACCACATGTGGGAATCAGAAATCGGCTTGAGCAAAACATCGAAGTTCAAAGACTTGGTTGAGAACCATCACACGAAATGGTCCATCTACCTATCCAATAATCTTGGGGTAACCATACATTACAGCGGTACGAATGGAGACCAAAGTCCTCGACAATGGTTCTGCCTATGCAAAAATCCGTAGCCAAGATGGACGACGAACTGTACAATTTATGACAGTTCGCCCAAATCATGAGAGGAACAAGCAAGAGCTTCGTGATCATTCAATACCAAAAGACTATGATGATTTTGATAATCAGGTTTTTGACTAGGACTGTTGTGAGTGAGGGTTGCAATAGTCCCATTATTAAAAGACCCTCATATAGGGCATTACAACATATGAATAAGTCATTTCATGTTTCTGAAAGTGGTGCTATATGTGTGACTAGGATGTATGAATGCAAGAGGAACTTGAAAAAGAATGCTAATCTGTTTCAGCAGGCATTGAAGGATAATGGAGTACTTGAAATGGAAGAGCAGATTGAAAGTGTTATGGAAGAAATTTCTTTTGCAAATACTTTAGAAGAGTTAGAAATGTATTTGAAAGAAGATGATGAGAATGTTAGAAAGATACATGTAAACTCAATTGATATGTATTGTGAGATTGAAAGGTATAATTGTAAATATGAAGTAGAAAGTTTATGTAATACAAAATACAAAACAATAGATAAAAAGGTCAAACCTGTTGCAGTACCATTACCTATTGGTAGTGAAGAGAAGATGGAGGCAGCAACAACCGAGCCTATGCTTCGACCAATAGAGAAGATCGGACATCACTTCACTTCAGAGACAATAAATAACTTCAGAATCGGAAGGGGTGAATTTCTTCTGCAATCAGAGATCGTGACTTTCAAAGAAATGATCTTTAGGCATGGGAAAGCGTTCGCATTCAAAGCTGAGGAGATTGGTTGTGTAAATCCAAAGGTGGTGACGCCAATGGTAATATTTACTATCCCTCATATTCCTTGGAATTTTAAACCTATTGCAGTACCGAGAGCTCGATTACCTCAATTGTTGGAGTTGCTGAAGGATAAAGTCAAGATGAAGATTTTAGAGCCTTCAAATGCACCATACTTCAATAGATGGTTCACAGTTCCAAAGAAAGATGGTTCTCTAAGATTCATTCAAGATCTACAACCAGTCAACAAAGTCACAATCCGAAATGCGGGAATTGGACCGATCGTTGATGAATTTGCGGAAGCGTTTGCTGGAAGAGCGATTTACTCTATGGGAGACCTATATTCAGGATACGACTAATTTCAACTAGCAATTGATAGTCACAACATCACAACAATGAAAACACCAATTGGGTTGGTTCGAATGTGCACTCTACCTCAAGGTGCGACGAATTCGGTTGCTCATATGATGAATGCAATGAACAAAGTTCTACATGAATACATCCCAAAGGTAACTATGCCAGTTTTAGATGATATTCCTATTAAGGGATGCTTAGAAAGAGAGAAAGATGAGACTATGGTTGGAAATGGTTGCAGAAAGTTTGTGATGGATCACATTAATGACTGTGAAAGTATTTTAAATAAGCTTGAGCAGGTACATTTAACACTATCAGGAACAAAGTCTTGCTTTGGGCAAAACGAAGTTCTAATAGTTGGTCATATGTGTGGGTGGTATGGGAGGAAGCCTTCACCGATCAAAATTAACGCAATACAAAATATGAAGGAAGTTTGCGACTCGGTAACAGAGGTGAGAAGATTTTTGGGTGCATGTGTGTTTTATCATATTTGGTTACCACACTTTGCACATGTCTCAGATCCTCTCTACCAACTTTTAAGAAAAGGAAAGAAGTTTATTTGGACTGATGAACATACACAAGTTGTTCAACAACTGAAAGAAGCATTATTGAAAGCACCAGTTCTTCGTCAACCAGACTACAAAGGTGAAAGACCAATTATAGTAACAGTTGATACTAGCCCAATCGGGATCGGTTGGGTTATCAACCAAGAAGATGAAGACCAACATCGATATGCTATCAGATTTGGAGCAAAGATATTAAATGAAAGACAAAGAAACTATGCAGAAGTTAAACGAGAATTGTGGGGTTTGCTTACTGCATTAAAAACAGATAGAGATTACTTGATCGAAGCAGATGTAGTGGTTGAAACAGATTGTTTGCCACTCATTGGAATGATAGCAAGTTGCACGACACCAGATATTGCAATGCTTCGGTGGATTGCATACATAAGAACCATGAACCCAGAATTGCGGCATATAAAGGGAAAAGACAACCCACTTGCAGATATGCTATCAAGGGCAAGGTTCATAAATGAAAAGGTGATGCAAACTGAAGATAAGAACTGCGCAACTACAAGCCATCAATTTGCTCATCAAGAATCTATTACGCCTCATGATGAGTTTAATGTAAGTATAATGTTCAAAGACACAGAGTATGAAGGTCAATGGTTAGAAATAGGAAATTTTCTAAAGACTCAAGAAGCCAACCCATCATGGTCGAAGAAACAATTAAATGAATTTCGAAGACGAGCATTCAAGTTTTTTTTACATGAAGGGCATTTATGGAGGCGTCCAAAAAGGCCAACCGAAAATCCTCTTCGAGTCATTTGTAAGGATGACATTAAGAGAAAATTAATTAATGAATTCCATGATAGTTTGTGGGTAGGACATAGAGGCATATGGGCGACATTTATGAAGTTGAAAGAAAAGTATTGGTGGCCACATATGTATAAAGATGTAACGAAATTTGTGGAAACCTGTGAGGTTTGCCAGAGGTATTCAACTATCCGGTATCGAGATGAGCTAAAACCAACATATTCATCATCAATGCATTATAAATGGATGGTTGATTTAGTGACAATGCCACTTGGGGAAGGTCAAATGCGATATTTAGTACTAGCAAGAGAAGACCTTACAAACCAAGTAGAAGGAAGACCACTACGACAAAAAACAACTAGAGCTGTATGTAAATTTTTATTAGAAGATGTAATATGTCGTTACGAGTGTGTTGGTAAAATAATTGCAGATAGAGGAGAACTCGACTCTGATGAAGCTAGAGATTTCTTCAGCCGAATAGGGGTCAAATTATCACTTACAACTGCGTATAATCCAGAAGCCAATGGAAAGATTGAAAGAGGACGTAGCCCAATAGTTAAGGCGATCGTGAAAAGCTGTAAAGGTAAAATAAGAGATTGGCCACGCATGCTACCTTATGCACTATGGGCGGATTGAACAACTCATAGTTCAGTAACAGGATACATGCTAGCTGAATTGATACCTGGCCAAAAGCCCATCATGCCGATAGAAGAATCAATTATGTCATGGATATCTATTCCATGGAGAGAAGAGGTGAGCAGAGAAGAATTACTTGCTTTGCGAATTCAACAATTAGAGCGTCGACCTGAAGATATAGAAATAGCAGCCCAACGATTGAAGGAGGCTCAACTAAAGAATAAAATCCGTTTTGATAAAACTCATAACATTCGACCTAAGAAAATAGAAGAAGGAGATTGGGTGCTCGTGTATGATAACAGTTTAGATAATCAACATAGCACCGTCTGCAAGTTTGCTGAAAGATGGTTTGGGCCTTATATAGTAAGAAAAGTATATGATAACTTTACTTATAAGCTTAGTGAATTGGATGGGACACTAATCCTAAACGTGGTAGCTGGAAAGAGGATAAAAGTATTTAAGAAAAGGTTTGAGCTTGAACCTCCTCCAATAGATCAACATGAAGATGAAAGATAGTGGCACATGCCGGAGGATGTGCAGGTCTAGAGGGGGTGGATGTCGTGAAGTACGAAAGCTTCACATTAAAAGTCTACAATAAGATAAATACGTAACTAAAATAACATTTGATAATGTTTTATATATAAAGATAATATTAACAACACATATGATAATATTATATATATGTAAATAAAAATTATATATATATATATAGATAAGTATATTATATTACACGAACAAGAAAGGACTTGAACCAATAACCCCACCCTATGACTCTCAAATCTTACCATTTACTCTATACTAGTAATATATATAAAATAAAACATACTTTATATATACTATATATTACATAAAGGATTTGCTTCATGATATAAAAATAAAGTTGTATGTTGTATTCAATAGTATTTTGAGACTCAAACCCACAACCTCATACACCAAAGTCAACACACCTACCATTAGGCTAGGTCCTTTCTCCTTAAGATTATATTTTCATGTTTATTGTTATTGCATATATTGTTTCATACATAAAAGCTCAAATGAGCGAGATGTTTATCATGCATCACATGTAATGCATGAACGCCAAATGGCGATCATGCATCACATGCATGTCTTGTACCCTCCAATGCATCATATGCATGGGGGCACCTATTTAAAGGGTGAAAGAGGAGATCAAAGGGAGATGTGTATGAGATATCAATCAAATATATATTACATAAGAGATATCATAAAATAGAGAAAGAAAGGAAGAAGTCAAGAAAAAGGTGGAGCTCTAGCTTGGCGGTCGTGGTGGTCAACTCTCAACAAGAGGGAGGCGGTTCGAGCCTTATCTTCATCAAAATATTGAAGTGAAGATTGTAGTGGTCTACGATCAAGAAAGAGAAGAGCGATTACCTTGCAAGACAAAGTTCGGAGGATCAACGACGTGTACAATCATTTTGTAACTCTTTCATGAAAATGATTATAAATTTCATACACTTTCTCATATATTATTTTATATCTTATCTTGTCTTATCTTATATTCCTTAAAAATCCTATTTTGTCATATCTTATTGATCTCTATTCACTCCATCTCTACTCTTTCGTCTCTTCCGTCCATAATCCTAGTGATTCCTTCCTCACTTTCACATTATCCTTTGTGTGCACAACGCTACGCTTCTAGGCGAGCCATGTCACGACACCGGTTCGGTGCGAAGGTCCTCAGCGAGCGACAACGACGATACGCCCAGGTTAAACGCGAACTCTGGGGTATCATTTCGGTAGTGAAGGCCAATAAAGACTATCTGATCGGGACAGAGGTGATTATCAAGACGGACTGCCTGCCGATTCTCGGCATGGTTTCTGGATGCGCAACCCCGGACCTGGCAATGCTCAGGTGGATAGCGTACATCAAGTCCCTGGATCCGGAAATACGACACATTTCCGGGAAAGACAATGCCATGGCCGACATGCTTTCAAGGGCGCGATTTGACGACGAGGGAGGCATGGTTTCGGAAGACGAGGAAGTCGGCGTGGACTTGTTCGAGGCGGCTTACGTAACAACCGAGGGAGGGAGCACTCCGGCACTTAACGATTTCAACGAGAGCAAGTACGACGGGGAGTGGCTGCAGATTGGGGGATTCTTGAGGACGATGACGCCGGACGCGTCATGGACAAAGGACGAGGCCAACCGGATCAGGAAGAAAGCGTACCGATTCTTTCTCCGGGACGGATACTTGTGGAAGCACCCGAAGAAGAGAAACGGCATCCCACTCCCAGTAGTGGCAATGAAGGAGGAACAGGAGGAGTTGCTGAAGGCCTACCACGACAACCCCTAGGCTGGGCACCATGGGACGTGGGCCACGTTCGAGAAACTAAAGGGGAAGTACTGGTGGCCGGGACTGTACCGGGACGTGCATCGGTTCGTGACAACTTGTGAGAGCTGTCAGATGCACTCCATAGTCCGACATCGGGACGAGCTTCACCCTACTTACCCTCCGGCCATCCATTTCAAATGGATGGTAGATTTGGTGACAATGCCGATGGGCGTAGGGCAAATGCGATATCTATTGTTGGCCTGGGAGGACCTGACGAACCAAGTGGAAGGCCGAGCCCTGCAGAACAAAACGACTGCGGCCGTGTGTCGGTTCCTGATCGAGGACGTGATATGCCGGTACGGGTGCGTCGGAAAGATCGTGGCTGACCGCGGGGAGTTGGACGCCGAAGAGGCCGAGGAGCTGTTCGACCGGTTAGGGGTCAAGCTCTCGCTCACCACAGCATACAATCCGGAGGCAAATGGGAAGGTGGAGCCCGGGCACGGACCAATCGTCAAAGCGCTAGTCCGGGCGTGCGAAGGACAGGTCGGGAACTGGCCACGACTGTTACCCTATGCCTTGTGGGCGGACCGGACAACGCACAGTTCGGTAACCAGGTTCATGCCGTCAGAGCTCATGTTTGGACAGAAGCCGATCATGCCGATGGAACGGACGATCTCCTCTTGGGCGACAGTAGACTGGAGAGATGAGATGGGTCGGGAAGAACTGCTAGCGGCGCGTATACGGCAGCTCGAGCGGAGGCCAGAGGATGTGGAACGAGCGGCGGAGAGACTTCGGACGGCGAGGATGAAGAACAAAGCCCAGTTCGACCGAACGCACCGGCTCCGACCGAAGAAAATCGAGGAAGGCGATTGGGTGCTAGTCTACGACCGCAGCCTCGACAACCAGCACCGAGCAACGCGGAAATTTGCGAAGCGGTGGTTCGGGCCTTACGTGGTAACGAGTGCCAATGACAACGGGACGTATCACCTGGTGGAGCTCGACGGTACGAGGATGGCGATACCGGTAGCAGGGAAGCGGATCAAAGCGTTCAAGAAGCGTCACGACGGCGAACCGGATCTAAGAGGCCTAGGCAGCGAAGACGAACAGTCCGAAACAGAGGACGAACCGATGGACGAAGAAATGGAACCCGGGCCGGTTTTCTCCGACCAGAACCCAATTTTGGCGCATACCGGTGGATGCACGGTTAGGTGGCGGCGGATGTCGTGAAGAAAACCGTCCCTTGGCGCAATCGGTGCATAGCGCGCGTGAACCAGCTCTTCACACGTGCGCGCCCTTAATGTATATAATAGAGATTAAGTACGTAGGTATATCCGGGGTAGTTAGATTCGGTAGGTAGGACGTAAATGAGGGGGGGGACAGCTCCCATCTGGACGCTATAAAGGAGAAGGAGACGCAGAGAGAAAGGGATCGCGCATTAGGGAGGACGAAGTGCTGTCGGACCGAAAACGGAACGCTTCTCCTCAGATTCGTTCTCCATCGCTCTTCTCTACAGGGTTTTCGGGAGGCTCGCACTGCTTCGAGGAACGCCCGTGTGCTTCCGGCAGCACCTCCACCCTTTCCCCCTTTCGTGCGTAGACGAACAGGCATCGACATCTGTTCGCCGGCCTGTTCGGTTGTAACCGTTCGCGTGCTCCGTTGTGTATTTGGTATTCGTTAATATACAAACACTTGTGTGTCCCTGTCTCTGTGTCCATTCGCGTCTTCTGTGTTGACGGGCCGTGCCCCCCCCCCCCCCCCTGCGTTTCTTTGCTCATACGTGACCGGGCGTCTCTCTCTTTCTCTTTCCCCTTCTATCACCTGCTCTTCGGTTCAAGACCCCGGTGGTCCCGCCTCGTTTCTCCACGCACGCGCGTAAGAACGCGACAACGTATAGATGAAAAGAAACGTCTAACGGTCTGAAGCCGGAACTTTTGCCTGCTCGAAGGAATACTGTACCATAAGGGAAGCGGCGGCATCTGGGGAGCGTGGTATTAAGAGAAGCTTACTGCGGAATACCAAGGCATCACTATGCATGGGAGGCAACCGCACGAAAGATATGGCAAGGAGGACTCTGGTGGCTGACGACAGAAAAGGATGCCCACACATATTGTAAAGAATGCGACCTATGTCAATGAATGGGCCAACCAACAGAGTTAGCATGGATGCCTCATCAACCAGTGCTGCCACTGGAGCCAATCCAGAAATGGGGTCTTTATTTCGTCAGACCATTTACTCCAGCCTAGTGGCTACAGACTAATGTACGAAATGGGTCGAAGCAAAAGCATTACGAGATAACACGGAGGTATCCATGGCAAGATTCTTATACAAGCAGATCTAGTGCCGTTTTGGCTGCTATATAGAGCTAATCAACAACCAAGGAAGCTATTTCCTCAACATAGTAATTCACGAGCTCACCGACCATTATGTCATAGTTCACATGAAAAGCACGTCGTATTATCCACATGCCAATGGACTCGCAGAATCGACGAACAAAATTCTCCAGAACCTCCTAAAGAAAATCGTCAACGACAACCTCACGGATTGGGACACTAAACTGCACAGTGCCCTATGGGTGTACCACACCAGTTTCAAGACCAGTATCCCATCGACTCCATTCCGGCTTCCAACGGAAGGCATTCGTGGATCAACACCCCGACACCAACGAGAATTGGTTTAAACTTGGAAAAGTTGTCCTAGTGTTCTAAACACGCATGGGACAGATGCCAAGTAAACTATGATTCAGATGGACCAGACCTTGTTGGATTATAGGCATAAAAAATGGGACATTCGAGCTGGGCACTCTTGCAGGAGAAGTATTATGCCAAAAGGTCAACGGGTTTCGACTGAAGCCGTATTGGGGCACCACACCGCTGAACCCTTTTTGGGTCAATGCAAAAAACGGGCCCACTTCCATGACGGCTACCGAGCAGAATGGTCACAAGCCACATTAAACGTGGTCCTACTGGTAAAAATGGAACACTAGTGTGCTATAAGGACACTCATAACCATTAAGCCACGACTATTTAAGAGGTTACATGCAGACACAACTTCCAAGAAAAGAAGTACACATGTCTACACAATGGCTCGCCGAATCTTGAACCCTAACTTTTCATTCTCACAAAAAGACGAATCATGCAAGTTCTCTACGCATTACAAAAAACCCTTACAATCTCTTGGCTCCCTTCGCTCATCGCGTTATCACAGAAGCTCTGTCGCTCGAACAGTGCCTTCAACTCGTTCCTCTTGTTCTCCTCGCTCCTCTCAACCCATCTTTGAAGACATCATCGACATGATGATTGATATCTCCCCAGCTTTGCGGCGATGGCTTCATGACAAGGGATTCGCAGGCTACATCTAGGTAGCAGGAGCGCCACCCCACCCAAACTCGTAGGACATGGCAAGGAAACTCAATATCGATACATCACAAATGCCAGCATCAGGAAGAAGTTTGGCTTGTTTGGGAGTGGAGGACGCCACTTCAAGATCCCTCCAGCAGGGGCTCTTGAGCGTTACTTTGGGGAGTAATCTGTCTCGGCCAAAGCTTACAGGACAAAGGATGCACCAGATCCTTTCATTCGCGAACTTGCTAAGTTTTTACTAGAAGTGGAGTGTGTGCATACTAATGTGTACGGGATGCCAAAATAAAAAGCGACCATTGTAATCGCGAGGTTCGAGGGATAGGCCATAGATTGGGAAATCATAACACGGCCGGCTTTGCGCAAAGGTTTTCACGCGTTCCAAGCCGGGAAGAAACTTTGCCCCATCATCCAGTAGTATTTGAGAATACTGTTTTCGCCCCATAAATGGCCCAACTTGCAATCACGCCACGACCGTCAAAATGCAAGCTCGCCAAACTTCCCATGATCGAGTGGGAGGATGAAGAAAGTTCGCAAGGATTGGAACCCGTAGCTCTACAAGCCGAACAATAGCCTAACTCCACCGTGCAAGTCGAACCACGACCTACTACAAACACACAGGCTGAATAGGAGTAGCCTCCTGGAAGCCTGAAGCCCGAAGTCCAAACGTAGAAGGCTAGACAGAAAGGATGGTTGCAAGCTTGTCAAAGACATAGCTCCAAGAACCGAGACAACATTGGAATTGATTCCACAATTACGGCCAATCCTAACCGAACAATCGCAATGTGGTAAGGGCATGCTAACATCTGAGGCGGAAGTGTTGTCCTACCCGGACATTCTGGACACAACCCACAATTCGGTGCTCTGTTCCAATTTGGCACCACCTTGGAACTCATGGAGTTCCTGGCCACCTAGCAAATTAAGGTGTCATAGCACATGGCGAAGGAGCACGCCGAACGCTAGATAATTGAGTGTGCACTAACACACACAACAGAAAGCGAGGACAAAGGTCCTCGGGCTAGGGTCGGCCGTAAGTGGAATGCTGAAGTTCGAAGAATCGGCATCGAGCTGCCCCCACTAAATATGGCATTGGTGGAAATACAGACAGAGCTCGCATGGGTTACCATCAGTGCCAAAGCTATGGTGGAGAAAAATAAAAATCAGTGAAAAACGATAAAAATAACGCAACAACAACTTGAGAAGGTGCAACATAGAATCGCAGAGCTAGAGCGTGACACACAAGCGCGGACAAAGCCGGCTCCCAAACTACCTTCCCATACACCAGAGATATAGACGTTGCAGGAAGAGGTCGAAGTGCAAAAGGCGATCAAGGACAAGGCAAAACACACCACGGAGCGGGCCGAGATGGAAATCGAATGACTTCGGTCCAAATTCCTGCAATCTTCAAACAGAGAGGCCGATATTCGGGCAAAAGAACGCAAGGACGTAAAAGCACTTCAAGAAAAGCCGGATGCCGAGAGCGCCGCGCACAAACAAACAATCGCCGAACTCAACTCACTACGCGAGGTAGCGCAGAAGAAGCGGGTGTGGTACGATGAACAACTCGAAAACGAATGGTAGGTCACTTGAGATGTCGAAACTCACTTGAATAAGGAAATGGTCTGGATGGAGGAACTCCATGAGAAGGAGTCAAAAATATGAAAAGGGGTGAAAGGTATCTATGAAGACGCTACTACTGAGGACTTACAGGCACGCACACAGATCAGCATTGAGCGCATTCGCATCCTCCTCCAAACAAAGCGAGAATGCTTTATGACCCAATTGCAAGCGGCCCTAAACAGAGGTTGGGCCAGATGGGCCGCGAAGGCGGCAGAGCTCCACACCTACAAGTCGGATCGGGAGAACCTCCTGAACGAAGGGAAAGGCTAGTAGATGTTGAGCAAGGACAACATTGCCACGGTCCGAGAGGATCTTACGAAAGATTACCAATCCTTAGCCGATCACCACTCTGAGGAGATAACACAGCTAATGGAGGATTTTGGTGATACCCAAATTGGCACCTCCCTCCAAATCCAAGCTATCGAAGCTGAACAACGGAAAACAGAGGAGGCAAGAAGAACAAGTGTTGTCCGCCTAAGTCGGCCTAGTGGGAAAAGGTGGAAGAAATGGAAGGCGTAAAGGCAAAAACAACCGTAGTGTAATTATGAGGCCGTAGGTACAGAATGAAGTGTTATAAACACCTATAACGGTTCATGCTCCAAGCGGTTAATGCTCCAAGCGTAACCGACCATCACTCTATATATAAAGGGCATGGGAAACTTGTATAAGCAAACATAGTTTTTTTGGTAATCTCTGAAATATAGTAGTGTTGTTCTGAATCGTTGTGTTTCTGTGTTCTCTTCGTTAGCGTATTCTCTATGCAAGAGAAATCGTGTAAGCATGTCTATGTAAATGAGGTGGTTTGTAGCCGTTTCCCTAATTCCCTTTCCCCTAAGCTTACGCGATGCTACGTATTACGCTCACAGCCATCCATGATAGCCGGTATACGCTCTCCATTTCCTACACCTCAATCTTCTTGAGTCGTACCCAGAAGGACCGAGGGTAGACCATGTTTACCCTAGCCGGTAACATGTGTATGAGTATAAATACACCTAGGGCAAACGTTATAGGGGTGATGCAGAATAGAGCTTCTGTACTAGAGCGTAACAGAGTGAGATAGAAAGAGACGCGAGAGCGCGGGAGTGAGCTGCGGGCTAGTTTTGAGGAACTTGCCTGAAATCCCAAGTGGTATTTTTCCTCTAAGTTACAGAGATTTGTAACCTATTTTTTCTCTCCTGTATTTTCTGCCTATAGTGAAGATATTTTACCCATGGTATTTCCTGTTGTTTAGGGTTTCCATGTAAACACTATGTATTGTGTATTTTGTCTATCTTGTTGCTTTTCGTTTCTGTGTTGTATACTTCAGCATATCTTTCTAAGATCTATGGTCTATTGCCCTATCAGAGCGAACCATGCCTCCGTTGGTTCCATCAGCAGCGAACCCAAGAGACCAACCTGGTGGGAACTTGTGGCGTAATGACAAGACTATAGGCGTATGATGAGGCCGATCTGATTAAGGAAGCTGCGTAGTTGTGAACGTGTTCCATCGAACTTATCGGGAAGGCTGACGTTGGGTTCATTATAGGGTTCTTGGTATGGTGACAGTGGGTTGAGTGTGGTGGTTGGGGTAACCGAGGATGTGGCAGACTGAAGTTCAAGTAAAGATTGATGACGGGTAGCATTGTCGGCTTGGAGTGGTTCCAAAGCTACGAGTATTTCATGTAGGCTATCAAAAGGATTGGACATGGCTTTCGATGTGTGGTTAACGAAGAGGTGGAGAGAGCGGAAAAGGAAGGTGAACAAACTATTAAGGACAAAAGAAGAACGGAACTACAAGGACACAATTGGCAAGCACAAAGAGAAAGTAGCATTAACTGGTGTTGTTCTGAATTCATTCAAGGTGCACTCAATTATTTAAACTAAGCGGCATGCGTACCTATTGCATGCATGCGATATGCATGCATGTGCCGAGTGTAAATAATACAAGGGAGCAATTATGCCCCGGGGGCTTCACCTTGTATGATAGCATGTGAGTTCATCAAAAGGGGTTTAAATTAATCAGTGAGATACAGAATATATATATAAGGGTATTAATAAATATTTGAAAATATATTTACATAAGGGTATTATCAATTATGCTGGAAACTTTTTTTACCTAAGCCCATGGAATATTATATATTTCAATGAGATAGTAAAGAATATATTATGCAAAGAATACTCAAATTTAGAGACGACATGAGTTTATCACCGTCTGGACAACGGCACCATTCATGAGATCTATCATGATATGGCAAGACTCAAACCCATGACCTTATGCTACAGGGTCGAGCTCTTACCATTAGACTATGAATTGTGATTTGTAGGATATTATTTTCATTTATGCTTTATCATAGAAAATTGATGTATATTCCAGATCTCTCTGGAACATACTAGAAGCTTCAGGATTATTCCTAAAAACACTATAAAAGGAGGCACAAGGCATTGTTTTGAACCAAATTGGTTCAACGCCAGTCTTAAGCCGCTTAGCCGATTTGTATTTATCTTTTCACATAATATAAGAGTTGTTGTCATCATCCTTCTCTCTCTCTCTTTCTCGCTATCTCTCTCTCTTCTCTTCTCACTTCCTCTCTCGGGAATCTTACGCAATCCCGTCCTCTTAGTACTAATAGTACTGCTCTTCTTTAGTACTAATTCCATCTCTGCTTTAGTACAACTCCTGACGGTTTGAACCAATTTTTCCTCCTACCCTTTTCCCTATACTATGGCTACTGTTAGCGCCCAAGAATATCAATCCGTTTTCTCCGAGCTACAGTGCTTAAAAGAAAAATTTGTTGCCTTGGAACAAGAAAACCAACGGCTGATAGGGGATCTGCAACAAATCGCTCTAGAAAAGCAACAAACGCAGCAACAGCATGGGGAGTTAGCGTTACGAGTGCAACAACTCAAAGCGGCATTGCAAAAACAAGGATCAAGTCCCCAAGGATTTCATAAAGAGCCGAAGATTGGACTTCCTGTGAAATTTGATGGAACGCGATCGCAATTCAAGGGATTCCTTAATCAGGTACAATTAGTCCTCCAAATGCATCCTTCCCGATACCCCATTGATGCATCCCGAGTCGGCTTAATAGGCACATTGCTTAGCGGCTCAGCCTTAGCATGGTTCGCTCCACTCCTAGAAAAACAATCGCCCTTGCTTAATAGCTTTGAAGATTTTATTAGTGAGTTCAAAGCCTGCTTTGGAGACACCGACAGCATCAGGACGGCGATCAACAAGATCCGGCGATTGCGTCAAGGCGATCGTCCAGCCTCTGCCTACGCGGCGGATTTCCGCCTACTCGCTTCAGACATACCCTGGGATGATCAAGCACTAATGCAGCAGTTTCGCTATGCCCTGCGAAACGATGTCAAAGATCTACTTCTAACTTTCCCCGAAGAACCAAAGTCTCTTACGGAGGCAATCAGTCGAGCGGTCCAATGTGACAACCGCCTTTTCGAACGGCATTCGGAACGTCAATTACAGATACCACGCGCTAGGCCGGAGCCCACTTACGCTGCAGTCGCGGCTAAACCGTTTGCACGAGACATACCTCAAGCAAATACTTCGACACCGATGGAGATCGATACCATGCGTAGACGCGGGCCGTTATCGGAAGAAGAAAAGCAACGACGAGGTGCAAATCGATTATGTCTTTATTGCGGTGGACCAGGGCATATCACAATCAATTGTCCCCATAGGCCAAGAAGACAGGTAAATCAAATTGTAGCCTGTACTAAACCCGAGTCAATTCTTCCCTTAGGAGTGTCTGATAGTATTAATAGTACTAATAGAGTGTTTGATAGTAATCATAGTACTAATAGCCCAAGTATCTCAAAAAAAATTGAAATCCTTAGTCAATTAGATGAAGAGTTAAACGATTGAGTTCAGCCAAAATAGGAGCCATTTGGTTGGACAACAGCCCTAGATATGTACAGCCCATTAGTGGTTCCATTCCTTCCAAGCAAGTTAGCAATGTGTTCCTAGCCCAAGTCATTGTTAGTACTAAAAGTACTCCCCCAGTACCCGTCCTAGCACTTTTAGATTCCGGAGCTAATTCCTTTTTCATGAATCGAAATTTGCCCAAGCTTCTCAGATATCCTTAAGAAAACTTCCTTGTCTCGCAGCTGCAGTAGTCATTGATGGTCGTCCCATTGCTTCCGGGAATATTGTAGAAGAATCAAAACCCATTCAAGTTGTCCTAGGTAGTTTTGTGTGTGTAATATCATTTAATATAATTAGTAGTCCAGAGCATCCCATTGTCCTAGGATTACCTTGGTTTGAATTACATAATCCAGCCAGCCATAGATTGGAGAACAAGAGAAGTCCGATATCGACAACCCCAAGAATCAACTCACCGAGTTTCGACCATTTCACTCCATCAACTACGCGAAGAAGGACCCAAGGAGGCAATGTTCCTATTTGCAATATCAGTACATCCTTCCAGCACTATTAAGAAGGACTCCTCAGTACAACTTCCAGCAAAATATCATCCTTATGCCGATGTATTTGACAAGGTAAAAGCTGGTACCCTTCCTCATCACCGTCCCTATGACTGTCCCATCGATTTACAACTAGGAACCGAGCCACCATGGGGACCAATTTACAACTTGTCACCCACCGAGTTAGAAGTCCTTCGAGCCTACATAGAGGAGAACTTGGCAAGCGGGTTCATCCGTCATTCGAAATCTCCGGCCAGTGCACCCATCTTCTTTGTCAAGAAGAAAGATGGCTCACTTCGTCTTGTCAGTGATTACCGCGGATTGAATAAAGTCACCATCCGGAATAGGTATGCACTTCCTCTTATATCAAGTCTTTTAGAGCGAGTTAATGGTGCCAAGTTTTTTACTAAAATCGACCTCCGAGGAGCGTATAACCTCGTGCGGATCCGACCGAGAGATGAATGGAAGACCGCCTTTCGCACGTGGTATGGGCATTTCGAGTATACTGTTATGCCGTTCGGCCTAACCAATGCACCCCGCAGTCTTCCAACACATGGCAAATGATATATTTAGAGACCTCTTGGATATCTGTTTGATCATTTATCTGGATGATCTATTGATTTATTCGAAGACCCAAGAAGAGCACGATTCACATGTACTATTAGTACTAAAGCGACTCCGCGAGAATGGTCTTTATGCCAAGCTAGAAAAATGTAGCTTTGACTGCAAGCAAGTGGAATTTCTAGGCTACGTCATCTCCTCAAAGGGCATCGCCATGGATCCAGCTAAAATCTAAACTGTACTAGAGTGTCAAATTCCACGGTCGGTACGAGATGTACAATGTTTTCTAGGTTTTGCTAACTTCTACCGTAAGTTTATACAGGATTACTCGAAGATTATTTTACCTCTCACACAACTTACGAAGAAGGGCCAAGCATTTCTTTGGTCCATAGAAGCAGATATGGCTTTTTGGCATCTTAAGAAAGCCTTTACATCAGCATCGATTCTAGCTCATGTGGATACAAGCAAACCATTCATCATGGAGGCCGACGCATCAGATTTCGCCCTCGGTAGCATCCTTTCTCAACCAGGAGGTAAAGAAGAGTTGCATCCGGTGGCTTTCCATTCGCGCAAATTCGATGTCGCAGAAATCAACTACGAAATACATGACAAGGAGTTATTAGCCATCGTGGATTCATTTGTACAATGGCGGCATTTTTTAGAGGGCTCTCCACATCAGGTCATTGTCTTTAGCGATCATAAAAATCTTGCTTATTTTCAGAACGCTCACGTACTAAATCGACGGCAAGCTCGGTGGGCGCAATTCCTCACGCGTTTCGACTTCAAAATCACATATCGACCGGGGAAGCAGCAAGGAAAAGCAGATGCACTATCACGGCGTTCATATCTTGCTCCTCGTCCTGGTGATGCAACATTTGATAATCAAAAGCAAGTAATCTTGGGACCAACACGATTGCACACGACGCGGATTTTTCACACCCCAATGGATTCACGGATTACCGATGACATACGTGCAACCTTGAAGACGAATAGTTTTGCTCAAGACATCCTGGCGCACATTGATACTTCTCGGGCATCCTGTTCTCGGTCTCAACAACCAGGTATTGACTACCGACAATTCGAATATCATGATGGTTTGTTATTCTTTAAAAAGCGCGTATATGTCCCCGATTGCTCCTGTCGCCTTAGCTCCTGTCGCCTTCAAATTGTCCAGCATTGTCAAGACACGCATACGGCGGGACATTTCAGTAGTACTAAGACATTGGAGCTAGTGCAAAGATCTTTTTGGTGGCCCCACATGCGCCGTTTTGTCGACGACTACATTCAGACTTGTGATGCTTACTGCCGAGCAAAGATGCCACGACACCATCCATATGTCTTGTTGGAACCCTTACAAATTCCAAGTAAGCCGTGGCAGTCTATTTGTCTTGATTTTATCACAGATCTGCCGGTCTCGAAGGGGTTCGATGCTATCCTAACCGTCGTCGATCGATATACGAAGATGGCACATTTTGTGCCGTCTACTAAAGCCATCACTAGCGAGGAAACCGCCGCCCTTGTTATGCGTGAGGTATTTCGGCATCATAGCCTCCCAGACAGTATCATCAGTGATCGAGGACCGCAATTTGTCTCCAAATTTTGGCAGCATCTCTTCAAGATGCTCAAGGTCTCCTGCAATCTCTCCTCAGGCTACCATCCTCAGACCGACGGGCAGGCGGAACGAACAAACCAAACGCTGGAGCAATATCTCCGGTGTTTCCTGAGTTATTAACAAGACGATTGGGCCGAGATTCTCCACTTTGCGGAGTTTGCGTATAATAATGCTATTCACTCCTCGACTCGGACCTCCCCATTTTTCGCTTATACCGGTTTCCATCCTCGTTGGTCAGTGATCGACACCCCGGAGCTACCTACCAACCCTCGTGCCGAGGATCATTTGGAGAGGCTACGCAAGATCCAGATGGATCTCTCTACTCACCTTCATCATGCTCAACACACACAGAAGACTTATGCGGATCGTCATCGGATTCCCTCCTCTTTTGCCATCGGAGATTGAGTATGGCTCTTACGTCGTCACATCAAGACTACTCGACCGTGCGACAAGTTGGATTATCGACGACTCGGTCCCTTCCGTATTACGGGAAAGATTAATGATGTCACATTCCGCCTTGATCTCCCTCTGCAGCTTCATATACATCCGGTTTTCCATTGTTCTCTTCTTGAACCTTTTAAAGCAAACACCATTTCCGATCGTGTGACACCACCGCCGCCCCGGAGTATGAAGTTGTTGCCATCCTCGATTCCAAACTTGTTCGCAACAAACTTTATTACTTGGTTGATGTGCTCGGTTATAGTCCGAGCGAACATACTTGGGAACCCGTCGAGCGCCAATGCACAGGATCTTCTTGTTGATTTCCACCGAAAGTATCTGGACAAACCCGGTCCGCAATTAGCACCGACTCGTTCCACTCATCGTCTTTAAGGGGGAGATAGTGTCATGATATGGCAAGACTCGAACCCATGACCTTATGCTACATGGGTCGAGCTCTTACCATTAGACTATGAATTGTGATTTGTAGGATATTATTTTCATTTATCCTTTATCATAGAAAATTGATGTATATTCCAGATCTCTCTGGAACATTCTAGAAGCTTCAGGATTATTCCTAAAAACACTATAAAAGGAGGCACAAGGCATTGTTTTGAACCAAATTGGTTCAACGCCAGTCTTAAGCCTCTTAACCGATTTGTATTTATCTTTTCACATAATATAAGAGTTGTTTTCATCATCCTTCTCTCTCTCTCTTTCTCGCTATCTCTCTCTCTTCTCTTCTCACTTCCTCTATCGGGAATCTTACGCAGTCCCGTCCTCTTAGTACTAATAATACTGCTCTTCTTTAGTACTAATTCCATCTCTGCTTTAGTACTACTCCTGACAACATCCAATTATGGTACTCCTTATTGGCATTTTCAGCCTCCGAAATGATTGTTTCCCCCACCGATCACATAGAGTATAAAATCTTGTAAAAATGTTTACACTAATGACAGGATATTTTTTAAAAATAAAAAAATAAAAAATTGGAGTAACATATATACAAACATATACATGCATGCATGCATCCATATATACCTACATTCAAACATTACATCCATGAATATGTATATACATACATTACACCCATTTATACATGTATAGTAACAAAACATAAATATATGTACAAATATATATTACCATATGTAAATATGTACGTACACATACATTACATACTACATACATATTAGAATCGACCATATATATTGACATACTGTGAAATGCTCTCAAGAATAGCCTTCCTTTCATTATGTCTCAAGTTACATTTTATAGACTCTCTCTTAGCGTGGAGGGTGTTCTCCCGCTCCAATTAGCTCTACTAATTATGGGGCTTGGTGGGGGCCTAGTTTGGGTGTGGTGCATGAGGCTTGGTAGGGGCCTAATTTGGGTGTGGTCTATGTGTGGTGCATGGGGCTTGGTAGGGGCCTAATCTAGGTGTGGTCCATGTGACCACCACAATTCCCCCTTGTAAAAAAAAAGTTATTGTGCAGTCGAAGCGCGACGAGGCGTGGACGACGGTTCCAGACGGGGGGATGACACGGGCGTGGGCGTAGGCATGAGTGTGGGCGGGGGCGGTGGTAGTTGATGGAAGGGCTTCATGCGAGACTAGTGAGCAAAGGTAGAGCGGTTGTTGGAGGCGCGGCGGAGCAGGTATGTAGTGTCACGTATCTGCTTTTGAACTTCGAAGGGACCGATCCATCGGTGCATGAGCGATTCGCTGAGACCGCAACGACGGATGGGGAAGTAGACGAGGACTTTGTCACCGACGTGGTATTGATGGTCGACACGGCCTATATCGTGTTGTCGTTTTTGGCGTAGTTGTGCCTGGTGCAGGTTGCTCGTGATGGCTTTGCGCAGGAGGGGCTGGAGTTGTTGTAGGTGGGACCACCAAGACACTGCGTCAGCGTGGAGTCGTGTGGTTGGTTGCGGGACTGCCACTTCTGGGGGTAAGCGTGGGTCCCTTCCGTAAAGGGCCCGAAATGGGCTAATGCGGGTACAGGCTTGCACAGTTGTGTTGTAGGCATGCGTAACGAAGGGCAAGATTCGGTCCCAGGTTGAGTGCAGCTGATCGATGTAGGCTGAGATTTGTTGTTTTAAGGTTCGATTGAGGCGCTCCGTCAACCCATTCGTTTGCGGATGGTAGGGTGACGTGAATAACTGTTGGATTCCTAGTTGTGTTGAAACGAGGCGTAGGAGCTCACCGTTGAACTGGGGTCCTCGATCGGACAAGATTTGGAGTGGGCAACCGTGGGGGAAGATGATTTTCTCCAATAGTTTGGAGGCAATGGTCATAGCCTTTGCATCTGGGATAGCGGCCGTCTCAGCCCAACGCGTCAAGTACTCGGTGATGACGAGGATGAATTTGTTCCCTCCTTGTGACTCGGGAAAGGGGCCCATAATGTCCCATCCGACGATTTCAAATGGAGCTTGAACTTGTATCGGATGTAAGAGGCCTTGAGCCACTTGAGGTGATTTGATGGCCTGACATAAGTTGCATGCTTTGATGTAGGAGGCGACCTCGTGGCGTAGCCCAGGCCAATAGAATTTGTGACGAATTTTGTCGAGCACCTTATGAAAACCCAAGTGGCCGGACAACGGGTGATCGTGGAAGAAACGAAGGTAAGACTGGCGTAGTTGCTCAGGCACGTAGACTCGGGGTTCTTTGCCTACTTGACAAAAAAGTAGGACATTATCCTGGATCATGAATTGCTTGGTGAGGGATGATGTCGGTTCAGCTCATAGGCGGTGGCAGATATCTTGGATTTGTTTGTCGTGTTGTTGCATGTTGGCCATTTGGGACGAGGATATGGGGAAATCGATTGTGTTGGAGGTGATCTGGTTCGCCTGAAAGGATATGCGGGATAATCCATCGGCGACGATGTTTTGTGGACCATGGCGATAGCGCAGAGTGAATGTGTAATCCTGTAGCGCCAAAACCCAACGAAGTAAGCGGCCGGGTGGATGAGCCTTCTTTATGAGGGAGAGCAATGGCTGATGGTCTGTTTCGACTAATGTATTTGATCCGTGAAGGTATGGGTGGAAACGATGGAATGCCCAGACGATGGCGAGGAACTCTTTTTCAGTTGTCGAGTAATTTTGTTCGGCTTTGGTAAGTGACCGACTGATGTAGGCAATCGGGCGGAGTTGGTCGTTGTCGTCGGATTGGAGCAGGACCGCACCAAGGCCGACATTGGAGGCATCCGTCTATAGATGGAAAGGCTTCGTGAAATCAGGGTGGGCCAGGAGGTCAGAGGCTTGGAGTGTTCTCTTGAGCTGCAGGAAGCTGGATTCGCAGGCTTCGGTCCACAGGAAGGGTGCGTCTTTTTGTAGGAGCGCGCGTAGTGGGGCTAACAGGTCGGCTAGCCGTGGGATGAAACGAAGAGAGAACGTGAGGAGGCCGAGGAAGCGTTGAAGCTGCTTGACTGTGGTGGGGAGTGGGATTTTTTGGACTGCTTTTGTCTTCTCCGGGTCCATTTGTATTCCGTCGGAGGAGATGACGTACCCAAGGAAGCGGAGGCACGTACTACCCCATCGGCACTTCTTCCATTGCAGCTGCAATCGATAGCGTTGAACACAAGTTAGGACCTCCCGAAGGACTTGAAGGTGTTCTGCCCAAGTGCTTGTATGTACCAGAATATCTTCTAGATAGACGATGACGACACGGCGGGTGATGAGATCATCGAAGATGGCATTAGCCATTCGCTAGAATGTGCTCCCCGCATCAGATAGGCCAAAGGGCATCCGTGTGAACTGAAAAATGCCTTTCCTAGTGCGGAATGCAGTTTTGTGGGCATCGTGAGGATTCATCGGGATCTGCCAATATCCCGAGGCTAGATCGAGGGAGGTGAAGTACTTTGATTTGCCAAGCTGGTCGAGGAGGTCATCGATACGAGGGAGAGGGTATCGGTCATGGGTGGTGACATGGTTCAGTTGTCGGAAGTCGACACAAAAGCGGTAAGAACCATCCCCTTTCTTTACCATGTGTGGCTCCGAGATCCACTCGCTCTTGGAAGGTGTGATAATCCCTTGTTGGAGCATAGTTTTGACGGCGT
Organism: Azolla caroliniana; assembly: GCF_043228905.1. NCBI lineage: Eukaryota > Viridiplantae > Streptophyta > Polypodiopsida > Salviniales > Salviniaceae > Azolla > Azolla caroliniana. Next base: position 18,464,976 of record NW_028230436.1, read on the forward strand.
TGTCGATGCGCTCGTGGTTGAGAGGCGAGCGACGTCGGGGAGCTGCGTTGATGGGGCGGGCGTTGCCTGTAGGAATCGTGTGGTGAATCGGAAAACAGACCGAGGGAGGTTTTACAGGTGGTGTAGACAACGAGGGAAAGGTGGCGAGGAGCCGTCTGATGTCGTTGATGCGCTCCGCCGGTGATATCAAGTACTGTGTGTTGCTGATGTGGGTGGTATCCTGCGGAGTAGTGAAGAGCGCGATCGGAATGTGATTTGGGAGGATGAGCTGTTGTGCGGAGAAATCGAGACAGGCTCGACTATGGAGGAACCAATCACATCCCAAGGTGATTGGGAACAACTGGCGCGGGAGGACGTAGAAACGATGGTGGATCTGGGCGGAACTAATGGTGAGCATGGACCTGACTTGCGTATGTGAGTGGTACACCCGTTGTTGGTCGCCGAAGAGGATTTTAATGGGCGGTGCGTGGCTCGTGGGAAGTTGTAATTGGGTGACTAAATCTGCGCTGATGGAAGAGATGCTGCTGCCGGAGTCGAGGAGAACTTCTTGGGTCGTGTGCTGGAGGCGGGCGATTGTGGTACAAACGGGCGAAGTTGATGAAGTGGAGGCGTGGACGTGCGGGGGCGGCTCGATCGTGGGAGAAACGGGAGAAGTTGAGGACGTGGAGACGTGGACGTGCGGGGGCGGCTCTCCCTGCGGCACCCCGCGCATTAGTTTTCCGGGAGCTCAGAGAGGGAGGCAGCGTCCGCTAATTGGACGTTCTGCTTCTGTTGGTGATTCTGCCACTTTCGGCAGTGACGCCGAATGTGGCCATAGTTGTTGCAGTAGAAACATTTGGGGCGTCCCTGGCTGTCTTGTTCAGGCAATGCACGCTTGGCACGTAATTGCGCGTTCTGGATGTCGATGTCCATGGGAGTGACGGCTGGTATAGTGTTTGTATGATCATGACTGAGAGTACCTGGTGTGTGCATGTCGTGCGCGTTTGCAGCTTCGATGCGTTGGGCAGTGAGGATGGCTTCGTGTAGTGTCGTCGGGCCTTGATCGCGTACACGGCGGCGGAGGTCATGTCGTATACGCGGCCAGAAAAAAACAACTTCATGTCCTCCGACATGTTGGCGTCAGCCCGGCGTAGAATCTGCACAAAACGAACCGCGAACTGGGTGATGGGTTCGCGTGGTTGTTGGGTAATTGACTCAAGTTGTTGTAGGGCCGTCTGGCGGGAGTCTTGATGAGCAAAATTCCAAATCATGGCTGCCCGTAACAGATCCCAGTCGTTGCGTGTCTCTTCGGGTTGTTGTACAAGCCATGTTGCCGCGATATTCTCGAGGAGTGTCTTCATCTCCATTGCCTTCCGAGGGTGTGGCCACTGGTGGTAACTGGCCACCATTTCGAAATGATCCAGCCAAGAGAGGACGTCTTCCGATGGTAGGCCGGAGAACGGTTTTGGGCGAACTCGAGAGTCCGGGAGATTTTGTTGTGGCTCGGATCGTGCTGAAAGAAAGGACAACATGGCTTGGTTAGTATGGTTAACTTGTAAAATGATGTTGGACAGAGCTTGAACCAGTTGGTCAATTGGCGATGTGGGCTGGTGTCCTTGATTGTGTTGTAGGAATTCCGGATTCATCGAGTTTGCGTTGTCGTCGTTGTTGTCGTGTTGCATCGTGGCGGGCGTTGTTGGGGTCGTGAGTTGGGGTGGCTTTGCCCGTCTTCTCCACCAAGATGTGAAATGCTCAAGATGTGAAATGCTCTCAAGAATAGCCTTCCTTTCATTATGTCTCAAGTTACATTTTATAGACTCTCTCTTAGCGTGGAGGGTGTTCTCCCGCTCCAATTAGCTCTACTAATTATGGGGCTTGGTGGGGGCCTAGTTTGGGTGTGGTGCATGAGGCTTGGTAGGGGCCTAATTTGGGTGTGGTCTATGTGTGGTGCATGGGGCTTGGTAGGGGCCTAATCTAGGTGTGGTCCATGTGACCACCACAATACACATATACATAATACATACATAAAAATTACATATTACATATATACATACACAAATGCATATATACATACAAAACACAAAAAAATAAATTATATATTATATATATACACAAACACATAATATTAATACCTAAGATTACATATTAAATGTATACACATCTTCATACTTACAAACAAGTTACATATATATACACGCACACACACATAAATAAATTAGATATTACATAGCATATAATTCATACCTATTACACAATATGCAAATTTACATATACATAAATTACATATATACATATATAGATACATACATAGATATATTACATTTGTACATACATATTCCACATATCACCATATATATAGATTGTACTGGACCATACAAACCACAACACTTACACACATACACACACACACACACACACTAGATATATGTATACTTACACATACATTAGATATATACATTCATATTACGTACATATTACAAACATACATCCATATACGAGCCATATACATACTAAACATGAAAATATCCCAAAAATATACATACATAAATACATTACATATATACACATACATACATATGACCACATACATAGACACATATACATACACATACATACATTGGATATATACATACATATTATGCACATATTACAAACACATTCATGCTCATTAAATTATGTAGATTGATATATACATATATGCATACACATACATACATTACAGATGTACATACATATTCCACATATCACCATATATATGTAAATATGCCTCCAATGTTTGGATGGAGATGGTGCATACCTTTAAAGGGCGGTATGAGGATATTAAAGGCGAGATAGATGTTGCAATGTTGCAACGCCTCGAATTTATTGCCTATTTGAAGAATGCCCCTTTTCTCACATTACAAAATTTAAGACCCAAATGGTGCTTAGCACCACCAGTATGGTTGTTCCCACCACCAATCACATAACCTAGTAGCGGTGGAGTGTTCATACACTTTATCCTTGAGGGATGGGACCTAAGGAAGAATGCAACATATCAATGGTAGCTTGACGGTAGGTCATCTTTATTGTAATAACTGTTTATAACTAATGAAAGGATATTTTCCGGGAAAAAAAAATGCCTACAATGTTATAAGTTTTACAAACATACATCCATACACATCTATACATACATGCATAGACATAAATACGTTACATACACATACATACATACATTACATCTGTACATACATATCATCACAAAGTACAATACATACACATACATAAATATTATGAACAAACATCAACACACTCATGTATGCATATATGCATACACTGTTACACATACAAACATATATACATTACAAATTACATATATACACGTATGTACATTCATGCATGTATATATATACATTCCATATGGATATATTACAATCACACATTCATATACATTGACATATGCATACATACATTACATATGCATACACATATGTATATTCGTACATGGACATACGTATATTCATTTACACATTGCTACATATACATACATTAGATATATACATAAATATTATGCATATATTACAATCACACATCCACACACATTGAATCATGTACATTGTCATATGGATATGTGCATACACATACATACACACACACACACACACACACACACACATAAAGACACACACCATACATACATACATACATTACATATGGACATATGCATACACATATGTACATTCGTACATGCACATACATATATTCATTTATACATTGCCACATATACATACACATATATACATTAGACATATACATAGATATTATGCACATATTACAATCACACATCCATAAGCATTGAATCATGTACATTTACATATGCATATATGCATACACATTTGTACATTCGTACATGGACATACATATAGTCTTTTATGCATTGCTACATGTACACACACATACATATATACATACATACATACATACATATATTAAATATATACACACATACGTATATATATGTATTATACATACACATATATACATATTACAAACAAACATCCACACACACATATATGCATTACAAAATTCAAGACCCAAATGGTGCTTAGCACCACCAGTATGGTTGTTCCCACCACCAATCACCTAACTAGGTTATGGAGTGGTGATACTCTATATCCTTTAGGGATGGGGACCTAAGGAAGAATGCAACATATCAATGGTATATCAATGCGACATTCTTGTAGTAATTGTTTATAACTAATGAAAGGATATTTTCCAAGCAAAACAAAATGCATATGTGCATACACATACAAAGATACATACATTACATATTACATATATACACATATGTACATTCATATATATATATATATATATATATATATATAATTTTATTATTTTTCCAAAAAAAAACTCCTTCCATTAGTTATAAATTTTACAAATGAGACTATTATGTACAAATCCATGTAGGGACGCGATAGTTCCATCTTATGTGGATGCTCACTGACTCAAGAAAGGGAGAGGACGAAAATTGTTGGATGAAGGCTATTTGTTGTCTTTCAACTTGATCGGAGCCGCCCTTGAGGCCATCATATTGGCTCTTTAGAGTGGCTACAATTTCACTCCATATCTCTTGCACTAACCTTGTTGGATGTGTGGTTTGGTTGGAGAAGACCCATCTACACCATTGTTTCCATAGAATCCAAAGAGTTATTGGGCTGATCAATTCCAACACAACTTGAGATTTGTCATTAAGAGGAGTTGAGTATACATTGCCGCTAGTGGAGAAAAAAACCTCTTGTGCTTTTATCACCAAAGTCATCCCCTCCTCTTGATGCTCGTATCTACCAACTGTGGTTTGCCATAATAGCCAACATGTATTTCCCCGCTTGATTGGGCCTTGCACCTGGCATAATTGCAACAAGCGGCCAACCCCCTGCAATATTCGATGGGACGTTGGGCAGTCCCATAGAGCGTGTTGTATTGATTCTACTGCATTTGGGCACTGTACACAATTAGGAGAGCTAAGGTTCCCACATTAACATGCTCCCATTGGTAGTGACTTATGTATCAATAGCCATTGGAACGTGGTAATTCGCCTCGCGTGTTGTTGTTTCTAGATTTTCTGCCAAAACCTGGTGGTAATTGTGTGAGGAAATTGAAACATGTGCCAAGCCTTTGTAGCAGCCGGCTCTTGGGCGGTTTGAGCAGCTAGAATGTGGTGACCCAATCTAGTTGTGAATTGGAAGAAAGGAATGGGTTTGCTTCCTTGCCCCACGTAAGGATCACGGCATGTCCATTGCAAAGGGTCCCAATTGACCTTACGTAGCCATGTGTTTTCATGAGTACATATGTGCCAATCGGGTTGTACTTTGATCGGATCAGGATCTACAATCCATTTATAACCAGTATATGCGAGTACTTGAATTGCGTTATTCTGTGTTGGTGTCTCAATGTCTCACAATTCAGAGCCTTCGATCCTGTCTGGTGTTCCCCTACCTCTCAGGATCAAAGATCCCTTCTCCTCTTAGCCTATCCATTTCTCCATTGTCGTCCTTTGAGTAGCTGCTTCCCTAATCAGTAGAGCGTAAATTATTTCCAATCTCATAGTCCATCCACCCTTGGTTCCATGGAGTATGTTGGTTTGATCTTGTAGTGGTAGTCACATAAACCATCTCCAACATTCTATACTTTTTCCTAGACCTTCTGCAATGTATCCCCATGAAAACCCCTTACGTGATCCCAATAGTTGACTAGATTCATCCTTGATACATGGGTTCCATAGGATACGTTGACTGAGCCAGGCAGGTTTGGAACTCGGTTGATCGCACTTGAGCCCTCGTCTATTCATTTATTCATGCAAGCATACATATTTTACGCATACATTACATATATATATATATATAGATATAGATATATTCATTCATACATGCATGCAAAACGTGCACATACATACATACATTCATACTAAACATAACATTCAAACATTCATGTTTTTTTAATTTGCCGCCTCTGCGTCGCCTCCTCTTCTCTCCTCATTGCCGCCGTCGCCTCTTTTCCCCTTGTTGCTTCTGTCCTTGTTTTGCCTCCTTTGGTCTCATTTTGCCGTCGTCGCCGTCGCCACTCGCCTTGTCGTGCCGCTTTTGCTCACCATTATTGACTGTCGGGGTTGCCACAACTACTCTACAAATATTTTACAGGTACACATACGTACAAACATCATACATACATAAACCAACACATAAATTCTTAGACATACACACACACACACACACAACATATACAATCATACACACATGCCATAAATACAATATATACATTATATGAAATTAATACAATACAATACAATACAATACAATATGTACAAACATACACACATACCTATATACACATATATACACTCACATACATACACATTTATACATATAACACATACATACAATACACTATGTAGACAGATACATATATATGCATGGAATACAATACAATACAAACACAGACACACACATATGGACACAGATACAATACAATACATATGTGTGTGTGTGTGTGTTTATGCATGGAACATACAAACACAGACACAAACATAACAAACAACACACAAGCATACCACAAAAAAACATATATGATGTATGGAACATACATTCACAGACACAAACATAACACACAACACACATGCATACCACATACAAACATATATGATGTATGGAACATATAGACACACCACACGATATGTACATACACACACACACACACACACATAACACACATGCATACCACATACGAAAATATATGATGTATGGAACATCATCAGACACAAACATAACAAACAACACACATGCATACCACATACAAACATATATTATGTATGGAACATACATCCACATACACAAACATAACACACAACAGACATGCATACCACATACAAACATATATGATGTATGGAACATACACACACACATAACAAACAACACACATGCATACCACATACAAACATATATGATGTATGGAACATACATATACACACATCACACATGCATACCACATTCACAATGCACACGTACACAAATATATATGATGTATGGTTATATGAAAAGTGATAGGTGGATCATTCTTTGTGTAGATAATGGATAAGGACTATCATCGAAGTGTTTGAACATGAGAGGGATGAGGAAGATAAACCTTTGGGCACTAATGTTGAGGGTTCATTGTTGAGTTAAGCCGGGGACAATTTTAAAGATACATCTCCAATTGAAACAATCAAGGATAAGCTTCCTAGAGATATTTTAGGTAAATGGATGATAAAATGTAATAGGATATGTATAAAATTAAGCAATGCTACAATTCCTCAAGATGATAAATTTGAGTTGAAGGTTGAGGATTTTTGTGGAAAAACAATCATAAGATTATGGTGCAATGAGTGTGGAGAACCCTATGGTGTTGGTTCTATGGAAGCAAAAGTAGCAAATGTGTGTCTTAATAAAAAATTTAGAAGTCATTTTAAGAGCCAATGTCATGAAAAACGATATTATGCTCGAAGGGATTAAACCAAGAAGATGAATCAATAAACTTATCGAAAATAGATGGCATGGCCTATATCAAGTCTTCGTTGGAAGTTCTCAAGACTTTTAATGACACTACAAGGGGTAAGCATGTTTGTACTTTAAACCTTAATATTGTAGTTATGAATAATATGCTAATGTATGTGAAAACTGTTTTTTTATAGATGCAGAATTTAATTGAATGGAGGCAACACTTCATGGATATAAAGATAAGGCAATGACAATTGTAAAGTTATAAACGATTCTCTTTGGGAAATGAAATCCAGGTATGTATATATAAGTTGTTGTGAATTATATACTTGCATACATGTACATATATAATATATATTAAAGTAACTTAATGTTTATGCTTTTTATTTTAACAGGAAAAGTAGAAAAGAATAGAAACCAAATATAAACCTACGGTATTCCAAATATATTTTCTGATTTCTTTAAGGCATTATGTTCTTCCATGTATATTAAGATTCCTTGCCTTTGTTGTTACATGCTATAATACAAGTCTCACGTTAAAGATGGAAACAACAAGAAATTTATATGCCTAAAATGAACTTCTTAGGGTTTTCTTTTTATATAGTTGGTCTTTATGAGGGTAACCTTTATTGTAATAAGTTTTTTAAGTAGACATTGCAATAAAAAATAAATTATTTTATTTCATTTTGTTTTGGGTAAGAATATGTGAATAGATAATGCCTTACATTTCAAATGGAAAAAATGTATAATAAAAGAAAACATTGCAATACAAAATGATTTATTCTATTTCATTTTGATTGGGGTAAGAATATGTGAATACATGATGTCTTACATTTCAAATGGATGGCTTTGTTTGGGGAAGCCGTCCTTATAGATGGAAAGTTAAAATAAATAAAAATCTATTTAGTCCAAGTTTGTGGTAGATATGGATGATGTTAATGGAGGACGAAAAAATTCTAGGGTGTGACAAGGAGGAGTATTATGTGTTTACTTAATTTTCCCATTTGGTGAGAGCTTTTCTCTTTTCTTTTGTTGTAGATGAGTGGAAGAAAATTATGGAAATCTATATCACTTTGGAAGCAAGCTCTATGTGGTGTTGTCGCGGCATAAATATTTCGACACCAACCATTGGAATTCATTAGCAAATTTTTTATTAGATTGCATGGATTTCTAAAGGTGGTATGCTTTGGCTCTTCCAAAAACGAGAACCACTCTTCATGGTTCGTCATGTGGTTTGATTCTCTGGAGTCAACGTACCACACTTCCTCCGATCCGAAAGTGATCTTCTTCATTGAGTTCGCCTTGTGCTTCATGACAAAGGTTGGCCCTTTTCCGGTCTTACCGGTTCCGAATCTTTCCGATCCTTTTGCGTAGTGCGAGCTTTATCGGTTCCCTTTTCCGGCCTTGTCGGATATGGATTTATCTGAATTGGCGCGCTTCTTCCAGCACTCACGCTCTCGGTAGCCCTTCTTGCCACAATACCAACATTCTATTTCGGTCTTTGATTGCCAGTTTCCGGTGCCGTTTTGACTCCCCTACTTGTGGAGGGTCTGGAACTGCTCTCAACACTATCTATGTGCCTTCGATTTTGCTCTTGTCGGCCACTTACATTGTGTCCTAACCCACCTCATCCTCCATGACCACGGGGCCGATCCACCTCTGTGTACAACATCCGACGATCCGATTGAGTGGTCCGTGACACACTCATGTGGTTTTCTTCGACCATGAGCATCGAGTGCAGGTCGAACAAGGACGGTGGCTTCTCCCGGGTGCAAATTGCTATCCGGATCGGCCCGTACCATTTTGTTAGACCACTGAGGCAGATTTGGACAATCTCATGCGCACACAACATATAACCTTCTCATAAACTCGGGAAATTGCAATCATATATTCACTTGGTACCTCAAGTTCTTCCATTCGCCTCCAAAGATGCTCACGAGGTACCATATCAAAAGCTTTCTTGAAGTCTACAAAGCAACAATATAAACCTTTACCTCTATGGCGACTTTCCTCCATTAATAATCGAAGGGTGATAAGGTGATTAATGGTGCTATGATGTTTCCGAAAGCCAGCTTGTCCATAAGCTTGTAAAAGAATATGTTGTGCGGAAGCAATAGAAAACCGAACACAGAAATGCAGGTTTAATGGAGAGCTTAGAATACACAATACGTAGGAGAGACCGAGAGTGAGAGAGCACACAGAAACTCTATTAAAAAATAATACTCAATCTGTACATAGGATGTGCTCAGTGAGCACTTTTATACAAGTCCATACAGACTAGCAAAAGTACTGACACGTACTTCAATGCTCATAAGTGAGCTCTACACTAACTCCCAAAATATATTCCTACACGGAATATCTTCTCAACGGCCTTGCGGTTTACGCACCGCTACGGCTTATCGTTGCGTACCGGTCTGTGCACCGGTTTACGCACCGGTTCGACCTAACCGATCAATCCCAACCGATCCGGTTCTTGGCTTGCACAGTCAATCCAACCAATGTTGAGCTTGTATCTCAACACTCCCCCTCAAGCTCAACTTGAGGTTCCATCCGCTCTTCCGAATCTACGCTCTGGTTCTATCCAAAGGAGTTGAGACGGACTTCCAGTCGGCCATCCCGAATTTGAAGAGCATACTCAACACGTAATGTCGTTGGCTGATTAGTATGCCTTCGAGAGTGTGACTCACTTCAATCCCGAGGAAGTAATGAAGGTCTCCCAGATCCTTCATGTCGAACGATGTCGCAAGGTGAGACTTCACGCAGCGGATTTCGTCAGGGTCGGCACCGGTGATGACCAAGTCATGAACATAAAGTAAAATGCTAACCGGCCCGAGTCGACCTTTCCGGATGAACAGTGAGGAGTCTAATTTTGATGTCGCAAAGCCCATCCGATGCAATCGTTGCGTGATCTTTGTGTTCCAGGCACGCAGGGCTTGCTTTAGTCTGTAAAGGGACTTCTTCAATGGGCACACCGCCGAAGTGTTCGTTCTGGAGTGAAATCCAGGGGGTTGTACCATGTACACCTGTTCCTCAAGCTCAACTTGCAGGAATGCATTCTTTACATCGATCTGATGTAAGTGCCACCCCTTCGCCGCTACTACGGCTAGTAGAACACGCACGGTGGTCACCTTCACGACAAGCGCGAAGGTCTCGTCGTAGTCGATGTCGTGTTGCTACGTGTAGCCTTTCGCCACTAACCGGGCTTTGTATCGGTTGACCGAGCCGTCGGTATTGTGCTTGACCTTGTACACCCACCTGCATCCGATCAGCTTCACACCCTTCGGTGTGTCAACTAGGTCCCAGGTTTCATTCTCTACCAATGTGTGCATCTCTTCCTGCATCGTAGCACGCCAATTCGCGTCCTTTGCCGTTTCTGCGTAGCTCTCCGGCTCACGCACTTCCACTACATGTGTCCTGTACGCATAGTGATGTGCCATGTACTCTTTGTAACCGAACCGCACAATAGGGTTCTTCTGGCGGGTAGATCGGTGTAATTACTCATTAGTAGATGTTGAGGCTTTCTTAGTCGACACAGACTTCACTCTCGAAGGCTTGACATCACTTCCCTTGGAGTCAGACTCACGTCGATCCGACTCGTGCCTATCCGTGCCGTAATCCGAAAACTTCTTCTTCCCTTTTTCCTTGCGCGTAAGCCATCTCCTCGACTTCCTACACGGGGAATGCACGACCGAGTCACCACTACCCGTCGGCTCTTCATCGGACTAGTCGAACCGACTCAGTCGTCCATTCGGTCCACTTAACCGAAACGAAATCAGACTCTCTTTGCGGGTCCCGATTTTAGGCTCATCCGGAGGCATCTCGGCCTCGCTGACCGGAGTCAGAGGCAAGTACCAGGATGCGAACTCGTCAAACAGAACGTCGCGGCTTACGCACGTCGATCCGACTCGTGCCTATCCGTGCCGTAATCCGAAAACTTCTTCTTCCCTTTTTCCTTGCGCGTAAGCCATCTCCTCGACTTCCTACACGGGGAATGCACGACCGAGTCACCACTACCCGTCGGCTCTTCATCGGACTAGTCGAACCGACTCAGTCGTCCATTCGGTCCACTTAACCGAAACGAAATCAGACTCTCTTTGCGGGTCCCGATTTTAGGCTCATCCGGAGGCATCTCGGCCTCGCTGACCGGAGTCAGAGGCAAGTACCAGGATGCGAACTCGTCAAACAGAACGTCGCGGCTTACGCACGTCGATCCGACTCGTGCCTATCCGTGCCGTAATCCGAAAACTTCTTCTTCCCTTTTTCCTTGCGCGTAAGCCATCTCCTCGACTTCCTACACGGGGAATGCACGACCGAGTCACCACTACCCGTCGGCTCTTCATCGGACTAGTCGAACCGACTCAGTCGTCCATTCGGTCCACTTAACCGAAACGAAATCAGACTCTCTTTGCGGGTCCCGATTTTAGGCTCATCCGGAGGCATCTCGCCCTCGCTGACCGGAGTCAGAGACAAGTACCAGGATGCGAACTCGTCAAACAGAACGTCGCGGCTTACGCACGTCGATCCGACTCGTGCCTATCCGTGCCGTAATCCGAAAACTTCTTCTTCCCTTTTTCCTTGCGCGTAAGCCATCTCCTCGACTTCCTACACGGGGAATGCACGACCGAGTCACCACTACCCGTCGGCTCTTCATCGGACTAGTCGAACCGATTCAGTCGTCCATTCGGTCCACTTAACCGAAACGAAATCAGACTCTCTTTGCGGGTCCCGATTTTAGGCTCATCCGGAGGCATCTCGGCCTCGCTAACCGGAGTCAGAGACAAGTACTAGGATGCGAACTCGTCAAACAGAACGTCGTGGCATACGCGCGCTTGTTTGGTACGAGGGTTATAACACTTATAACCCTTCTGCTCATCCGAATAGCCGACCAAGATACACTTCTCAGCTTTTGCGTCCAGCTTCCTCCGCTTCTTGTTTGGTACATGCACATACGCAATGCTATCGAAAACCCTCAAGTGTCAGCTTCCTTCCGAAATATTGCTCATGCCCCGACACTTTGTCTCCGATCCGATTCTGGATGTATACCGTGGTTCGTACCGCCTCAGGCCAATAGAACTTGGGCAAGCTCTTTTCTTCCAGCATTGCCCGCACCACTTCCACAATCGATCGATTCTTCCTTTCGGCCACGCCATTTTGTTCTAGCGTATATCTGCAACTAAATTCGCGCTGAATTCCCATATGTTGCAGGTACCCGTAGAATTGACCAGAAAAGTACTCTTTTCCGCCATCCAACCGCAAGTGCTTGATCTTTCTTCATGTTTCCCTTTCAACAAAACTCTTGAGGTCCCGGAAACAGTAGAAGACTTCACTCTTCTTCTGAATGAGGTAGATGCACGTGTGCCGCGTATAGTCATTGATGAAGGAGACGAAATATCGACTCCCGCCAAGACTAACATTCTGTGGCGGCCCCCATACATCGGAATGTATAAAGTCGAGCTTGTTCCGGCTCCGGTTATGCTCGTTAGGGAAAGGAAGTTGGTGTTGCTTCCCTAGCTGGCAGGCTTCACAAATTTCTGCCTTCCGACCACTAAATTTGCCAATCTGAAGACCACCTGTTTCGATTGCAGGTCCTAAAGCCATTGATAGTTGACATGGCCTATTCGCCTGTGCCATAAGTCGATATCCGACTCGACTTTCTGTCCTTTCGTGAACATTGCGGTGCCACCATCATGAGAGTCGAGGATAAACATCCTCCCGTCTCTGCGCCCTTGCGCAATAACTCAGCCTTCTTCTTCGATGAAGCACCCAAGATGCGTGAACCGGACTTGCATCCCTTAGTCGACAATCGACCTGACTGACACCAGATTCTTTGTGATTGTCGGGATGTGTAACACGTTCATGAGTTTCCCTTTCTGGCCGACATGACTGAGGGGAACTTCACCGACATTCGCTATCGGATGCGCAGTGTCGTCTCCAGTTGCAACTTTGCGGCTTCTCTTCTTCCTCGTCCGATTGTTGTCTTTTTCTCTTTACAAGGTCCACGATCGTGTCATGGAACTCCTTCGTAATGCCAAGCAATTCCCTCAAGGACAAAGTCACGTGGCTATCAAGAACTCGTTCTTTGAGAATCTTATTTAGGTCTATTGTCTGCTCTATGTCTGACCTTAGCTTATAGGTAGGCATAGTCCTTATCCTCCGAGCGGGGTCTTCGACACTAACCTTCATGGGCTGAACCGTGTCTTCAACTCGTATGCTCGGCTCCCCTTTTCGGCTTGATTCTCGTTCCTCCATTTGTAAAGGTCGACTCGTCTCCGCATCATCTTTCTTTTTCGCGTTCCTTGTTTCATGTCTTTTTGATGGTCCTTGCTCTTCTATTCTTTTTCTCTTATCTTTGACGAACACCTCGTGGTTGTCGCACATCACCTCCGCGAGTATGGTGTTATTGTCCGCCGGATCCGACCACCCGGTTATGCTTTGCACGCTTCGGTCCGCAAACTCTACCTCGTTCGATGTGACCTTCCCCATCTTCTCATACTCGAGAATGGAAGACCAAAACTTGGCTCCCACTTTCGCAGCTTCATTTCTATATTTCCCGACTCTTATTCCTGACGGGAACCCAAGGCTCCTTATGCGCAACGCTCGGCCACAATCGAGCTTAGAATGATACACAGAAAACGGGAAATAAAACGCGACACAAAGAAGGAGAGAATACACAGGAGGTTTACGTGGAAAACCCCAAACTAGGGGAAAAACCACGGCAGCCCACAGGCTACAAACTGTCACTATGTAAAAAATGTACAACAGTGAGTTCACTGAGGCACCGACCTCGTGCTCACAGATCTTCGCCACAGGCGGCAGTTACAACAGAGGCAACGACCTCTTTCTCTCTCTCTCTCTCTCTCTGTACAGTTACGCACACTCTCTATTCTTGCACCAACAAGAATGACAACAACCCAACAACAGTAACAAAAGTTACTAAAAGTTTGCCCTAAGTCATATTTATACTAATATGACTTTTCGGCTATTTACAAATATAGCCTCGATGGACTATCAGAAAACAATGAGTTTGTTCATCGGCACTGATCTTCTCCCTTCCCATCCGGAGGGACCTGTTTCCCAACAAACTCCCCCTTCACTCCGGCATGGGGTGTCTTACCAGCCCGATCTTCTTCCGGCATGCGTTCAGCTTCACGGATGTCAACACTTTGGTCAGCATATCTGACCCGTTCTCGGCCGTGTGGATCTTCGTCAGCACGAACTCCTGGTCATCTACTCTTTCCCGGATCCAGTGATATCTTCGCTGGATATGCCTCGTCCGAGAATGGTAGGCCGCATTCTTAGCAAGGTGGATGGCACTTTGACTGTCGCAATAGAGTCGGTATTCCTCTTGCTGGATACCGAGCTCTCCGATGAAGTCCTTCATCCATAATATTTCCTTGCCAGCTTCCACAGCCGCCATGTACTCCTCCGCCTCTATGGTTGACAATGCAACCGTCTTCTGCAGCCTCGACTGCCACGAAACAGCTCCCCCTGCATATGTCATTACATACCCGGATGTAGACTGGCTGGTATCCACATCAGCCGACATGTCCGAATCGGTGAAACCGTCCAGTTGAGGTTTTCCGGAGCCGAATCGGAGACACATATTTGAAGTGCCCTTCAAATCCCAGAGTATCCATTTGACCGTGTTCCAGTGCTCCTTGCCGGGATTACTCATGAACCGGCTCACCACTCCGACTGCGTATCCTATATCCGGTCGGGTACACATCATTGCGTACATCAAGCTCCCGATGGCAGAGGCATATGGAATCTTCATCATATCCTCCTTCTCTACTTTCGTCTTCGGGCTCTGCTTACCGGATAGCCTGCAGTTTGCCGGAAGTGTCGATCCGACCGGTTTCGCTTCTGACATGTTGAACCGGTGAAGCACCTTTGTCACGTACTTCTCCTGTGACAGTCATAATTGCTTATTTGACCGGTCCCGAATGATGTGCATCCCCAGCATCTGTCTTGCCGGACCCAAGTCTTTCATTGAGAAGGTCCGGTTGAGAGCCTTCTTCAGCATCCGTATTTTGACTTGGTCACGTCCGACGATCAACGTGTCATCCACGTACAAGAGGAGTATCAAGCAGTCGCCTCCTTCGAACTTCTTCACAAACACGCAGTGATCGGCCTATGTCTTGTGGTACCCTTGATCGGTCATGAAGGAATCGAACTTCCGGTACCATTGTCGGGGAGCCTGCTTTAGTCCGTACAGGCTCTTCTTCAGCCAGCATACCAGGTGCTCCTTCCCGTTCTCCACAAATCCTTCTGGTTGCTGCATGTAGATCTCCTCTTCGAGGTCGCTGTGAAGGAATGTCGTCTTCACGTCCAGCTGCTCTACCTCAAGGTCCATGCTTGCCGCTATACTCAGCACCGTCCGGATGGAGGTCATCTTTACTACCGGGGCAAATATCTCGTCGAAGTCCACGCCCTTCTTCTGTTGGAACCCCTTCACCACGATCCTGGCTTTGTATCTCGGGGGGTTTCCGGCATCTCCCGGTTTCAACTTGTACACCCACTTGTTTCGGAGTGCCCGCTTTCCTTTCGGCAACTCCACCAATTCGTACGTATGGTTCTCATGGAGGGAATCCATCTCGTCCTGCATGGCACTTAACCATTTTCGGCTGTGGGTGTCTTCCTTCACTTCTTCGAAGCTTTCCGGCTCCCCCTCATTGGTCAGCAGCACATGCTCTGCATCCGGAAATCTCCGGGGGGCCCTTCTCTCTCTGAGAGGATATCTACGACTTCAGGCTTCGGTAACCGGCTCCTCCATTTTCTCTTCATCCGAATCCGATTCGGTATCCTCGCCGGTTGGGTCTGCTCATCGTAGAGTCGATCCTTACCGGTCGACTCGGAGTTCATTATCTTCTTCTCTGACTCCCAGTCGGCGAGCGTCTTGTCCTCAATGAAGATAATATCTCGACTCCAGAATACCTTCTTGTCGACCGGGTCCCACACTCGGTAGCCGAACTCATCGTCACCGTAACCGAGGAATATGCATGGCCGGGTCTTTGGATCTAACTTTCCTCTCCGGTCCTTAGCTACATGCACGTACGCGAGACACCCGAACACCTTCAGATGCCGGTAGGATACTTCCTTACCGGTCCACACTCTCTGTGGCGTGTCTCCGTCCAAGGGTACTGAGGGTGATCTATTAATCACATATGTCGCCGTCGACAGTGCCTCGGCCCAAAACTTCTTGGGTAGTTTTGCATGCGCTAGCATACTCCAGACCCTCTCCATTATGGTCCGGTTCATCCTCTCGGCCAGTCCGTTTAGTTCCGGCGTCTTCGGCACGGTAAATTCGAGCCGGATTCCCTTCGAGCGGCAGTACTCCTTGAACTGCCCCCGGTATTCTCCTCCGTTATCTACTCGAACCGCCTTCAGCTTCCGGCCGGTTTCTCTTTCCACTCTCGCGTGGAGCTCTTTGAAGACGGATAGCACCTGATCCTTCGTCTTCAGTGGTGTGGCCCACAGCTTCCGGCTGTGGTCATCTATGAACGTCACGAAGTACTGCGCTCCGGCATGTGACTTCGTGTCTACTTGACACACATCCGTATGCACCAACTCAAGTGGTGCATTACGTCTCATCGGTGGCCTTGGTCGGAAGGAGGTCCGGTTTGTTTACCGGTCAGACAATCAGTGCACTTCTCCAAGTGCACATTCTTCACTGGAATGAGGTTGTCGTTTGCAAGCCTCTTCATCCCCTTCTCGCTCATATGACACAGTCTCTTGTGCCACAGCTCACCGGCAGTGTCGGATGCCACATTCACTTCTTCCGGACATAACCGGGCATTCATCAGGTACAATGTGTTGACCTTCCGGGCCCGAGCCACAATCAAGCTCCCTTTGCTGAACTTCATGACACCGTTCCGGATGCTACCCGTGTAGCCTTCATCATCTAGCCGACCGGCTGATATCAGGTTCAGAAGAACTTCCAGAACGTGTCAGACATCCTTCAGCAGCAACTTGCATCCGGTTGGTGTTGTCAGCCACACGTCTCCTATGCCGACAATTCGGCATGTACCTTCATTCCCCATCCGGACACAACCGTGGTCACTGGCTGAGTAGGATGAGAAGCATTTCCGTTCCGGGGTAAGGTGGAACGACGCTCCGGAATCAACCACCCAGGTCATCTCGTCGCCGGCAAGGTTTATCTCACTCTCCTCGGTGATGAGCATCAACTCTTTTTCACTTGCCGCAATTGCCGTCGTTCCCTTCCGGTGTCGAGGTATTCCTCGCGGATGCGTGGAATGGGGCGGGACCTCGGGGGTCCTGTACCGAAGAGCAAGAGAGAAAGGAAAAGAGACCCACTACGTGCGAGCGTAGATTCACAGGGACACGGCCCTTCGACACAAAGACGCGAGTGGGACAGTGACACAGAGAGACACGAATGTATGTATGTATTAACAAAGACAACAACAAGAACACGAAAGCAACAAAAACATAAAGTCGGTTACAACCGAACAGGCCGGCGAACAGATGCCGATGCCTGTTCGTAAACGCACAGAAAGAAAAGAGTAGGTTGGAGGTGCTGCCGGAAGCACTCGGGCATTCCTCAGAGCAGCGCGAGCCTCCCGAAACCTGCACAGAAAGCAGCCACGGAGTTTGCGAGCCAGAGAGAGAGAGAAGTCTTCGCCCACAAACCGACAGCACTTCGTCCTCGACTCCCCGCGATCCTTTTCCCCTTCTCGTCTCCCTCCTTTTATAGGCAAGGAAGGAGCCGTTTCCTATTAACTTCCTACCTACCGAATCTACCTACCTAGGATCTTCTATGTCCCTAATTCTCTCTTATGTACAACACAAGGCGTGCGTGCATGAAGAGCCGGTTCCTATGCTCCGGCGTACCGATTCCGCTCGTGGACGGTTTTCTTCATGACATCCGCCCCCACCTAACCGCGCATCCACCGGCATGCGCCAAATTGAGTTGGGACGGAGAAAACCAGTCCAGCCTTTATTCCCCGCCCGTCGGTTTTTCTTCGGTTTCGGATCCTTCGTCGTCCCGGTCCAGGTTATCCGGATCCGGCTCGTCGTCGTGACGCTTCTTGAACGCTTTGATCCGCTTCCCAGCTACCGGTATCGCCATTCTCGTGCCATCGAGTTCCGCCAGATGGTACGTCCCATTGTCGTTGGCGCTTTGTACCACGTAAGGCCCGAACCACCTTCTTGCGAACTTCCGTGTCGCTCGGTGCTGGTTGTCGAGGCTGCGGTCGTAGACTAGCACCCAGTCGCCTTCCTCGATCTTCTTTGGTCGGAGCTGGTGCGTTCGGTCGAACCGGGCTTTGTTCCTCATCCTTGCCACCCGAAGCTTTTCCACAGCCTGCTCTACGTCCTCCGGTCTTCGTTCGAGTTGTTGTATGCGCGCCACCAATAGTTCCTCCCGGCTCATCTCGTCTCTCCAGGCCATGGTTGCCCATGAGGAGATCGTACGTTCCATCGGCATGATCGGCTTCTGCCCAAACATGAGCTCTGCCGGCATGAATCCGGTCACCGAATTGTGCGTAGTTCGGTCCGCCCACAACACGTAAGGCAGCAGCCGCGGCCAGTTCCCGACTTGACCTCCGCATGCCCGAACTAACGCCTTGACGATCGGTCTGTGTCCGCGCTCCACCTTTCCATTCGCCTCCGGATTGTACGCACTGGTAAGCGAGAGCTTGACTCCTAGCCGGTCGAACAGCTCCTCGGCCTCTTCGGCGTCCAACTCCCCGCGATCAGCCACGATCTTCCAGACGCACCCGTATCGGCATATCACGTCCTCAATCAGGAACCGACATACGGCCGCGGTCGTTTTGTTCTGAAGGGCCCGGCCTTCCACCTGGTTCGTCAGATCTTCCCGAGCCAGGACCAGATACTACATCTATCCTACTCCCATCGGCATCGTCACCAGGTCTACCATCCATTTGAAGTGGATGGTCGGAGGGTACGTAGGGTGAAGCTCGTCCTGATGTCGGACTACGGAGTGCATCTGACAGCTCTCGCAAGTTGTCACCAACCGATGCACGTCCCGGTACAGTCCCGGCCACCAGTACTTCCCCTTTATCTTGTCGAACATGGCCCATGTTCCACGGTGTCCAGCCCAAGGGCTGTCGTGGTAGGCCATCAGCAGCTCCTCCTATTCTTTCTTCATCGCCACCACCTGGAGCGGGACGCCATTCCTCTTCTTTGGGTGCTTCCATAAGTATCCGTCCCGGAGAAAGAACCGGTATGCTTTCTTCCGGATCCGGTTGGTCTCGTCCCTTGTCCATGACGCATCCGGCGTCATGGTCCTTAAGAAACCACCGATCTGCAGCCACTCGCCGTCGTACTTGCTCTCGTCGAAGCCGTTAAGTGCCGGAGCGCTCGTCCCATCGGTCGCCACGTACGTTGCCTCGAAAAAGTCCACGCCGACTTCTTCGTCCTCCGAAACCATGCCGCCCTCGAAAGCAAGTCGGCCATGGCGTTGTCCTTTCCGGAAATGTGCCGTATTTCCGGATCCAGGGACTTGATGTACACTATCCACTTGAGCATCGCCAGGTCCGGTGTCGCGCATCCGGAAACCATGCCGAGAATTGGTAGGCAATCCGTCTCGATAATCATTTCTGTCCCGATCAGGTAGTCTTTGTCGGCCTTTATCGCCGAAACGATACCCCAGAGTTCGCGTTTAACCTGGGCGTACCCTCGCTGTCGCTCACTGAGGACCTTCGCGCCGAATCGGATCGGGAACCGAATGTCGTCCTTGTCTTCTTGATTGACAACCCATCCGATCCCGGTCGGACTCATATCCACCGTTATGTATACCGGGGTACCCTTCTCGTAGACAGCCTTCCGGAGCGCCGGTGCTACCGCAAGAGCTTCCTTCAGCTTTCGGACCGACTCCGTGTGCTCGTCTCGCCACTCGAATTTTTGCCCTTTCTTGTGCAACCCGTATAGCGGCTCCGCAACGTAGGCGTAATGCGGGATCCATATGTGGTAGAATGCGCATGCCCCCAGGAACCTCCGAACTTCCGTAACCGAGCTACAGTCGGTCTTCATCGTGGAGATGGCTTCTACTTTTGCCAGAGACGGCTTCCGGCCATATGGTCCACATAGGTGTCCGACCACCAGGATTTCTGATTGCCCGAAGGCCGATTTCTCCCCGGAAAAGGTGAGCCTCGCATCCTCTAGCCTTTGTAGCACCTTCTCGCAGTCGTCGATGTGTGTTGCCACGAATCGCCGGCATCCGTCCGGCCCGAGTGTCTCGTCCTTCTCTTCCACCGGGCACCCCTTGATCGGGATGTCGTCTAGAAATGGCATGGTGATGTCCGGGATGCAATCCCTCAGTACCTTGTTCATTGCATTCACGATGTGGGCCACCGAGTTGGTCCCTCCTTGTGGCAGGGTACACATTCGCACTAGGCCGAGGGGAGTTCGCATCGTCGTAATGTCTCTGCTCTGCACGGCTAGCTGGAACTGGTCGTACCCCGAGTACAGATCACCGATTGAGTAAATCGACCTTCCGGCGAAGGCCTCCGCGAACTCGTCTATGGTCGGTCCGATTCCTGCATTCCGAATGGTCACTCTGTTGACCGGCTGCAGGTCCTGAATGAAGCGTAATGTTCCGTTTTTCTTTGGTATGGTAAACCATCGGTTCGAGTATGGCGCGCTCGACGGTTCGAGAATACCAATATCGACTTTCTGCCTCAGTAGCTCCATCAACTCCAGGATGTGAGCTCTCGGTACTAGAATCGGCTTGAGATTCCATGGCACATGCGGTACCGTGAATATCACCATCGGCTCCACGATCGTCGGGTCTACGCACCCGATCTCTTCCGGTGAGAATGCGAAGGCCTTTCCGTGCCTTCGGAGCATTCTCCGAAACCGGTCTTCCTCCGCCGGCAGTAGGAACCCGCCCCCACCGATCTTGAGCTCCCAGAGCGTCCCGTCGGTGAAGGTGTGTCCTATGCAGGCCGGATCTCGTAAACTGGGGTCCGACGCAACCCCTCTGATACGGGACTCGCTGCCCTCCGGTAAGGGTGCTGGGACTGGCCTTACCTTCTGGTCCACAGTCTTGTACTTCGTGCCAACTCGGGCCATCCGATCCGACTCGAGCCCCTGACTGAAGTCCACGATGACTTCATACATCTCTTCGGAACATACTGGTATCGTCCGGTCTTCGTTAAGGTCTTCTCCGGCTACCTTCCTCAGCATCCCCAAGGTGTCGTCGAAGGAGACCGCCTCCACGGCCCCGCTGATTTCCTCGTCCGGGCCAAGAACTCTGCGCGCTCGAAGTTGCACTTCCGCCCTTGCCTTTTCTCGGCCAATGATGCCGACTATCATACACCCTCCGTTGTTGGAGAAGCAAAATTTCCTACCTATCGTACAGGGTTCCTTCGGTTTCGGTTCTATCGTACAGTCGTGGGGTCTTTCCCGAGTGTCCGGGCTGTCTCGGCCCCACGCCTTGGCAGCCCTTTCTAAAAATCCTCTCGGTTCTCGCCACCGAGGGAGTCACGGTTTCGCTCGTGGTTCGATCGCACCGTCAGAAATTGCACCGAATGGCGCTCGTCCTGGCTTTTGACCCTCGCGTAGGCCGAACCGTTGTCCAGCACCTTGGTCTCCATCCGCGCCGCCGTGATGTATGGTTCCCCTAATATGACCGGATGCGAGGACGTCTCCTATACGAAGAAGTGATGGTCAATCTCGACGTCGCCGATCTTGACTCGCACGTTCGGGCAGGCCCCGTGCAGTTCCTCGGTGGCGCGCGTCGCCACCCGTATCTTCCACCCGTGCCTGGTGTTGATCGGCCACTTTCCCTTCTTGTAGAAGTCCATGGACATTAGGTTTATTTCCGAACCATGGTCCACCAACGCCACCACCGGTTCCTGAACATCTCCGATCTTTACCGGGGTCTTCGTGGTCGCTCGGGCCCAGTGTGGCCTCGAATAGTGGCTCTCCGCCCACTCATCTGCCAGCGCCGGGTCGTCGATGTGCGTCGTCCGCACCTCCACCGGTCTCTCCGGTTTCTGTCTTCGTCGACAGCCTCTTCCGTTTCACCAAGTCCACAATGGAGTTGTGGAACTCCTTCTTGGCGATCCCTAGCACCTCCCGTAATGATAGCTCCACTTTGCTGTCGAGGATCCGTTCTTCTAGGACCTTTTGTAGGTCCGTAGTCCTTTCTATTTCCGTCCCCAGTCGGTATCCGCCCTTCCTGGGGTTATCTTGCGAGCTGGACCCACCGGCATCGTTCCGTCGTTGCCCGAATCGGGTCTCGTACCGTTGTGAGGGCCCGATCACTCCGGCTTTCCCCACTCGTTTGTCTTCTACCATAGCCTCGTAGTTCCGGCAGGCGGCTTCAACGAAGCCCGTTTTCTCCTCGACCGGATCGCTCCACCCAGTTATTTCCTGGACCCGTCTCTCAGCGCGGTCCGTTTCATCTTTCCTTAGCCATGCGCCGGCAAGACCTTCCAGCATTGCCGACCAGAATCCGTCTTTGCCCTCCTTTCAGGCCTCGCTGCCCTCGACCCGAATGCCGGCCGATGCCGAGTAGTGGATGGCCTCCACGTGTCGGGCCGCTGCCTCTTCCATCAGTCTCTTCATACGTCCTCGTCCGTCGTTTCGGTTTAGGGCCCTTCTGGTGTTGCCTGCGTGCACCCGGCCTTCCTACAGGTACACCACCCGGTTCCTCAACGCTTCTGCGAAATCGCCGCAGTCCTTCCGGATGTGGCCGACCTCGTCGCACCACATGCACCTGTTCCCTGCTGTCGGTTGTCAGTCACGAGCCGGTTCGCCGCCTTCCCTTCGAGTCTGGGTGATCTGGAGATCCTTTATCGCCTGCGTCAACTCCTCCAGCGCTGCTCCTCCGGACGAGCCACTGACCATGCCGGTCGAAGCCGGACCGGTTTCGAGCCATTCCCGGGTTTCTTCCCTTCGCCCTTGTGGTGCCGGTTCAAGCCTCCTTGCTGGAAACCGAAGACGGGCTGACAACCGACTGGGCTGCGGTTAAGAGAGTCTGTGGCCGTTTTGACAAACGGCAAGAATGGGCTGACAACGGGGCGGCCGGTGTGGGCTCTGTCACAGCAAGGAGGCTTGAACCGGCACCGCAAGTGCGAAGGGAAGAAACCCGGGAATGGCTCGAAGCTGGCCCGGCTTCGACCGGCATGATCAGTGGCTCGTCCGGAGGAGCAGCGCTGGAGGAGTTGACGCGGGCGATAAAGGATCTCCAGATCGCCCAGACTCGAAGGGAAGGCGGCGAACCGGCTCATCACCGACGGCCGGTAGCAGGGAACAGGTGCATGTGGTGCGACGAGGTCGGCCACATCCGGAAGGACTGTGGCGATTTCGCAGAAGCATTAAGGAACCGAGTGGTATACCTGTGGGAAGGCCGGGTGCACGCCGGCGACACCAGAAGGGCCCTGAACCGAAACGACGGGCGAGGAGGAATGAAGAGACTGATGGAAGAGGCAGCGGCCCGACACGTGGAGGCCATCCACTACTCGGCGTCGGCCGGCATTCGGGTCGGGGGCAGCGAGGCCCGAAAGGAGGTCAAAGACGGATTTTGGTCGGCAATGCTGGAAGGTCTTGTCGGCGCACGACTAAGGAAAGATGAAACGGACCGCACTGAGAGACGGGTCGGGGAAATAACCGGGTGGAGCGATCCGGTA